>NW_005361994.1:2159964-2252997 GCF_000412655.1 Myotis brandtii
GGGAGATCTCGGATAACTCGCAAGGTAAAATGTTGAAAGGGCTTGATCACCACCTTTGTCTCTCTAATGTGTGTTGCCTTGAGTGGAATTCTTAGTCTCTCAGAAACTCTATCATGCTCATCTGCAAAATAGATGCCAATATAGCCTCCATCTGCCTGCAAATGTTCTAAGTGCCAAGCAAGTGAAATATGTGAAGCATCTTGTAAACTTCCCCAGTGCTTACGGGAGTTCGGAGTCATGTCATTGGCCATCTGATTCGAGGCTTTCCACATTTGCACGAGGTGTTTCTGAGCACGTGGGAGGTTACGATCACCAGCGCTCCTGCTTCGTTGGGTTTCTGTCGGGAAATGAGTGCAGAAGTTAACAGTCTGTAGGACAGACGAGCACACGGAAGTCCTCACCCTCCGCCAGGCAGATGGCGGTGCCTTAATCGATGTGTGTTTCCTTCCCTCCCGCCCCTGCTTACCCAAAGCGACTCAGAGATGCTCACTCCGGCTGGTTGTGAGAAACTGGAAACCTGAACCTGGCAAGTCGGTTTAAGCCGTGCATATGTGATTGTACATGAGTGCCATTAGTGAAGGCATATTACCGGTGAAGTCTCAGAGGCCAGGGGTCAAATCCTGACTCTTTAAGATTACTCAGCTACTGTGCACCTTCACGCCTGACTCCGCTTTCCCTGTCTGTAAAATGGGAATACCTTCCACGTTATCAGGATGGTAAGAGAAATGGAGCTAAAATAGGTGAATTACTTGCTAAAGGATCTGGCAAATGATAGGTAAATTCATAAACATAATGCATGGCATTCGTGGTTCGTGGCCCTCCTCCTCATCTGTTGTAACAACAGGTAGCAACACACCCACACAGTGGGAACTTAGTGACAACTTCTGCGCTGTGCCAAACACCGTGCTGACCATCGAACTCGTGTCTCCTTATCTTTAAAATAGGAACATAATACTACCTACCGGTTAATCTTCTAATAAAGAGGTTGCATGCACCACTCAGAGACCCAGCGTTCTGAGGTGTAGGGTGGGACCCATGCTTGCCTATCTCTGGAGAGCTGGCTTCTACATGGCACGTGACATTGACTTTTCTCAGGGCATGAGAAGAAGAACACAGGGGCCCGCACTCTGGGTTGTCCCCCCAAAGGCACACATTCCCTGGGACAAATCTCGTAGCATCATTAGGATCCTAAGGTTAACCCAGGCAGCAAAGAAAAGTGTACCCTTCGCCGAATCTCAGTGGATTATGGGAAAGTCTCAATGTTCACAGAGTGCTGATTGGTTTGCACAGGAATACAAAAGAAGGAATAGGAACAAGCCCGTGCTTTCATTCCCTGGGCTCTCATGCCATCCGGTCATTCCCATCCCCTGCAGAATTGGTCCTAGGAGCTGAGGATGGTGGTCTGCACATGCTGCTGATTAGTAGCTGCAGGAACTGGAGCTTGGGCCTCACCAGCCCATCTCTGAACAGGATGTTCCAAGAGGTTGGAATGGGGCCATTGGCACTGGTGTTCTCTCCGGATGTGTCCCGGGGGCGGGAGGCTCTACCTTCTCTCAGGCAGCTGGTGAATTGGCTGGGGATCTCAGCATCTCCCACATCTTGGGAATTAGTTCACCATTCCATCAGAGCCGCCGCCCAGACTCCAGCAGCAGCACTTTGCCACCCATCATCCTCCCTGTGCAGGGAAAGCCATTTCAAGCCATCCTGGTATTGATGGATCTGGAAGATTTTAAATCATCTTTGTCTAAAGACAGGAACGCATCAGGGCACTCTCTCTTCTTCCCCCCTTCTTCCTCTCTTCTTCCCCCTCTGCTGCCCCCACAGATATGCATCTCCTAAACTCTAAGGGACCCCACAGCTGGGCAGCTCATCCCAGCCTCACCCCTGAACCTGACTGCGAGGCCCCCTTTCCTCTGATTTCAGTGAGCCAGAGAAGCCCTGCATAGGCTGTCCTGTTGGTCCTCATCCTAAGCCCTTGTTTCACTGTCCCCAGCTTCAATAAACAGACTCTCAAAATAAATAAAACATAAAAAGAGACCCAGCGTTCTGAGGTGTAGGGTGGGACCCATGCTTGCCTATCTCTGGAGAGCTGGCTTCTACATGGCACGTGACATTGCCCCAGCTTCAATAAACAGACTCTCAAAATAAATAAAACATAAAAACAACAATGCATCAATAGCATGTAGCAACCCCGTGGGAAGAGTACGAACTGAGAAGAAGAACACAGGGGCCCGCACTCTGGGTTGTCCCAAAGGCAAAACACATTCCCTGGGACAAATCTCGTAGCATCATTAGGATCCTAAGGTTAACCCAGGCAGCAAAGAAAAGTGTACCCTTCGCCGAATCTCAGTGGATTATGGGAAAGTCTCAATGTTCACAGAGTGTAGTCAGAGATCCAGCATTCTGAGGTGTGGGGTGGGACCCATGCTTGCCTGTCTCTGGAGAGCTGGCTTCTACATGGCACGTGACATTGACTTTTCTCAGGGCACGAGAAGCAGAACGCAGGGACCCGCACTCTGGGTTGTCCCAGAGGCAAAACACATTCCCTGGGACAAATCACGTAGCATCATTAGGATCCTAAGGTTAACCCAGGCAGCGTGTCGGTTCCAATTCACTCCCCAGGGTTTGCAGAAGGGTGCGGCTTCTTGCAGGGCTCCCCTAGCCAAAGGAACTTGTCTGTGAGCCCAGATACCGACGGAAGCAAAATTGCTAGAGTGTTTTTAGGAGCTCTCTCCAAGTCTTATCTAAACTCTGACCCTTTTATTCTTTTTCTTGCCAAAAAAAGGGCAATTCCTTTTGGAATTTAATTATATTGATGCAGGGATCTCAAATGTGAATACCACTGGCCTCAGCAGCTTTTCTTTGTCGCTACTCAGCCTAAAATTGGGATTTCCTGGATAACATTTCACAATTTTAAAGGGGCTTGAGCCACAGCACTAAACATTGTCAGCAAATGTTCTCCCGGCAGCCTTTTGTTGCATATTTGGATTAACAACAAAATCTTTTTCAAAATATCTAATCTGAACTGAAAACTTCCCATCTAAATGTTAAAACAAACACAGTAAACTGGTTTTTACCTGTAATTCAGTCTTTGCACTTATTTAACTATCTATCTATCTATTTATTGATTGATTGATTTCAGAGAGGAAGGGAGAGGGAGAGATAGAAACATCAATGATGAGAGAGAATCATTGATCGGCTGCCTCCTGCATGCCCCACACTGGGGATTGAGCCCACAAGCTGGGCATGTGCCCTCACCGGGAATCGAACCATACCTCCTAATTCATAGCTCAACACTCCACCACTGAGCCACGCTGGCTGGGCTGTGTTTATTTAATAGCAGAGACTCTATCATCTGAACATGAAGGACTTTTGTTTGTTTGTACATGGAGCTCATGAAGACAGCCAGGGGATGCAGCCAGATTGTCAGTAACTGCTGCCTGTTATCAGAAATGGTTTTACACCGGCATTAAATAGACTTACAATTAAAATGCAGAGCTTGGTGTAGAGAGCACCTGTTTAATCAAAGCTAAAAGTACGAATGTGTGAAATTATGTCCCTCTCATTTTTCTCCTGTCCGATATATCTTTCTTCTTGACTTTGGTGTTAGGATTAACACCAAAGGAGAATGTGTAAGGGATGACTTTGGTGTTAGGATTACCTAGTGACACATTTTGTATATGTCACTAGGTAATTAGTTGCCTTGCATACCAATCCTACCCCTGACTATCTATGGCTCTGTTTTGGGGGGTTATCTCTCTTTGGAAGATAATTCTTCCTGGAACCACTAGTTAAAATTTTAGCACAGCCTAGCTGGTGTGGCTCAGTGGTTGAGCATCAACCTAGGAACCAGGAGGTCACCGTTCCATTCCCAATCAGGGCACAGGGTTGTGGGTTTGATCCCCAATAGGAGGCATGCAGGAGACAGTCAGCCGATCAGTGATTCTCTCTTGTTGTTGTTTCTCTCTCTCTCTCTCTCTCTCTCTCCCTCTCTCTCTCTCTCCTCTTCTCCCTTCCTCTCTTAAATAAGTAAAAATATATTTTGAAAAAATTAGCGTGGATGTTTCTGTGCTGGGGCACAGAAGGTGTTTTGAGAGTTAGGTGTTATGTTTTGCTTTACACTGTAACTTCTTATGTTTAAATTTCCCTTTGCCTTTAAAAATAAAATTTCAGAGAAATAGAGAATCAAGAACAGCAATGGCCCAAATCTCCTGAGCATTGTTTTAATTGAACAGCCTTGTTCTCCAAGAATAAATATAAAGTAAGTTGATCACAAGCTGGGCTCTTCACATGATGAAGTTAGACAGGCTTGGGCCATTGACCACAAATGTCAGTCTAGGCAATTGACTGAACTAGACTTTCCTACAGGTTATTGCATCACTTCATAAGATAATTGAGGAAATTAAATGAGACAATTTCTAAAAAGTGCCCGAAACAAAGTTAACATTTAGTAAATGGTAGCCATTAGTATAAGCATTAATATCCAAACAAAAACTAGACAAGGGTGGACAATTGTCAGAGACTGAGTCTTTTTGCCAATCCTGAATACAGGGCTGATTATAATGATCAGAGGAGGGAGATTCATGTTTCTGTCATCAGATTGTACAGAGAGAAGTATGAGACAACAGCCCGGGCCTGGCCCATGTTTGAACCTGCCTTCTGCTGTGTACTGGCTAAGCTTGTTTCCTCCCTTGCTGAATGGCGGTACTCATCCTTACCTCCGAGGGTTATTGTGAGGGCTAAGTGAAGATATCTCCCCGCTGGGTGGACTCGTGGTGATAACCCAATACCTTTTTCATCCCTTACACATTCTCCTTTAAACTCTCCATTAGACATTAGTCCCAGGAGTAGGTTAATGCAATGGGCACACCTTCTTCCTCCTATGGAACACATTTTGTTTAACTCCCTGGGAGCTGGGAGCTGGAGGTACTTGTTTAAAAGCCCAGTCTTAGGGCATCATTCCCTATTAAAGGGATGGGGAATATTTGGCCCATGGCTGTATAAGGCCCTTGAAATCATTTGGTCTGGCCCTGCCAAGGCATTAGGCATGAGTTAATTAAATGTTTGACCATTCCGGCCTGTATGGCTCAGTGGTTGAGCATCGACCTATGATCCTGTGGTAAAGCTTCAATTCCCAGTCAGGGCACATGCCTGGGTTGTGGGCTCGATCCCCAGTGTGGATCATCATTGATGTTTCTCTCTCTCTCTCTCTCTCTCTCTCTCTCCCCCTCCCTCTCTCCCCCCCTCCCTCTCTCCCTCTCTCCCTCCCTCCCTCCCTCCCTTCCTCCATGAAATCAATAATAAAAATATTTTTTTAAATGTCTGACCAAATATAGCAGGCTAATTTCTAAGTTGATAATTTTGTATGGCCCACAAATGATGTTACAAATATCCAAATGGCCTTTGGCAGAAAAAAAAGGTTCCCCACCCCTATCTTATTACTTTTCCATTGTAGTTGAGAATGATAGGCCAGCCTACCTGAGCTTTGTCTCTGAAGATTCAGTCGCAAAATAGGAGTTGGAAAAGATGCCAGATGGGATGGGGGTAGGGAGGCTGGGTGAGAAGGGTGAAGGGATTAAGAACTACAAATCTGAAGTCACAAGACAGTCCCGGGGATGGGAAGCACAGCATCGGGAATATAGTCAATAATATTGTAATAATGATGCACGGTGCCTGGTGGGTACTGGAAATACCGAAGGGAACACTTGGTAAAGTGTATGATTGTCTACCTACTGTGCTGTACACGTGAAACTAATACAGAATAATATTGAAGGTCAACTATTATTAAATACTAAAAATTTTTTAAAAGATGCTTAGGCAAATTCCCAGTATTTTCTATATGGATACCCCTTCTTGACCCTTTTAATTATCAATGGACTTCCCAGGCAAGCACATTCACTATGTGGCCCATAGAACCCTGGACCTATTCGGAGTCTCTAGGCTACTTTCTCACAGGCCTGGGCTCCCTGCCTCCTGCCCACGCAGATGCACCACCTCTGCTCTGTAGAGTCATATCCTCACCTTGTTACTATGAGGGCTCATTTTGAACATGTCTCCCGTTCTTACTCAGATTCTGTTCTCATCACTCCAGGGATGTGTCAGAAAATACTTCTTTAAGTCCCTGTGAAAGAACAAAATTCAACTGAGTCCATTTTAAAGCTCTTACTGGCTTATTCAGTGACTCATCAACCAGGCAGCATCCACTCTTAGCAGGTAGAAAGGGGCTCCAAGGAGCTGTACAGTGTGAGAGGGTTTTATAGATTCAAGTGAGCAGGGACAAGGAGGTTATGCTGGGCCTTTGCTGATTGGCTAAAGCAGGATTACTTTTCTTACATGGAGGACAGGGAGGTCTTGGAGCCAGTTAGGCAACTTGTGTTGATCAGACAAGTGCTTCTTGGTTGACTTAGACCAGGGGTGGGCAAACTTTCTGACTCGAGGGCCACAATGGGTTCTTAAACTGGACCGGAGGGCCGGAACAAAAACATGGATGGAGTGTTTGGCAAGTGCTTCTTGGTTGACTTAGACCTTCCTCACTTCCTTTTCTGAGAGAACAGAACATAGAAAGTTAGGGAGGCTTTTGTTTGCTGACTTGGGGCTTAGTGTGAGTGACTCATCTTTAGAACTAATCTGGCTACACTTCCTTTTCTGAGAGAACGGAACATAGAAAGTTAGGGAGGCTTTTGTTTGCTGACTTGGGTCTTAGTGTGAGTGACTCATCTTGGAACTAATCTGGCTACTTTAACACCCCAAAGAGTGTATGTTCTTTCTGTCGTTATTAACAGTAAGTATATAGCAGACTATGCTGCCTTGTATAGCTGTTTCAAGGCAGTAAAGAGTCAAAGAAGATAAAGAGTTTCTTATTACCAGGCACATACTAGAAGAGACATCTCTTCCTGCAAGTCACCCAGGAGATTCAAATGAGAAAAGGGTGAAAATGGGAGAGAAAGTCACGTAGGGGAACACTGTGGTCCAACCTGTTCTTGGGGCTATGATGATATTTCTACTCAGGGCACCTTTATTTTTCAGCTCTTCATCTGGTGGGCTGAGGATAATTACATTCAACAACAAAGACCATAGACGTGGAGCTTTTCAAGAAATGCAAATGTAAGGTTATATAGAAGATGAGGAAGAAAAATACTGAACATCAAACCCTATTGGGTTTATCGCTTCGATGTTTTCTTCAAAAGGGAATAAACGAACTTTCTTGGATGGTTCTGGATTGAGAGTCTAAGACAGGTCTCTCCGATAAAACCCTCCGTGGTGATGGGGGTGTTCTAGATCTATGTTTTCCAATATGGTAGCCCCAGGCACTGTGGTCATTGCCCTCTTGAAATGGAATTGGTGCGACCAACCGGATATTTAATTGTTTGTAACTTTGATGAATATACATTTAATTGGCTACATGTGTGTAGTGGCTGTAGTATTGTTCAGTGCAGAGCTAGAATGTCTCATGGCTTTAACTCCCAAACATTTAAATTGCAAACCTCCCCTGCAAAGGGACTTCGGGCTTCTCATTCACAGGGGATAGAACAGAAATCGTGAAGAAACTCTACATTTGAAAAGTAGCATTCTTGAAATGAAGGTGTGAGTGGTTGCACTACTGTATTTCAAGACACATTGTAAAAGGAATAGCCATTGTAGTACTGGCTTAGTGATAGCCAGGTAGACAGTAGAACTGGATTCAAGGGTCCAGAGAGGTACCCTGTATACACTGAAACGATGTGCAACAGAGATAGCAGTACAGGTCAGTGATGAAAGATAGACTAGTCAATAAGTATCTCAGGGACAATTAATTATCCATATAAAACTGCTTTTTTATTCTCTACCATATACAAAAAAATCAACTTCAGATGGATGAAGCCCTTAAATATGAAAGGTATACGTTTTCGAAGGCATATAAGAGAATGTCTTTATATAATTTTGGTAGAAAAGTATTTATTAAGCAAGAAACAAGTAATATAAACTTTAAAGGGACAGATCACTAATTTTTACTACATAAATCAAGAAATTTGGTTTAGGCATCATAAAGTAGTGAATGGTGGGAAAAATATGCTACTTATCACTGTCCAAGGAATTCTATCAGAATATACAACAAAGAATTAAAATTAATAAGTAAAAG
The DNA here is from genome assembly GCF_000412655.1 of Myotis brandtii. Taxonomy (NCBI): domain Eukaryota; kingdom Metazoa; phylum Chordata; class Mammalia; order Chiroptera; family Vespertilionidae; genus Myotis; species Myotis brandtii. Next base: position 2,168,084 of record NW_005361994.1, read on the forward strand.
ACAAATACAATGGGCAAAATATGCAGCGAAAGAAACACGTGTTACCCTGAAACATACGGAAAGGTACTGAGCTCACTAATTATCATGCAAATTAAAAATACAGTTGAGTGGTATTGTGTAAAAATTAAACCCAACAAAGTGCAAAAATTAAAAGTTGAACAATATCAAGTATTGAAGTTGTTGAGCAAAATAAGTGCTTATAACTTACAGGTCGTATGTGAACTCCTAAAACTTTCATAAAACAATTCAATACTATCTTGGAAAATGGGGAAATTGATGCAGTAGCTATATCTATTACCTCGCAATTTTACTCTGAGCCAAATGCACTATAAACTGTCTCTTAGTCATGGGCACTAGAGTTCAAGTAAAAAACACAAGTCGGCATCCTTTTAAATGCTAACATAAGGTGAAAGTTACCCAATTTTTCATCTAATTTAGAATGGATAGGTTTGGCACCGTCTTATTAGAATTTGGTAAAAATGAATGAACTGCAACTTAAGCAATAGCATGGGTGAATCTCAAAAACATCATTGAGCAAAAAGCCAGTCACAGAAGTATATGTAGGGCTGAACTCCAATGAAAAGAACAGCATATTCAAAACAGAAATAAGGTACTGGTTACCATTACTGGTGAGAGAGGTGATGCTGTAGCATAGGGTCATATTTTTTTTTATATTTTTTTATCGATTTCAGAGAGGGAAAGGGAAAGAGAGATAGAAACTTCAATGATGAGAGTGAATCATTGATTGGCTGCCTCCTGCACCCCCCCACACTCAGGATTGAGCCCTCCGCAACCCAGGCATGTGCCCTGACTGGGAATTGAACCGTGACCTCCTGGTTCATTGGTCAATGCTCAACCACTGAGCCACGCTGGGTGGGCTAGGGTCAAATTTGAGGCTTCAAATTAAGATTGTTTTATTTTTTTTCTGATTGATTAATGAATGTTCCTTTTAGTATTCTTCTTTAACTTTTTATGGGTTATATGTATATTTTCATGTAGAGGATTTATTTGATAGTAAAAATGAATATTAAAAACACAGAGGCAATACTTTTATGACAACATATAAATCGTTTTATAGAAATGTCCTTTACTAACAGAGAAGGTCTGGGCTCACTCATAAACTGTTTTAGTCGCACTTTTTTTTTCTCTTTCTCCTCTCTCTCTCCAGGCTCAGATACAGAGTTCCTGGGACTATTTTCACAAATTCATTCATTCCTATTATGTAACCAGCCTCTAGGATCATATAGAGATAGTTCAAATTGCTAGTGTTCTATCTGCAAATAAGGATGGCTCGTGTCTATTGAGTGATCACTGTGGATTTGGCATTTGGCAACGCTTAGTGTGCATGAATTTATCAAGTCTTTCCAACAAGTCCAAGAAGAGGGTGTTATTATTATTATTTTCTATCCTCTTCCCGCCGGTAGGGAAGGTAAAGTTCAGAGTGTAAAGATCGCCTAAGCTCCCCCAGCTGGGGAGGAGAGAGGACTATTACTCAGGCAGCTTGACTTCCCAGGAAGTGCTTCTGCTGTTACATTGTGGTGATTTACTGTAAATGCTCCGTGTAATTTTTATATAAGAAGTGAATTTGGAGATTTAGTTATTCAACACATATTATTAAGCACTTACCAGGTACCCATCATTAGTCTACAAGATGAGGGCCCATGGACAAGAAAAAGGAAACAAGAAAAGATATTGCCTCTCTTCCTGAAAGCCAGCAGCATGCTCAGGCAGGAGGAGGAGGGAGGGAGGGGAGAAAGAAGAGAAGGAGAGGAAAGGGAAGGAAAGGAAAGAAAGGGGTTATGAAGGGATTTTATGTTATTGGTACCAACCAAGGTAATCAAACAACCTTAATAAGACAGACAAGTTGTGCCCTGACTGGTTTGGCTCAGTGGATAGAGCGTCGGCCTGCGGACTGAAGGGTCCCAGGTTCGATTCCGGTCAAGGGCATGTACCTTGGTTGCGGGCACATCATCCCCAGTAGGTGTGCAAGAGGCAGCTGATCGATGTTTCTCTCATCAATGTTTCTAATTCTCTATCCCTCTCCCTTCCTCTCTGTAAAAAAATCAATAAAATATATATTTTTTTAAAAATACAGACAAGTTCTTTCATTTTCTTTTTTTAAACATATTTTTATTGATTTCGGAGAGAAAGGAAGAGGGAGAGAGAGAAACATCAATGATGAGAGAGAACCACTGATTGGCCGCCTCCTGCAGGCCCCATACTGGGGTCCAGCCTGCAACCTGGGCATGTGCCCTGACCAGGACCTGAACCTTGACCTCCTAGTTGATAGGTCTTAAAGGCTGACACAACCACTGAGCCACGCAGGACGGGCAGGTCTTTCATTTTCTGATTCCAAATTAATTCTAACCTGAGATTCTTTATTCTGTTCCTTCTCAGGCCGTCTTTATGCGGCCACTTCTGCCTGGAATGCTTTTCTCATCTCTGCCTCACCCCCCCAACAAACACACACACACACACACATACACACCGCCATCATAATATACATCCTTTTAAAGGTTCAGCTCAAAATCTTTATTCTTTGAAGGCTTTCCTGCCCCCCCCCCAATCTTAATTGATGAGAAGAGTGGGTAGATTTCTCTGTGTCCCTCTTACATTTAGAGATAGACACCTGACTCCATACAGTATTCTAGAGGCTCTTTCTCTGTACCTCTTAAGTGAGGATGAGTTTTTGATCTCCCATGTTCAGCTTTAGATCCCTGCAGACCAACAACATAGAAGCCATGGAACTGAGAAATGTTAACCTTCTTGAGAATATATAGTTTGAGAAGAGCAATATTGAATACACTTGTTACAGTTGCAGGGCAAAGCTGGGTCAAATGGGGACATGTATAATAGTGTAAACAATAAAAATAAAGTTAAAAAAGAAAATGCTGTGACGGCTGATCAATAAGGGCAGTGTCCTTGACTGTGATCACATGTTGATATAGTCGTAGCGGACATGATACTCTTTTTTTCTTTTTTTAAAATATATTTTATTGACAGAGAGGAAGGGAGAGGGATAGAGAGTTGGAAACATCCATGAGAGAGAAACTTCGATCAGCTGCCTCCTGCACACACCCTACTGGGGATGTGCCCAGAACCAAGGTACATGCCCTTGACCAGAATCGAACCTGGAACCCTTGAGTCCACAGGCCGACGCTCTAGTCTAGCCACTGAGCCAAACTGGTCAGGGCAAAGAGGTGACCACTTTTAGCATTCAAAATGTTTTTGAACAAACAAACAAACATTAAATCAATGTAGTGTACTAATGGAAGTCAATCTAATTTTTTTAGCAGTTAGTTTAAAAAAAAATTGTCACTGTGTTAAGTTCAATGGAAAAACTCATTAGTACCGAGTCTATTCTGACTCTATTCAAGTTCAGGAAAATTTTGTTATCTGAGACCATCCTTTAGGTTATTTAATCTTATGTGTCCCTAAATTTCTAAGCTTTTTGCTTCTTCTAAACTAATCGAAACCCATGGTTTAATGAAGATTGAAATGGGGCTCTGGGGGTAAATAGAAGAAATAGAATTAGCATTCTGTCTATATTATTTTGCTAGAAAATTCAGAGATGTATATTCTTTTAAAAATACATTTTTATTGATTTCATTTTTTAAAATATATTTTTATTGATTTCAGAGAGAAAGGGATAGGGAGAGAGAGATAGAAACATCAATGATGAGAGAGAATCATTGATTGGCTGCCTCCTGCATCGCCGATGAATGGGGTACCTGTGTTCCAACTAATCTTTACTTATAAAAACACTGTTGATCATAGATCACTTGGGGTTTGTAGATTGTAGATCCTGGTTTTAAGGGTTTTATAAATACTCCCATTATCCTTAAAAATAAATAACCAAACAGTCAACTAAAAATTACACTAAGGCAGGATATTACCATTATGATGGTAACAATTAAACATAGTATGAGGAAAAGAGATAAAGTAACTTGCCCAACATTACATAATTGGTATCCGACCTGCGTTTTAGTGAATCTTCCATCACCTGTGAAACAAAAAAAGAACAGTGGCTGATATTACCGAAAAACCTGAGGGTAAATTAAAAAAGGAAAACAAACAAAAACGCCATCTAGATTCCCTGTCTTGTATGTTTGTACTGGTACCAAGGTTTTCTTTCTTTGTGCCTATTCCAATGGATCCATGGAGGCTGGTTGGATTGTCATGGTCTTAAGGATGCTGAAAGGAATCCTGGCCCAGCAAGAACAAGTGCCTTGATCAATTAGTGATGTCTGGCACCTGTGCGTGATGGCAGAGAGGAAGCACCATGAGAAGTATTTGTTGATCTTTATCTAGAGTGGATGTTGCTCTGTAAGTACAGGTTTTCATTTTTCTAGTCAATAGAAAAACCTTTCATTCAGTGACAAACTCTATCTGGAACTGGGCCTTTCTAATGCTTCTCGATTTCACTATCTTCGCTGCTCATGTTCCTTCATCCACAGGGGGCAAGGGAAGACCTTCACCCCAATTCTGAAAGTCCTACCTGATGTCTCATCTTCAATATCTGAAATGTGTGTTGTCAGTTGCTGAGATTCATAGCAGTGGGCCTATCATTTCTGCCTCTGGCTCTGGGCTGGGATTCTTTCTTTGTCTCTGCTTTTTTTTTTTTTCAGTCCAAAAGCAAATTGCTTTCAAAAGTTTGAGGAGAAACTAGAACAGTTTCATATGGGTTGGAAATGGGGGAAATGGCTCATTTCATGAATAAATATTTGCCTGCAGTTCTCTGCTTTGCAGACTCAAACAAGGATTAAAAGGTAAAGGTTGGCAGGAGGGAGGTGAGGAGGCTTTTAGGGGGAAAAGCAGCGTGTGTGTTACAGCTCCACACACAGAGAACGCAATTTCCTTTCTTTGTTAAAAGTAAAATCAGCTCTAAGTAGCCCTTTGTAGCTGCCGCTGCAAAGGGGCAGTCTAGTGGGAACAGCACAGGCTTTGAGCCAAAAATATCTGAATTTGGTTCACTTACAAGAGGGTTGAGCTTGTGCAGGTAGCTGAAGGTCAGTTTCCTCATCTGTAAAATGGGACCAATGCATGTAAAAGACCCTGCCCAGAACCTGCTGTGCCATAATCGGCAGTAAGCTTGGGTCTCCTAATTTTGCCATGAAGAAAAATTGAAAATTGATAGGAGATGGCTGATTCCAAGCCAATGAGAACTGTTACATTTCAGAACACTAATTTGAAGCAGCATCTTCAAGTCTTTTTATTTGTCTAATGTGTTTGCCATATAAAAACATAACCCCACCCCCACGACCTCCACCTTCAGCAGCAATAGCAGTAACAGCAGCAACAAAACTATCAATGGGTAACTTCCCTCTACACAAATTGTCAGGAAGACAGGTCTTAGCCCTTTTGCTATATGGGTCGAGGGACGTGTGATTTGTGCAGAGAGAAATTCTCACACACACATATAATGAGAACACTGTGCTCCAGAACTGCAAGGCTGATATGCTCACTAACATTTTGGCCTATCTTGTGAAGTTGTATTCCGATTTGAATAGACGATTAGAAGAAAATGTTGGCCCTTGTAAAGATAGAATGGCTTCCTTGCCAAAGGAGAAAGACATTCTAAATCTGTTGATTCTGGACTTGAACGGAGCGTGGATGTCGGTGGGAGAATCTGTTTAATGTACTGGGCACATGTGACATGACTCTGTGCTGCAATGACAATGACAGCAATAACATATAATAAGAAAGATAACCAAGAACTGCTGGAGCCAATCATATGTACTGAGTGCTTACTGGAGCCAGGCATGTGGCAATCTTTTTACTAAGCCTGTAAGAACCTATGTGTTGTGTTATGAAGAAAAAAGATGACCTAGTAAATGCAGTTGGTCCATGAACCCACAGTTCAGACATGGTGAATCCAGTATTGGAAGCTAACCGTTCAGATGCCCAATGGCATTGTCATGGACGGGCATGGTCTTCAAAATTATTCTTCATTTCCACACCCTTAACTTACATGTAAGGAAACTTGCAGATCTATTCACTTCCCCTCCCAACATTTTTAAAAAATATTTTTATTGATTCAGAGAGGAAGGAAGAGGGAAGGAGAGATAGAAACATCAATGATGAAAGAGAATCATTGATCGGCTGTCTCCTGCACGCCTCCCCACCCACTGGAGATTGAGCCCACAACTCAAGCATGTGCCCTTGAACAGAATCGAACCTGGGACCCTTCAGTCCGCAGGCTGACGCTCTATTCACTGAGCCAAACCGGCTAGGGCCCAACATTTTTTTTTTATGAGAATTTCTGGGTATTTTTCTCCCAAGCTGTATTATTCAGTCTCAGACTTTGAAATATTGCATAACATGTATTACATTTGAACTGATTTCATTTGCCCTTAATCTCAAACTTGCCTTTTTCATAGGTAAGAATGTCTCATGGACAATTTACGACATCATGTTTTTTGTTTTAATCCTCACCCGAGGACATGCTTTTATTGATTTTAGAGGTAGAGGAAGGGAGAGGGAGAAAAACATTGATGTGAGAGAGAAACATTGATTTGAGAGTGTGACATTGATCGGTTGCCTCCCGCAGGCACCCCGACTGGGGATAGAACCCGCAACCTGGGCATGTGCCCAGTTCGGGACTCAAACCAACAATCTTTCGGTGCACAGGATGACACCCAACCAACAGAGTCACACTCTCCAGGGCGACATGTATTTTAAAGACACCTCTGAAGGAGGAGGCCCTTCTCTTTGAAGTTGTTGGGAGAGGTCTTTGAGGTTTTTGGTCTTAGAAAAATGTAGAATAATACCCCTTATTTTGGAATCTTTCCACCAATGATTTTCAAGATTTCTCCTCCCCAACTTGCTGCCTCTTGCTATGTGTTGTGACTTCCCCGGACATCATTGAGCATTTATTATGCTCTAGGAACAGCGGTTCTCAACCTGTGGGTCGCGACCCCTTTGGGGGTTGAACGACCCTTTCACAGGGGTCGCCTAAGACCATCGGAAAACACATATATAATTACATATTGTTTTTGGATTAATCACTATGCTTTAATTATGTTCAATTTGTAACAATGAAATTGGGGGTCACCACAACATGAGGAACTGTATTAAGGGTCGCGGCATTAGGAAGGTTGAGAACCACTGACCTAGAAACTGCTTGGGGCTGGAGCATCAAAGGCAAATAAAGTAGCCCTGAAGGGGCAGCATCCCAGCATCTCTCAGCAGTTGACCTGCTGCCGAGTGGGAGGAGAGAGAAGAATCCCTGAAAATAATTTAAGTGACTTATCTAAAGCCCACAGCAGCGAGCGTTCACCTTTGCTTAGACAAAAGTTGCCTGCAGTCCACTGCGGTGTGCTTTTTGTTACCATTCTGGCTTCTTTTATTATGCAGTTCAAGAACCCGTTGCCTGCACCCGCTATAGGCACTCTGGAAACTGATATTGATGCCGGATGCCTACACTCCATAACGTTTTCTCCAATGGATCAGTGTGCATTTTTTAGATGTATTTGAATTGTTTGCTGCATAGACCCCCCCCCCCCCGCATGATAAGAGCAAGTTACCACGGATAACAAGGGATGTGCTTAAAAAACTGTTTAGCTGCTCATTCTCTGCTAACTTTGATTGCGATTAAGGTCTCCGTCAATGTCCACGATGCCATGGATTTATGCTGTTGTGTTCTCAGTGTCGCTATCACCGGACTATAAGCTCTCGTTCTCAATCCTGTTTCTCTCTAGGAATTTTGGTTGATAAAGTAAAACGCTTTCCACTGGCTTAAGTGGAAGCAGTGGCAGGATAGCAAAAAGTTCCCAGGAGTCCATGAGAAATCCATTGAATCTTAGGTAGCAGCACATTCAGATCTTGAAATGGTGATGGCTTGATAAAAGCTCTGCTCCTAACCCCGTTCCCAAAGCTCAAACCTGGAAGTCTCAACGTTCACAAGTGGTGGATTTCCAAGTTATCAGCAGAAGGCTCAGAAGCTGTGCGGCCTGTGGTAGAGGGTTGGGGAGGTGGGGAGATTGAGGCATGGGTCTGCTCCGAGAGAAAGAGAGAGAGAGAGAGAGAGAGAGAGAGAGAGATATTAAGGCCTGGATCTGCTATAAAACCAAAAACCAATCTGGGTTATTGAAATAGACGACCTACTACTGAAATATAGCCATGAAACCCGGAGGGCTTATTATGTACGTATTGCTACAGAAATATTTGCAGAATGATTTCCATCCCTGTTTTGCAAACTATGGTAAGAACCTCCCTCCTGAGTTGGCACAGCTAGTAAAAGGCTGAAGCGGGTTTTGAAGGGCGAATGTTCCAGTACAACATTCTCTCTGCAGTGCTTTTCCAAGTCTGAGGCACAGGGTGAGCCGTGCAGCCCCAGGAGGCAACTTGGACAAGGGAGTACTTCTCTCAGACCCCGGAGTAGACCGACTCACTTCCTTCAGTGATGGTTGCATAACTTCTCATCTGCGTTCCTTAAGAGAGATTTACAGCCCTAACGGGCTGTTCAGTGGTTAGAGCATCGGCCTGTGGATGGAAGGGTTTCAGGTTCCATTCAGGGCACATACCTTGGTTGCAGGCTTGATCCCTGGCCCTAGTCAGGGTGGCTGTGGGAGGCAACCAATCGGTGTGTCTCTCTCACATGGATGTTTCTCTCTCTCTGTCTCTTCCCCTCCCTTCCACTCTCTCTCAAAATCAATGGAAAAAAATATCCTCAGGTGAGGATTAAGAAGAAAAAAAGAGAAGCCTACAGCTCTTTGAACCCATGTGTCCAATCTCCTTTGGGTCTATATAGCCCAGATTCCTGCTGGAGCCCCTTCGCTTTTTGTAATTTAAATTCTTTATCGTTTAAAGTGTTACATGCATCTCCTTTTCCCCTGTTGACCTCTCCCCGGCCGCTTCCACCCCCCAGCACATGCCCTCACCCCGCTACTGTCTGTGTCCATTGGTTGTGCTCATGTGTATGCATACAAGTCCTTCGGTTGATGTGGAGGCCCTTCATTTTACAGTTATGTGCCCAGTGGAGCTGGGTAAACACAGGGACTTATGGGAGTCACATGACACTGGCTAGATGTTCTCTTTCTTCCACTTACCAGCTTTGTGCCCTTCAGGAAATCAGTCTCCCAGAGCCTGTCGCTGCCCCTATAAGCAGAAGTAACATCCTGAAAAGGAAAGCTTCCTCAGTGCAGGGCCAGATTTATTTTTCCCGCCAATTTGGAGCACTGTATGAATGAATGAGTGAATGTATGAATGAATTTTTTAATTCAATTATTGCTAATACCACCCTTCCCTGCATTGAAAGTATGCTTTTTTTAACTTTATTGTATCAAACAATGGGTATTGTTTCCAGTCTACTGTATTCATGCTAGTTGATCATTTTTCTTCCAATTCAGTTATTGCTAATACCACCGTTCCCTGCATTGAAAGTATGCTTTATTTTTTTAACTTTCATGTATCAAACAAACGATGGGTATTGTTTTCAGTCTACTGTATTCATGCTAGTTGATCATTTTTCTTCATTTGGTCCAATTATTATTTTCAACGTTAGTGATCCTTACCAGTCCCCTGCTACATACCCCAGTCCCTATGGTTGGCTGATGGCATACACCAGACTTCCCATGGGAGAAGGTCATTGCCATCATTTGATAGACAGGGACCCTGAGGAGCAGGGGACACACTTACCTGGATATCAGGTTGCACTCGAACTTGAGCCCAGTCTCATGTTCATGGCCCCATTTTTTCCCCTACCCTAGCATTCCATGTCTGACAATAAACACCACACCAGTGTGCCTTTTCTACTTGGAATTTCCAGAGTCAAAATGCTGAGCAGCCTTTTCCCTTTCTTCCACTCTTTCTTCCACTCTTTCTCTCTTTCTTCCACTCCTTCTTCCTTCCTTTCTTTCTTTCTTTCTTTCTTTCTTTCTTTCTTTCTTTCTTTCTTTCTTTCTTTCTTTCTTTTTTTAATATCAATGACACTTCCTACGCAACTTCAGAGACCATCACGGCACCTTGATGATCTAAAAGGAAGACAAAAAGATTTATGGCTTCCTGAGATTGCCTCCTGTCCCTCTGAGAATAAAATGGCATTCTTTGTAGCACACTTCAATATACTTGACATCTTTTATTATTTTCAGGTCATACACATCTTTCTTCCTATAAAGAGAGTCATCCTGCGAGCATCCATTCATTACTCTTAAGGTCATGTCAGAAACAATCATAGCCTTTTTGTCAACACACCCAGGGTAAAAAGACAGAACTTTTTTCCCCCAAAAAACCTTCCGTATGTTCTTATCACAGAATCAATGCGCTGATGGGGCACTGAGGACTGGGACACTTGGAGAAATTCAGTCACTTTGCCATCTGCCCGAGCAGATGCACTTGGGATTGAGTGCTCTCACTCCCATCTCAGCTCTGCTGGACGTTATCACCTTGGATGGCATCACTCCTAGAATTACCACCCTTAAAAAAGGTACCACGTAGGCCTGGCCAGTGTGGCTCAGTGGTTGAGTATCATCCTATGAACCAGAAGGTTACAGTTCAATTCCTGGTCAGGGCACATGCCCAGGTTGCATGCTCAATCCCCAGTGTGGGGAGTAGAGGAGGCAGCCAATCAGTGATTCTCTCTCATCATTGATGTTTCTATCTATCTCTCTCTCCCTCTCCCTTCCTCTCTGAAATCAATAAAAATATATTATTTTTTCAAAAGGTACCACTTAAGACATTGAAAAATAAGGTGCAGAGAATACTTTGCTGTGACATGGATTCTACAATTTCTATACTATTTAAGTTATTTTGTGAGCTTTGGACGTTTAAAAGGAAAGCACTGAGAATATCATGCAATTTCCTTTCTTTTGAGTATACCCTCAGACTTCCCAAAAGCTGCGATACCAACCATGACAGGGCCACGTCATGTTCCACGTGGTTGGAAACTTTCAGGACTGGATTTCATGGGCCTTATTACAACTCTTTCCCATGTGAGTTCTTGATTTTTGCGAGCCATGTGTACCTTGAATTGCCAGGTTTAACAGAACGAAGCTGATGCCATTACATACTGAGACCCCTCATTTTGACACAGGTTGGTGCCCACCCTTATTCTCATGGTAGCACCAGCCTGGTTCAGAGAGGGATCTCTGTGTCTGTGACTGTGTCCACTTAGTAAAATGGTCAGCTATCCAATGGGTGGCTATTGTGAGCACAGCATATCGATCCTCATCCTTTTCCCCAACTCTCTTTAACGGAAAGCCGAATAGATTTTTCTCGTTTCATGAATGCATTTCTTTCTGGAGTCGTGCTGTTCATAGCCTCTTGAACTGTGATATAGAAGTTCCAGCAAGGCACGCGACTAGCTGCACTGGCCAAGTCACTTACTCTCTCTCAACCTCCAGCTATTTCATCCAAAATGAGACTAATTATACCGACACCATAAAATGCTTGTGATGGTTAATACATGCGAATTGCTTACTTTGGTTTCAACACCGGGTTAGTGACTCACAAATGGCGAGTCTGAGAATTAGGCAAACCTGATAGACAAGACTATGAAAGGAAATGGGAGCTAAGGTCCAGCTCCAATATTTGCGATGAGGGCCTGGGGGAAAGTGTTAAGTGTAGAATGGTTGGACATCAGCTTACAAATGATAAATCTGAGGGCAATTTAGTGTCTAACTGGAGACTGAGAAGTTGTGTGTCTTTTCTCAAGACCATCATGCAGGAAATTATGTCTCTGGGTTTATTTAGTTTCCTGATACAATTTTAATGGACCGCACGCCAGGTTTCTTAGCAACCTGTGGATAATTCCTCTGTATCTCTGTGCACGTGGCTTTCTTGGGCCCTGGGCGCTGTGATGTGAAGGCCAGGTGGGCAGAGCTCCAAGGAGTCATATACATATTGTTCAGGAGTCTGAATAGATATATAGTCACCTATTTGGCCTAAGCTAGTGTGGGCATTTCCTAAATCAGTTCCACGTCTGTTTGCAAAGGCTCATAGGATCTTGACGGAGCTCTGTAATCTTTTGCCAGGTGCCATTTCTACTTTTCTCAGAGAGGAGGTTATTATGTAGATTGCTTTTACTAAGCACCTAGGTCAGGTGGTTGCTGACACCTGCAGGCTTGACTTTTTCTTCAAACTCAAAAGTCAGTAAGAAGAGTGATGTCCATTATCAGCTCCCACTCTACGTCATTCCTGGGAAGATTCTGATTAGTCCTGACTGGGTGGTCACAGTTGAATCATATATCATGTAGAGCAGCGGTTCTCAACCTGTGGGTCGCAACCCCGTTGGTGGTCGAACGACCCTTTCACAGGGGTCGCCTAAGACCATCCTGCATATCAGATATTTACATTACGATTCATAATAGTAGCAACATTACAGTTATGAAGTAGCAACTAAAATAATTCTTTGGTTGGGTCACAACATGAGGAACTGTATTGAAAGGGCCAGAAGGTTGAGAACCACTGATGTAGAGGGATATGTGGAACATTGGAATAACCAGGCCCATTTAAAAACAAACAAGACATGAATGAAACACACACACACACACACGCACACACAATTGTGTTCTCAGGATAAGGACAATTTTTCTTGCTAACAGTGGAGGAAGCACATACACTGTAGCTATCTGGTTGTGCTTGGCATCACTCTCTTCACCTTTTCAACAACCTACCATTGCCTTCAGGAATAATACACGATGCCATAGTATCCCACTCCAAACCAAACCACTCACATCCTTATATCAGTAGCTAGATGGTACTTTCATATACCAGGTTTATATTAATGCCATTGCACTTAGAGATCACAACATATCGTAAAATGGTATCAGGAATGATATTATATATACATTACCCCACCAGTGGTCCAATATATAGTGGATCTGATAGATGCTCAGAAGTCTTTGCAAACAATTATCTATATCTATGTAGAGATAGATATAGATGATATAGATATAGATATAGATGATATAGGTATGCTATATATATATACATATATATATATATGAAATCATAATTGGATTATTATCTGACACTCACAAATTATAGTCTGTTAGAGCTGAGAAAGATAGCTGAGGTCATTTAATAGTCTATAGAGATACCCAGGTATGACTACTCTGCACTGTGGGTGTTCTTCAATGTACTTCAAATAAAATGGAACCTGCTACATGCTAAGACACACAATAGCTCCATTACCCAAAACAGTGTATGAGATTACATGTCTCATTTAGCAGTGACTCAGAGCAGTAGGTAACTTGAACAAAAGCACAGAGACTCCAGACTTTAACCTATGCTTCTTCTATGGTTTGAGAAGGGACCCCCCTGTGTTACGAAATCTATCCTCCTGACCCACAGTTATGTTTTATCCTACCACATCGCACAGATGGAGTTCGGTTTTCACATCTCAAGGCCTCAGTGGGAGATTCATCTACCCATAAATCCATTCAGCGCTGGGTCTGCTGCTGGAGTTCACGTGTCCTAGTGATTTCCTGGGTTTGTGTCTGGTTACCTTCCCTAAGTTCTGAGGACTCTCCTGTCAGATGTCAATCCTCCTGTCCTACCTTTCACTCTGCCCATAGGAAGTCTGTTTATTGTGAGTGGTTAGTATCACTGTTGCGCAACACAGCAATGCAATCACATTCATTTTTCTTTCTCCATAAATATTTAACTCTGCCTGGGAAGGTTGGTTCTCCTTTGTGTGTGTGTAAATCCAATCCCTAGATCTGTGTTTCTCAAGAATCTTGGACTCTTGCCCTAGCTGGTTTGCCTTAGTGGTTAGAGCATCAGACTGCAGACTGAAGGGTCCTGGGTTCGATTCCGGTCAAAGGCACATACCTCAGTTGCTGGCTCGATCTCTGGCCCTGGTTGGGGCACTTGTGGGAGGCAACCAATCAATGTGCCTCTCTCACATTGATGTCTCTTCTCTCTTCTCTCTTCCCTCTTCCCTCTTCCCTCTTCCCTCTTCCCTCTTCCCTCTTCCCTCTTCCCTCTTCCCTCTTCCCTCTTCCCTCTTCCCTCTTCCCTCTTCCCTCTTCCCTCTTCCCTCTTCCCTCTTCCCTCTTCCCTCTTCCCTCTTCCCTCTTCCCTCTTCCCTCTTCCCTCTTCCCTCTTCCCTCTTCCCTCTTCCCTCTTCCCTCTTCCCTCTTCCCTCTTCCCTCTTCCCTCTTCCCTCTTCCCTCTTCCCTCTTCCCTCTTCCCTCTTCCCTCTTCCCTCTTCCCTCTTCCCTCTTCCCTCTTCCCTCTTCCCTCTTCCCTCTTCCCTCTTCCCTCTTCCCTCTTCCCTCTTCCCTCTTCCCTCTTCCCTCTTCCCTCTTCCCTCTTCCCTCTTCCCTCTTCCCTCTTCCCTCTTCCCTCTTCCCTCTTCCCTCTTCCCTCTTCCCTCTTCCCTCTTCCCTCTTCCCTCTTCCCTCTTCCCTCTTCCCTCTTCCCTCTTCCCTCTTCCCTCTTCCCTCTTCCCTCTTCCCTCTTCCCTCTTCCCTCTTCCCTCTTCCCTCTTCCCTCTTCCCTCTTCCCTCTTCCCTCTTCCCTCTTCCCTCTTCCCTCTTCCCTCTTCCCTCTTCCCTCTTCCCTCTTGTTATTTTATTTCACATTCTGCTTAAAACAGAAAGGAGAGTCCAGATTTGGGGATGGAGTTTGCCATGATCACAGCCTAATAAAACGGGACTTGAAATGCAACTAAATCCTTTACCTGCTCCAGGTCTCTCAGCATATATATATTGATTTCAGAGAGGAAGGGAGAGGGGGAGAGAGATAGAAACATCAGTGATGAGAGAGAATCATTGATTGGCTGCCTCCTGCACTCCCCACACTAGGGATTAAGCCCACAACCCGGGCATGTGTCCTGACCGGTAATCAAACCTTAACCTCCTGGTTCATAGGTCGACATTCAACCACTGAACCACGCTAGCCGGGCAGGTCTCTCAACTTTTGAGATAACCTGTATCATCATTAAAATGGGCATAATGGCATAAACTGTGAATCTGTGGTATATACGAGTAGGAAGGGAGACTATGACAGATAACTCAATAGTCCAGAGTCAATAAAAGAAGAGAAAAACCTTCAGAGACATATATAACTTAGATAAGTGTTTCTCACAAAGTAATTTCTGGACCATGTGCAAGAATTCCTAGGGCTGATCACAGGAATCTGCATGAAACTGTCCTTGAAATAACCCTTATTCTAGTTAAAGAACCGCCGGCTTTAAAGGCTTGCTCTCTGTTCCAATCCAGCTGTGATAGGAGTAATATAGATATTGTAACCGTAGGATGAGGGTTCTTATTAGGTTAGAAATGATTAGTATTAACATGTTGGGAGGGAATGTGGTAGAAAGACAAAAATAAAACGTATACACTGTTTGAAGTCAACCCTATGTGGGGTCTTTCAGCGAGTCTATTCTTCACGACCTGTCTGATTTGGGTTAGTATTTGATTCTGTCTAAGACTCAGTTTTCTATAAAGTAAAAATGTCCTCAGGTGTTAGCCTGATTGCTTTGATTAATAGATGATATAATGGCTATAAAGAGTCTAGCTTTTCCTAGGGTGGTGGTTTTAGAATGCCAGCCTTCTCTCTACCTCTATCTTAAAGGTTAATAATGGCTCAATGTTTATGTGTATATTTTTAACTTAATTTGATTAATTTAATTTAATGGTTTGACTCAATGTATTTTTTAGTTTTCTTATTTGGGCATAGATTTTATGATGATAAGTTCAC
Source organism: Myotis brandtii (assembly GCF_000412655.1). Lineage (NCBI taxonomy): Eukaryota > Metazoa > Chordata > Mammalia > Chiroptera > Vespertilionidae > Myotis > Myotis brandtii. Next base: position 2,183,732 of record NW_005361994.1, read on the forward strand.
TATATAGTTGAATATTTAGGTACATGTTATGTGTGTGTGTGTTTTCCCCAAATATCCACACTTTCTAAAAATCTTTCTTGCTGAAAGTATTACATATGTCTCCTTTTTCTCCACATTGACCTCTTCTAGCCCACATCCACCCCACCCCCACCTCAGGCCTTCACCACCCTATTGTCTGTGCCCGTGGGTTATGCATATATGCATACAAGTTCTTTGGTTGATCTCTTCCTGCCCACCCACCCTCCCCTGCCTTTCCTCTGAGAGTCCACAGTCTGTTCCATGCTTCTATGTCCATTTTGTTCATCAGTTTATTTTGTTCATTAGATTCCACATATGAGACCACACTCTTTCTTATTGCCAAATTATATCAGTATACAAGTTGGTTTGATCTCAAATTGCTACCACCTTGTGTCTGTAGGAAAGAAGCTTAAGAAATACGTGGACTAAAGCACTGTTTTATATTCTTTTAAAAGCAACATTTTCAACCAAGAGGCCCACCCTCATAAGGCCCTGTGCGATAAAGCCAATGAACATGACTTTTAATTGATAATGTTTCTTGAATCTCGAAAACATGGCTTTTCGTCGCAAGAAGCCAATTTTGCTCACTCTTTCATCGTGTCATATTTGTGATCGAGGCATAAGGTGTTCCCAGCACAATTAGCTCTTAGGATTCAGGTGTAAACAGAAGGAGAATTCACAAGGATGCGTTCTCCATACATGTTATGCTAAAGAGCCACTGCAGATGAAAGAATTTACATACCTTATGGCCCATCTTCATGAAAGTGCCCGCCTTGCAAATGAGTGTACCTGGTTGGGAATGCGCAGTCACGATGCTCCCGGGAAGTACACTAAGCTCAGCTCTGTCCTTGTCAGCAGGTTTTGTCAGCCAGGCAATCAGCTGTAAGATGATCCTGTGTCTGTATTTGCTTTAGTCCTTACTTTTGTTCTTTTTGCTCAGAATTGAGTTTATTTGGGCGCAGGAGAGAGGAGTTCCTTTGCGAGGCATCCACCTGATGTGAGCTCAGGTTATAATTTTTTGTTGAGGTTTTTAAGAACCATGGCTTTTCAAAAATTGGGTAGCAGATCCTGGACTTGGGATACCTTGCTGTTAGGAACTTTAGGAGTGACCGATGTGTCTTTTCCTGGAGACATTTAATAAACCTGAGTGAACTGCGCTGTGCCAAGCCTTGTGCTGGTGCCAGGGATCCCATAAGCCTCATATCGCAGTGGTTCTAGCCTTTAGGGAAAGATGACTTGCTTTGGATCTTGCCTTTCCTATGAGAATGTAAGCGCATTAATAAATGAAGCGCCAGAATGGGAAGTTGCCTGAGATTGCAACAAACAGGGTGGTGATGGAAAATAACAAATTGAGGGAGGGGGGAGTCTTCTTTAGATGATCAGGTCATCAATGGGCCATTTTGAACATTTCATTAGACTGTGATGGCCATTTGAACATGTTTCTTTTTTTACATGTTTTGAACATTCTTGCCCTCAACCTCAAAAGTCATAGAAAGAGAAACAGCTGTGGGGAGTTGGGGGTGGGGGTATTTATACATAAAGAACAGTAGGAGCAAAGGCTTTGAGGTAGACAGGTGGGAAGGAAGGAGATGTGTATGAGGAACCGAAAGACTTTCTTCTGTGGTAGGAGCCAGAATATGCAGGCCGGGTAGACCACTCCAAGGAATTTGAATTTCATTGTTTGTGTAATTTACCAAAAAAATAAAATAAAATAAAAATCAATCCATCTGTTAGCATAGGTAGCTAGATGTTAATAATGGAAGGGAGCAAAGGGAATCAGACATTATGACGCATAATAAACTAGGGCACTGAATGGGACAATGAGCCTGCTTCATTAGGGAGCTACAGCTTCACACGCTCCCCAGGGGACCACTGCATCCTCTGCCCCTGGGACCTAATCCTGGAAGCTGGCAGGAAGGATCATGACTGGTCATTACCCAGAGAGGAATGAAAACAGCAGGAGAAATTCCTCTACTGGGAGCATGCCCAGTAGAGGTCAAGATAGCTCAGGGAGAGGTGCTTCTACTATGAGGCATGTGCAGTGGCAGCCAAGATGATGACCATAAGGGGCGGAGCCTAGCCTGGGAAAGGCTTTAATTGGTTAAGGGATGAAAAACTCCGGAAGATCAAGGAAACGGATTGGTTAAGGGAGGGCCGAGAACAGCCCACGAAAGATTGGCAAGTTGATTGGTTATTTTGAAAAAGCAACTGGTCTTCTCAAGCCCAAAATAACATAGTCCAAGTTTAACAAGCTCACTTTCTTGCTAGGTAACATGTGTTTACCTATGCACACATGTGTTCTCTCTCCATAGCAGCCATAAGAGTCTAGTAGCCTCCTGGGGTCCAGCAGTTCTGTGTCATTGGATTAGTTCGTCTCAAAGCTAGTCCAGTGCAGCCTTTATCCCTATCTGGCTGCCTTAGCTTCAGTTCCCGGATGCTCCTCATTGCTGTACCCAGTTCTACACTTGGAGTCTGCATGTCCACTGGACCCTAAGCAGCTGCTAGGGCCACATGGCTGGCATATAGAGAGAACACATGAGTGAATAGAGCAAGCACATATGTGTGTGTGTGTGTGTGTGTGTGTGTGAGAGAGAGAGAGAGAGAGAGAGAGAGAGAGCACGCTAGCTGTTTGTTAAGTGTGGGATATATTATCTTGGGCTGGGGAAGGACCAGGTGCCCTTTCAAACTAACAAATCAACTTCCCCAGCTTTAGTGGGTTGGTGCTGAATCCTCCCTCTAACCCAGCTGTTCTCCACCTGTGGGTCGTGACCCCTTTGGGGGTCAAATGACCCTTTCACAGGGGTCGCCTAAGACCATCGGAAAACACATATATAATTACATATTGTTCTTGTGATTAATCACTATGCTTTAATTATGTTCAATTTGTAACAATGAAATTGGGGGTCACCACAACATGAGGAACTGTATTAAGGGGTCGCGGCATTAGGAAGGTTGAGAACCACTGCTCTAACCAATCAATTTCCTAGATCTTCCAGGGTCCTGTGTCACTTTTCCAATCCAATCCTTTTCTCCGGCTAGACACGCCCCCTTATGATTGCATTCTTAGTTCCTACTGTGCATGCCTCAACATAGAAGCACCTCCCCCAGCAACATCTTGCAGTCTACTGGGCCGTCTACTGGACATGTGCCCAGTCGGGGAATTTTCCCTTTACTGTTCTGTCCCTCCCCCTAGTAATCAGTGGGAATGGACTGCTGGTTCCCTTGGGGAGTATGTGAAGCTGTAGGTTCCTAGTGAAACAAACAGGCTTATGCTCCCTAGTTTATGATGGTTAATGATGACCAATTCCCTTTGCTCCATTCCTTTATTAATGTCTAACTACCTAGATATTAGTCCAGGTTTTCTGTGAGTAGTAGAAAGCTAGTCAGTGAACCATCTGGAAGGATAAGACTTGATCCAGGAGAGAGCATTGATGGTGTTTCATAGAGAGGAGAGAGGGAGATGATGGATGAATTGTATATTTGGGGCAACTGAGGTCCAGGGAGGGCAATGATTTGCCCAAAGCAACAGATCGAGTCAAGACTTGAGCTAGGACTGTAGCCAAGTATCTTGTTCCCCTAAGCCTGAGCTCATTGTAAATGGGTGAGGTTTGAAGGAATTTCTAGAGAGAACATGTCCAAGGGTTTAATTGTGTTGACATTGGCTGCCTCTTGTTTGGTACAGATAAGCAAGACAGAAAGATTTTAAGCCAATTCAAAAGTGGGTTTCTAAGTATTTATTTACATCTGATTTGTTAGAAGGCTCTCAAAGAAATAACAACAAAAAAATCAATTAACATCCCTGGAATATTTGGTTCCTTGAATTTCAGAAACTGGGAGCTTGGGAAAAACGTTAGAAATTGGGTAGTCTGTTATTTCCCAATTCATCCCTTCTTCCTTTTTCTTTCAGTCCTTGTCACAATGTAGAAGGAAGTCTAAGTTTATTGTTAGTCTTTAGTGTTAAAGAGAGAGATTAAAACCTCCCTGGGCTTGCCCCCCCACTCTGTTTTTCTTAGAGCCTTTGGCAGACTACTGAATCTAGACAGAATGTAATATCATGGCTTTGCTTTCATTTAATTCATTTTTATGATTACATTTATTTATGGCATATGATAAAGGTTTTCTGTTATAGTAGTGATATAAAGTTTTCTTTTGAAATAAATTTAAGTAAAAAATCAATTTAAAGATAAAAAATATAATAGATGGTGTGGATATGTTAGCAACATAATTCAGCATTTTAGATCCTGGTGTCAATTTCTCCCTGAGGGTCATCTTGGCTTAGCAGTGACATGGAAGGAGGTGTGTACTAGGGCCCAGCTGCCTGTGGCTGCCTCCCCCAGCCCCGGTCTCTACTTTGCTTTTGATTCCGGGGGAGGAACCAGTTTCCAGTGTAGTGAGATGCAGGGCTCCCTTCCTTCCATTTTTACAAAGAGAGGAAATGCTATATTCGAGCTAACATCCATGTCTATAGAAAATGTCTGGGGAAATGCACATGGGGAAGTTATCAATTACTGCCTCAGGCAGGGTTGGGAGGTGGACGTGGAGGAAAGCTTACTTTTATTTTACACAATTTTATACCAGTGTTCCATTTTGCCCTCTGATGCCACACTTTTCTCACAAAACAGGAGAAACAGCGCACGTTCAATTTTAGAAGGAAAGGAGTGAAGTACCAATTTTAAGTCTAAGCCCATTAAGTCCAACAGTATTAGGAACAACGCTTTAGGCCGGGAGCCCAGGACTGACTGGGCTTATGGGGACGCACTCAGCACTCTTCAAACAGCGGATCCCTGGGCATCACGTGGTGGGAACAGGAAATGCTGAGTGGGCACAGTCATGGTTATATCTTAGTGAAGACTCAGGGCCGAGCCCCCTCACACAGACATGCCTGCTTAGTATTTGCACCTTCCCCACTTCTAACAACTTTAGCGCATGTGTAGTGAGTTTCTGCTCTTTGCTGCGCACCATTCTAGGCATAGGGATGCACAAGTGCACCAGATGGTCTTGCCTAACGTCATTTAAGAGTGAACCAGGCAATGACATGGGAATGGAAGAGAACTCTACTTATATATGTAAGTGCTCTGTGTAAGGGGGGTTGAGAGATGAAATTAATGTAAGCAGAGGTTTTCTCTGTGAAGAGGTAACATCCGAAGAGTGAAAACTCTTCCCCAAGAGGGGTGGGGCTGGGCAGGTCTAAGGAAAAGGATCAGGATGGCCTGATCATCTTGAGTGAGACAGAGGAGAGACGGGGGACGCTGCAGGGGTGGACCCTCATACACCTCCAAAGGGATTCCACTGGGAAAGGTGTGATGGGGATTGGCTGCCCCTGGAGATTCTGAGTGCCAGAGTAACATTATCCAATTCATCTTTCAAAAAAATGTATTTTTATTGATTTCAGAGAGGAAGGGAGAGAGAGAGAGAACATCAATGATGAGAGAGAATCATTAATCAGCTGCCTCCTGCACGCCCCACACTGGGGACCGAGCCCACAACCCGGGCATGTGCCTGCCCAGGAATCGAATCATGACCTCCGGATTCATAAGTCGATGCTCAATCACTGAGCCATACCGGCTGGGCCAATTCATCTTTTTTAAGAGATCATTCTGTCTTCTTTGAGGGGAAGGAACTGTAGTGAAGCAGGAGCCTGTCTGAGGTGCTGCTCTGATTTTCTTAGAACTTTTGTCTTAGAGAACATGGTGAAGGGAAAGAGAGGAAAGTGACGTGAATGATCTTAAAACTAGCGAGAGAGCTCTGGCAATATTTTATGAAAAGTATGAAGGGTACTGCTCAGCTTGACCAAGAGGCTCCAGCCAGTCAAGATGGTGATTGCTGATGGATGACAGAGGAAGGAAGGAAGGGAGGAAGGAAGGGAGGGAGGAAGGGAAGAGGAAAGGAGGGAAACAGGCAAGCATGTTGAATAAAAAAGGGGTAACAGCTCTGACTTGCAGAAATTCACTCATTCTTTCCGTTATTTATGCTGTGCTTTTTCCAACACTGTTTTTGAGCAGGAGGTTATGGGGTCAATACCCCATGCTGCACTATCCAGAAAAATCTTCAGTCAACATTTATTGAGTGCTACAGTGCGACAGGCTCTGTGCTGACCACAGAAAACACAAATAGGTGATGTGGCCCATTAGCCCTAAGAATTCAGGTCCCAGAGGGTCTGGGCTGGCTTCTTGCACATGCAAGCTGTGGACTCACACAGGTCCCTGTGAAGGGCCCCATACCTGCATGAATGCTCTGCTGTCACTATCTTTAAGTTGTGGTGTTTTTTTTTTATCATTGAAGTCCCATGAGACAAAGGAATATGCACGCACATAAGCAGAAGAGATACATGGAAGACAGGAAATGACTCATATTTTAGTACCTAAATGACACATTTTTTCCTGCCTTTTTTCCCCTATATTTTCATTATGTACTGGGCATCCCCAATTCTGTAGGTGGTCTTGGCAGCCAGGCATGTGGAAATAGAAACCAATCATTCCAGCAGACCCTGGCTTTTCCCACGTGGGAGAGTCCCCTGAACAGGCAGAGTCCAGGCAGAAGTGGCAGGTGCAGGGGACCCAGAAGGATTTCAGGAGCAAGTGAGAATCGAGTTGACTTTTGAAGGAAAATCAAGAGCGGAACAAATGTGAGAAAGGACTTCAGACAGAAAGAGCAGGCGTGTGTGAATGTGAAAAGCTGTGAAGAGGTTGTGCCTGGGGATTTCAAGCTGCGGTTAAGGCTGTGGTCCAGGGAATGGCCTGGGGGTTCCCGTGACTGGAGATGGAGAGACATGGTCACCCTCGGATCAGGCAGGGCCTTCTGTGTCACGCTACTGAGGAGAGAGGCCAGTTGTCTCTGAAATACTGATCTTAGCAGATAACCTCTGATGTGCAGACAGCACTGAGGGCTTGCAGGAGAGGGACGATGGGTATTTCTGAGTATCATATGACACTTTTTGGTGCAGATCATTTTATCGTATTACCTTGCTTCCTAAGGTTCCTTTGAAGATTACTGACAGTCTGTATCGCAGGTGAAGGAACTGAGGTTGAGCCTGTTACTCTCCAGAGAGGTGAACTGAGAGAGATTGAATGGAAAACTGAGATTCAGGTCAAGTCCTTGTCTCCAGAGCCCAGGTTCTTTTTTTTTTTTTTTAATATATTTTTATTGATTTGAGAGAGGGAGAGAGATAGAAACATCAATGATGAGAAAGAATCATTGATTGGCTGCCTCCTGCACGCCCCCTACTGGGGATCGAGCAGAGGCATGTGTCCTGACCGGGAATCAAACCTCAACCTTCTGGTTCCTAGGTCTGCGCTCCACCACTGAGCCACACCAGCCAGGCCAGAGCTCATGCTTTTAACCTCCATGCTCTTGTTGTATTTTGTGTTTTGCTTTGCATCTCTCTCAGTACACAGCAACGGTCTTTGGCAGATTGACAGAGCTTGACTTATAAAACATACAATTTTATTGTGTTGCTGTTATGGATGGATGTGATAAGATTATCTTCTTATACTGATATAGCTCAGCTTTGATTAGCTGCTTTCCCACCTATCACCATACTCAGATAAATTGAACTTTCAGATAGATCAAAGAACTCATAACTTCGGACCTGCGCAAGCGCTTCTCTTTGAATGGGAGAGCACTACCAAGCACTCTTTCTTCAGCTCAACCTCCAAGGGCCCGTCTGAGCTATCGCCAGCCTCCAGAAGGACCCCTGCCTCATGCAGACTAGCTTGCTTTTTCTAGTCCCCTGTGCTTTCCCAGCTAGAACCACAGAGTCTGCTCAGTTTACTTACCTTCCTTTCCCACAAGACATGAGGTGTTTGAGGACAGGGACTGTTTTATTCCTGCACACCACACTCAGTCCCTAGGACAACCTGTAATAGAGTCAGGGCACCGTTATGTTCTAGCATGTGTTACTATCAGTTACCCAAGTAGAATTCCCCATGGAGTAGAGCGCCTAATATCAACAACCCATTGTATTGAGTGTCTACTACAAGGCGGACACTGGACTGGGTTCTGGGATTATAACGATGAAGGAAAAGAGATGATAAGGATGGATGGGAGATGGGAGAGGAAATGCCTTTCAATATAGTGGTCAGGCCCAGCTGGTATGGCTCAGTGGTTGAGCATTAACCTATGAATCAGGAGGTCAGGGTTTGATTCCTGGTCAGGGCACATGCCCGGGTTGTGGGCTCGATCCCCAGTGTGGGGAATGCAGGAGGCAGCTGATCAATGGTTCTCTCTCATCATTGATGTTTCTATCTCTCTCTCCCTCTCCGTTCCTCTCTGAAATCAATTATATATATATAGTCAGCAGAGGTGGGGTGACCCGCCATCTGTAACCTGAAGGGTGAGAACTAGCCATGTGAAGTTCGTGGGCAGAGTATTACATGCATTGAGAAAAGACCAGTTGCAAAGGATCTGAGTTACAAGAAAAGTTGTCATGTTCAGGAAGTTTATGTGTCTGAAACAGAGCAAATGAACATGTGTGTGTGTGTGTTTGTATGTATTCATATACCACCTATATAAAGTTCTTCATGCATATTTATCTCGGTAATGTCATTTCCATTCTTTTTTTTTAATCCTTACCCAAGGTTATTTTTCCATTGATTTTAGGTAGAGTGTAAGAGAGAGAGAAAGACAGAGAGAAATATCAATGTGAGAGAAACACATCGATTGGTTGCCTCCTGCATGCACCCTGACCAGGGCCCGGGGTAGTTAGGAGCCTACAACCAAGGTACCTGCTCTTGACTGGAATTGAACCCTGGACCCTTTGGTCCACAGGCCGACGCTCTATCCACTGAGCCAAACGGGCCGGGGTGATTTCCATTCTTAAATCCTACACACGCGTCTTTTGTACCTGATCTGAATGGCTACTTATATAGTTTGGAGTCTCTGGAAGGCACAGGAACTGGTGTCCTTTTCACAGAGACGGGGAACCTGACAGATAGGGAGGGTTTTCAATGTGTTTCTTTTCCACTGCACCTTGTGGCTGCTTCTGGCTCTGAAATCGACATTCTTCCTGGCTTCCTTGAAGGGAACAATCAGCTAGACTGTAGGTGGTCTTGCTTAGACATTTGAAGCTTTATTCTTAGACAAATACTGCTGGGCTATGCTTTGATTCCTGAGAGCAGCTAGAACCTTTCAAAGGGCGTGTGTGTGTGTGTGTGAGTGTGTGTGTGTGTGTGTGTGTGTGAGTGTGTGTGTGTGTGTGTGTGTGTGTGCGCGCGCGCGCGTGTGTCTAAGGGGAGGAGAAAGGACTATTAACTTTGATCTCTTGAGTCTCTGATTGTGTAATTAAGAATCAATTGGCTTAAACCTAATTTTGAATATATAACCACTGCCACTAACTTGCTTCTGCTGAAATGATTTGCCAAGCAATATTACATTAACATATAATCTGCCTGGCAGATCAGTGAGAAATACTGTCACCCAGGTACACCTGCTGTGTTCAACAGAGCATCCACATTGTGTTAAACGCACGCGTTGCCTGCTGCCCATGCATTAGCATGAGGACTGACCTAGGAAGAGGGATTGTTTTGACCACAAGGAGGATGAAAGCAGATTAGAGACACAATGTGGATAATCATGCCGTGTTCAGCTTTAAGGGCCCTTCAAACCCCTGGCAGTCTGGACCTCCTGCCTCAAGCACTTAAGTTCCTCTCTGTGGGTACAGGGTAAAGAAAATCAATACCCATAAAAGCACTATTGAAATTGGAACGAGTTGCACAGAATTGAGCATTTTACTTATCTTTTTAATTCTTTTTCTCTTTCTGTTTTATCCTTGAGAAGTAAAATAACTTCTTCTTGCCAAGGAAGTACAAACTTGTTAAGAAGCATCATAAAAACACTGTTCAGGGAGTTGGTATTTTTCCTGTAAAAATAGATACGGCTTTGTGCTTATGCAAACTAGGCTTAATTTGCCCCCATAAAGGAGAATTTGCATTACCTTGGGCCTGCTGTTTGGAAATTGGAAAACGTTAAAGAATATAATAAAACACCATGCAAATTTACCTCCTCTCTCTCCTTTTTCCAAGGTGAATTTTTTTTTTGGAGTCTAGTGATTATTTGCGTCAATTCCAGACACTTTCTCTAAGTTTACCTTAAGATTTTGCTCTGCGAGACTTCTGTTTTTCCAAAGACTATGTTGCCTGTTTTAAAAACAAGCAGACAACACTTCTGTGGTGCAATGCAGACTTTCAAGGCATGGGATCAAATTCAATCTGTTGTTTTTAACTTTCAGTGTATAGATATTTATCGTTAAAGGATGTGCGTTTGTATGTATACTTTTCTTAGCAACTAATTCACACGGTTAGTACTGTTATTGATAAGCTAGTTATTAAGGTGCATGTGGAAATTTATATGAAAGTTAAACACATTTTAATCATTTCTTAAAGTTTAATAGTGTTTATTTGAATCCTAATGAATTAAACTTAAGTGATTAGATACAATTATTCTTTTTTAAATATATTTTTTATTGATTTCAGAGAGGAAGGAAGAGGGAGAGAGAGAGAGAGAAATATCAATGATGAGAGAGAATCACTGATTGACTGCCTCATGTAGGCCCCTGACTGGAATTGAATCTGGGACTCTTCAGTCTGCAGGCCGATGCTCTAACCACTGAGCAAACCCAGCTAGGGCTGGATATAATTATTCTTAAGCTTAATGATGTTAGTATAAGTGAATGGATTTAACTTCTCTTAATACAGAACTCTTTCATTTGGTTTAAATGTGGAAAAGCAAACTGTACGTTCTTATTTTCTTGGTGTTCACCATTTTCTCTTCAGCTCTTACCACGGTGAGGGAGCTCAAAATCTACTTATTTTTTAATTAACTAATGGAATTCTCCTGTGATATTCTTCATCTGTGGTCTGGGTATTTTCTTTCTATGCAATAAACTCATGCAAGAAGTTACAGTATATGTATTTATTATTTAACTCATGTTAATAATGAGAATACTTTTTACAAATCTCAACAAAAAGTTTTATTTCCTTAGGCAGTTATTAAACATCACCTCTAAAGAACTCTGCTGTAGAAGCTACAGTGATGAACAAGGAGACATGGCCAATGCCTTCTGGACGTCTAATAATATCCAGTAACTGACTTAGGGTTAATTCTATTTCTCTCCAATCAAAGCTTTCTACCAGCCAATGCATTGCATGAATTCCAGCAAAGTTGGCAAATTCCTGTGGAGCAAATCCCATTTTCCCATCGACTTCCATTATTAAATTGGAATTGCATTTCCTTTTGGCAAGGGGACCTGCAGTATTCTATTGCTTAGCCCAGTGGCTCATTGGGAAATCATATCCCTTTAAATGAGTCAAGAGAAAAGGAGGAGCAAGAGGCATGATCGGAATTGCTAACATCCTATAAAGCTGCTGTGGTTAAAGAATAATGGTGGTTTAGAAGTTCTTTCAGGCTTTTAGCTTTAGTATAATAAATTGTGAGACTCCGTGGGGAAAGTAAGCAGGACCTTTGATATTGAATCCCAGTGTTTCTACAAAGACAATTTACTTCTTTGAGGCCCATATTTCTTAACTATGTAAAGAAGACAATATGGGAACTCTCATAGGTGTATTGAGAGGATTAAACAAACTATGTGTATTGCTTAGCAAAATGTCTTGTATAAAGGAAGATCTCTTTCAAATATTTATCATTCTTATTAGCCAAAGAGTAGAGTGTGGAGTGTTAGTGGCTTAAAGATATAAAGAACAATAATTGAGAGTTGAATGGTGTTAGGGAGGAAAATAAGGAAAAAACTAGTCTTACATCTCAATGTATATTTCTTTATATTGTCATTTTTGGCACTAATGCCATTAGAATCCAAAGTAATAGGGGGAAATGGACACCCAGTCACAATCCCCATGGTACTCTGCACTCAGGTCATTTAATCTTTTCAACATTGATTCACTCAACAAACAAGTATTGAACTTCTACGCACATTTACTAAATAGAGGGAAATCTGCTACCTGCCTGCAGTATTTCCCTAAAGGGATTTTCCTTATGAAGTGTTGCTTCTCAGCTAAAAAATATTCTACTGCTTGTCTTATCAGTAGAAACTTCTCTCAACGCAGAAGTCAGAGAAGGGGAGAAAATCCATTTGGGATCAAAAGGTCTTGCCTTATACTGAAGCCTGATCACTTACCAGGGAGTGTGCTGGGCTCACCTTCTGTAGACAGAGGGTGCTCTATCAGTAATTATGCTACACCCGCATTTACAGGTCCCGGCTATCTTGATTTCAGGATTATTCAGGCTATACCTGCTGCAGGAAACCATGGCACAGGAAGTACAAGTGTGAGGCTATGGCTTATGGAGCTTAATATGTCTTAACTCCAACATGCACCCAAGTGCATCATCCTGTGAGGTATTGGTAGGTGCCTCATGAAACAGAGTTTCCCAGTGTTGACCACAGGAGCCATCAGTTACTTACATTTTCCTTTGTTGGGAGGAATGAGAATTTTTTAAAATATATTTTTTATTGATTTCAGATAGGAAGGGAGAGGGAGAGAGAGAGAGAAACATCAATGATGAGAGAGAATCATTGATCGGCTGCCTCCTGCATGCCCCCTACTGGGGATGGAGCCCACATCCTGGGCATGTGCCCTTGACCAAAATGGAACCTGGGACCCTTCAGTCTGCAGGCTGATGCTCTATCCATTGAGCCAAACTGGTTAGTTCAGTAATGAGAACTTTTAACATGCTGACCTAGTTTGTGTATCTCTGAATTAGAGATATACAGTGGGGCCTTGACTTACGAGTTTAATTCGTTCCGAGACTGAGCTCCTTAAGGAGCTCGTTAACTCAAATTACTCTATCAACTCAATGCAAAAAATCGGCCAAGAGACAGCTGGTATCTCAAAAAACTCGTTAGTCGGGACACTTGTAAGTCAAGGCCCCACTGTACTATAAAGTCAACATAGCAAATGATTTTTCCAACATGCATTATATCACTCTGTACAGAAGATTATTTTTGAAAACATTGACTCCTTCTGCAACTTCTCCCAAGGGAGGAATATACTCTCCTGCCCCACTTTTTGTCAATAATATTGGTGAAAGAGAACTTTAAAAAAAGACAGTACTGAACAATTAGAACATAGGCTTGTTTTCAGCATATTCTTGAGAGGGCTTACACATAGGCATTTGGTGACTGCTTATTCTTTCAGTCAGCACTGCACTGATTCTCTGCCATTGGGAGCCCCAGTTCTGGTTACATACTGGGGATACATACTGAATAACGGATGAATAGGGTGTCTAATGGTGGAGAGAGATTGTACTAGATGCTAAGTTTTAACTGTGTGCTAAATGACATTGAATGTTTCTTCCAATGTCATGAATTTTTTTAAACCTAAAATGACTTGATCAGGATCACCAGGGAAGCAAGAGATCAGAAATGTTCTGCAGTTAATTCTTACAGGCAGGCTTCCACCAACCTTTGAATACATTGATTATCATCTTCCCATTTTATGTTAGTCTTTGTAGTGTCCGCTCCATGCAAAAATCTTCTCAGATCTTCTTCCAATTTGGTGTCATCAAGTCTAGTTTAGTTGGTAATTACCAACCGATTGATGTGCATTCGATTTGCTATGATGTTGCCATTATGAGCCTGGGGTCCTTAATGACTAGATCGCCAGGATGAATGTGTGGTCAGGGAAGATTTAATGGAGACTGATAACTACATGTGATCAGGAGCCCCGTGCTCTCAACCATGTAGTTCGCCTGACTGACTCCTTCTAGTATAAATTCCATCAGCTGGACATGTCCTTGGATTATTTTCATTTCTCTGTAGCATCTATTATTTAATAACAGAGACATAACAGCCTTGTAAATTGACCAATAGCAATCCCATGTTGAAATTTAAACACATTTTTAACATTGTTTGACATTTATTTTAATCATAGACATAACTTACAGTACTCTAGAGTCACGAATAAAGCTTTTGTAGAGAATGAATTGAAGCAAATATGTAGAATGAGGGGGACAAAAGCACATTCATATATTCAGTCTGCAAAGGAGTGTGTTAGTTCATTTAGAGGAAAGATGTGTACGCTTTCTTCCAGATTTACACTACCCGACATTTGACTTCCATTTTGTTTTTATTTTCTGTGGACTTTTATATCCCAGGATGAGAGAATTCAACCTAGAATAAGAATCTCTTGAAGACAGGGGCCATATTTCCTTCATCACCCCTGTGTGTAACTCCTCTGGACAATAATAGAAACTCCATAGCTGTTTGTTTAATCTAGCTGACTCTCACACAGCGGAATCTATCTCTGAATGGTACAGTTACAAAAATATGTGCTTGGGGAATGATCAGCATTTTCCTGGAAACATTTGATACAATTTATATTCCAGCCATTTAAGTATTAAAAATAACACTTCAATATCTTACAGAGAAGTCATATTTGCCTTATTTTCTTATAACCATGAAATAATAATCATACTCAAGCCATCTATAGTTCAATTTAGAAGTAATATCTACAATAGTATTCATGTATAGAGAATCAATAACAGTTTGGAGTTGTTTTGATACCATTTGTGATACTGTTTATGAGCAGTCTTGAAATTCTCGACTTGGAGATGCAAAGAGCTGTTTCAAATCCCTCAGCTAGAGAATACTTGATAAACTAGTGGAACCATTCTGCCTCAACCACAGTGGAATCTTCCGCCCAGTAAATAGGAGAGTTGAGCACTTACCTGGGGAACAGGTAATCAGATCGGCTCAGTCTTCGTTACCCTACAGTCTGATTAGAGATTTCACGTAAATCATCAATCACTTCTCTCTCAGTTCTTCACACAAATTTGTTCTGCACCAGCCAAGATAAGAAGTATTGTGATTTGATTTAGCAAATATTTATGAAGAGGCCAAATTGTGGAGATTTAGAGTCTGCGTATAGTTTTATAAGCTGTGTCTCCTTGGGCAAGTTACTTAGTGGCATTGAAAACCTGAATAATTCTTGTTCCCCCTAAATTTTATCTGCCTTCAGGATCAAGAGGGCTAATGTGTGTGAGGGGAAAAGATGGAAGAAAACTAATATGTATTATAGGCTAATTGTGTTCCAATGAGTATACCTGTCAAACCTCAGTTTCCTAATCTATCAATAAGTATATTGATACCTAGCTACCTCAGGGGAGAGAATAGAAGCTTGGACAAGCATCAGCTATTGAAACTTTAACTCAAGTACTGACATACCTGATTCTGAAATTTATTTTTTTCCCCTAAATTGCCTGTCTAGGAATACTATAAATAAAAATATTGAAAGCAATGCTTTCTTTAGGATTCTACTAGGCACCATAAGCGTACAATTTCCCATTCTAGTGTTTTCTACAATTTCTTGTAGTTACAATTTTCACTTATCATAGATTAAAGAAAGAGTTCCCAATCATGTTCAAACTTTTTGTGGGATCTTCAGCAGTTTATTTTTTTTTTGGATACATGTTAGACCAAAAGAAGCAAAAATATCACTAGAGATGTTACCTTACTAACAGGGTCCATTTGCCTAAAGCATCAAAGCCCAGACAGCCTAACAGGTATTTTTCCTGTGTATCCTGGGCTGAGACCACTGTTCTTATGGATGTATAAGCATCTGACTACCTCATGGCGTCTGCTAATATAACGAATTCCTGGCATTGCATATTGAAATATGTTCATTCATCCAACCATGTATTTACTGAATGTCTATTTTATACCGCGGACTGTAAGTCACATGAATGGATAAAAGAGACATAAATTGTAAAACAAACAAAAAAAAAGAAAAAAAGACATGAACAGGAGCTTGCAGCAAAGAAAGTGTTAGAGGTTGAGGAAGTGGTCCCCTCCCAGAACACAGGTGAGCTAATGCTCAAGGACCTGGTTCCTGATGGCTTCTAGGGGGTGGGTTATATAGGGGGAAATCATTCACCATGGTCATGGTCAGGGTCACGGTCTTTACTGATTGGCCAGTGCTAGGTGGTCATTGCTTATGGAGTCTGGCTATGGTCACAGTCAGGGTCATGGTCTTTACTGATTGGCCAGTGCTAGGATAGGTGGTCCTTGATCATTGAGTCTGGTCTTGATGTCAGCCATGGGGTTGCTTTGTCTGGTAGCACAAGGCCATCATAGGTGGGGCTGGTCTGGAGATGAAACACAACTGAAGTCTAGATGTTATCTCTGGTTTGGCCAAAACTCTGTCTCTGTGCTCAAGAGACCTGAGACTTTGTTCCTGCGATTATTTATTGCTGATCAGAACCTCATTGTTCTCAGGGCTTAATGATTAAGAGTGTGGACGTGCAAGGGAGAGAGAGGTATGTGAGTCAGGACACTGGATGAGGCCAGTTTGAATAAAAAATTTAAAAAAAGAAAGAAAGAAGAACAGGTCATATTAAATAGATGAAGTTTCCACACAGTAACAGAGAGAACCCCTTGCAATCTTCCCCCAAACAGTGGGGCAGCCATTTGTATGGGAGGAAGATTCATCTTTCCTGTGTGTATGTAGGGGAGGGGGGATAGTAGGGCTGCACTGTAGGTGGTAGACGCTTTAAAGTAGGGAAATGGTCTCAGATTTGTAGATGCCTTTGACAGTAATTTTGAAGATGCCGAAATCCATTCTGCCTGCGATTTATTAAAATGAAGTGAAATCACAAAGCCTCCTTTGACTCAGACACATTTCTTTTCACATTTCACAGCCATTCATTCTACAGCTTCCAAAGGGTGGAGGAGAAAAATAGGAGGAAATAATGAAACAACAAAACAAAACAAAAGAATCCACAGAGCCCGAGAAAGCTGTTGGAAGCTGGTTCTCTGTAAACAGCTTGCTCCTCCACCTTTGAACAGCATATTTCTCTCGCTTCACACCAGCTGGTTGTTGCTAATTTCTCCTCAGTGTCCTGGAATAGCTACTTTCCTTGAAGCTAGTGTCTCCGCCTTTGCAAATGACTCCCCGAGTTTGGGATTCCTAAAGAAGGTGTGAGGCCTCCTCAACTTTCTGCTCTTCTCTGTGCCTCCTCCTCCAGTTAACTCTTTTTTCTTTTCTTTTCTTTTTTGGTTAATCCTCACCTGAGGATATTTTTACCATTGACTTTCAGAGAGTGGCAGGGAGAGAGAGACATAGAGAAACATTGATGTGAAAGAGAAACATTGATTGGTTGCCCCCCGCACATACCCACCAGGGTCGAGGATGGAGCCTGCAACCTAGGCACGTGCCCGTGACCCTTCAGTCCTCAGGCCGATGTTCTAACCATTGAGCAAACCCAGCGAGGGCTCCAGTTCTCAACTCTTAAACAAACAGACTTCACAGCTAACCTTTGAGTGGAGAGCTTCCCAAAGCCCGACATTGCCTGTGAGTTTAGGTGACCTTTGGGGGTAAGACTGATGGCATGGCAGGGTGGATAAATGTGAATCCCTGACTTTGAACATGCATCTCTAGGCACACAATGAAATTGGCTTTTTGGCAGGACTGATGGAAGCCTGAGTTCCCTGCCACCTGCTGTCTTTCTCTAAGCAGGGACACGTGTTAATGGAGAAATTGACTTTGTGACCACTTAGATGCAAATTTTATCAGCAGTCACAGAGCACATTTCTCATGTCCTATTGCATTTCATCTCCACCAGGGTCCTCCCAGCGGGGTGTTCGCATGTCTTCTTTAAAAACAATCTAAAAGAGGCTCAGCAAGCTTAAGCAATTGCTAATATCACACAGTTTATAGGCGTAAAAACTCGATTCAAACCCAGATTGTCAGACTCAAAAGCCAGATTTCTCCCCAATGGACAACAGTATCCCATCCTCTGTTGTAATAAATCCGATGAATTTGCAGTCTCTTTGAACCTATTTTCTTAGATTTTGGACCACATTTCCTTTCTTTTTTTAATATATTTTTATTGATTTCAGAGAGGAAGGGAGAGAGATAGAGAAATAGAAACTTCAATGATGACAGAGAATCACTGACCGGCTGCCTCCTGCACACCCCTCCCTGGGGACCGAGCCCGCAACCCGGGCATGTGCCCTTGACCGGAATCAAACCTGGGACCCTTCAGTCTGCAGGCTGATGCTCTATCCACTGAGCCACACCAGCTGGGGCAGACCACATTTTCTTTTGTCTTCCCTTCATCATGGGTAGGACTTTAATTCTACATGTTATATACAATATAGGTATATTTTTACTTTTCACTTTAATTTCTGTTTGGGGATTATTGACAGACTCCCTGAATCTGGCAAGTCTTGTTTAGGAGATGAGGACATCAGAGCCACTGTGGCATGTTGCTCCTATTTATTGTGCATTCGTAGATATCAGTGTCTTTTAATAAGTCCTTCCCATGCCTTTAATTAATTTAATCCTCACAACACCTAATAAATTAATCACCGACATTACTCCTGTTTTAAAAGGAGGAGGGAAGACTTAACTAATTTGGAAAAGGTGACACAACTAATCAGGTAATACTCAGCTGCTCTTCTGCATATCCATGGCCCCTCGTCCAGCAGTGTTAAGAAAGAATTGAGAACCCTTAGAGGAGAGGTGTTTTGTTTATTTAATATTTTAATGCAAAGCCAGCAAGAATGACAGATTCTATGCTCATCAACAGTCAGCCTCTTTAACTCCCTTCTTGTTCCTCTTTGCCTTTCAGCTGAGTGCTGCAAACATCTCCCGGGCACTCCGATGCTGGGATATGTGGCATTTCATGCATTACACTTATTGTCTCCATGGGACCTCACAGTGCTTTTCCGAGCTGATGAGCAATGCTCTCAAAGCCTTCATGGTTCTCATCTGTAGAAGGAGACAGTAAGTTCCCAAAGACACACACTTCATACATAGTGACGCTGGGATGCAAACCCAGTCCTGCCTGATGTCAGAGCACCTGCTCCTTCCCGTGATGCTGTGCTGCTTATGTTGAGTGTCTCCTCCTGTCTACTTAGGGTCTTCCTCCCCACGCTTTGGTAACTTAACGCACTTCTTTAGTTGGTACCATCATTGATTCCATTTCCCGCGGTTCTCACCTAACTCTTCTGTTGCTTGGAGACTCAGATCAGGCATTCACTTCTATAAATGAAACCTTCTCTGACATTCAGCCAGGGGCTCCATAATACGCCACGCGATATAATTTTATTAAATAGTGTTATTTATGGTTCTACCATCTCCATTAGATAATGAGAAAGGAGAAAAGGGGGCTGTGTCTCAATTATATTGTTGTTTTTCCAAACTCAACACAATACATAGAAAATAAAATAAACAGCCTTTCAGGAAACATCTAACGAGTACCTTGTGTGTCTGAATAAATCCATTTTGGTGTTCACGTGAGCAACTAGTGTTGACTCAGAGCGGAATGGCCACTGTATCGAAAGCTCTGTACCATGTTGACATGAAATCGGTCTGTAGACACCTATCCCAAAATGAAAGGATAGAAGATATTCCTTGAACTTGATCTTTCTGAAGTGTCGAGAGCAGTGGTTCTCAACCCTCTGGCCCTTTAAATACAGTTCCTCATGTTGTGACCTAACCATAAAATTATTTTTGTTGCTACTTCATAACTGTAATGTTGCTACTGTTATGAATCGTAATGTAAATATCTGATATGCAGGATGGTCTTAGGCGACCCCTGTGAAAGGGTTGTTCGACTGCCAAAGGGGTCGCGACCCACGGGTTGAGAACCGCTGGTCTAGAGCAAGCATGTCAAACGCACATGCGGCCCACAATGAATATTTTTGCGGCCCAGCCAATATAACGGTATGTAAGAAACGTTTTAAAAAAAATTGTGTAACTTAATTTTTACAGTATCCTGTTATACGTAATTATTAACAACAAACTACAACATTTGCTAATGCATAATTACTATCATCATGTTGCATTCTTACACGCAGGCGCACCATTTCTCTCCACTAATACTAGCAGTGAATATTTTAGCAGCCAATTGCCACAGCATTAGTCTTGCACTGACTTGTTTGTTGTGTACAACAGGAAATATTTGGCTTTCAGAGAACAAGAAAAATAGGTTTGTTTGCGTTGTGCTTATTAATTGTGCAGTTATTCAGTGTCTGGTAAGTTAATGTTCAAGAAAAAAATATTTTTATTAAAATGTTCTATTATTTTATGTTAACAGTTACTCATTTATTTCAGCCCTTTGTATTCAGCATGTCTCTATGGAAATAAACCTACGTGTAGGAGCCTGGAAAGTGAAATAGTCTGGGCGTCAAGAAAAAGGAAGAGCCTGGCCAGTGTGGTTCAGTGGTTGATCATCGACCATGAACCTAAAGGTCACTTGTTTAATTGCCAGTCAGGGCACATGTCCGGGTTGCAGGCTCGATCCCCAGTAGCGGGTACGCAGGAGGCAGCCGATAGATGTTGCTCTTTCATCAATGTTTTTATCTCTCCTTCCCTCTCCTTTTCTCTCTCTCTCAAAATTTTAAATTAAGTTTAAAAAAAGAAGAAAAAGGAAGTGTTTCAAGGAGAATATGACTCTTTGTTTTAATTTCTGTTATTTTAATTAAAATCACTTTGAGTCAAAGCCGGAGCTATTTGAAGGCACTCTTTGAAGAAATCTTGACTTCCTAAAAAAGGAAAAAAAATAATAATAAAAGGCATGAGCCATATTTCTAGGTCACCTCTCTGGAAAGTCACCATACAACCAAAACTGTCTTGTGCACATGAATAAAATGAGAAGCAAAGATGAATGCAGTCTGCCTCAACGGCTTATTTTTCTTGCAGGTTATGACATAACTATTTGAAAACAGTGTCACATTACTGTAAAATTACTATATATTTTTCTTTGTCAAGGTCAACATGATTGAATTCTGTGGGCCTGTAAAATGATACACTATTAATATACTTACCTGTGATTCCCATATCTTCCCACATGTTTCTCATCGTTAGTGTGGTTCCTGATATTATTTTTATGATCACCGTTTTGCACGTGTTTGTTTCGCTCATCCTTAAGATCTGAGACTCCTTAAAACTTGAACTTGTAATTCCTGAAAGATAGGCAAAGACAGAGCAGAGGGCCTCTCTGGGTGTGTCCCATGTGGAATCTTCTTGCCCAGAAGTTGATGTTGAACCCGCCGTGTGACATCAGACCCACAGAGATTTTAGGGATTCCAGCCCCAGCTCTGGGCCTTTTTTTTAAAGGTAAAACAAGCCATTAGCACAGCTTGCCCCAGCAAGGATGTAAACTCTGGCCCTGGTGAGGAGCACACATATTCAGAAGCCAATTCAAGCCAGTAATGAGATCTTTCATGTGCAAATAAATATTAGATGGCGTAAGGAGAACAGTATGAGGGATCCTGCGGTGACTCATGTAAGTTGATGTGCACTGTTGGGCATGAGAAAGATGTAAAAGGAGAGAAGAGTTATGTGTCTTATTTTTAATATATTCCTCATTTGAAAACAAAACAAAACAACAACAACACACCAGCAATCTCTGAATTTCCAGGAAATAGAACGTAGAGGCTGACGTGTGTTTTCTCTTTAATGCTTATGGCTGTGATGCGGTAAAATTAGTGAATTCATAGGAAGCTATGTCCAGCAAGGGAATAGGCCTCTTTTATTTCCGGTTGGAAGAGAAGATCTGATTGAATCCCGGTCTCATCACTTGAGTCTCTGTGCTCTTGCCCACGCTTCTCAAATTCTTTTGCGTCTCAGCTTCTTATCTATGCATGGTAACAACTCAAGTTTCTCATGTGTATGTCCCCGGAAATGGCAGATATTTGGTTAGTGACAGGTATTTATGACGTGGTTTTACATCTTTCTCCAAATTGCTCAACCTCTAGCCTCTTTCACTTTATATGTAGCAGGAGAGGCAATCTATTTGCCTAGCCCATCATTTTCTGATTATGGTGGGGCTTGGTATTTAGCTTTTTGGTATTAAAGTCAATTACAAGTGATTTATTCGCTACTAGGAAAGTGCAATATAAATAGTAAGCTTGAAGGTTATAGATAAATTATGTTTTTAATTGGAATGCTAATAAATTATAATGTCACATTATGAAATAAGTAGCTGGATTCTTCAAACATCCCATAAAAATAACCTGATGGAAATGTACCCAATGATGGCATGAATTAAATTTAGCTGTCAGACCCATATCTGCAAAGGAGGGAAAAGAATACTTCCCCATCTCCAAAGATAGTTTATTTGAATTTAGAATGATGTCTACACATCTATACCTTCATAAATCTAGAAGACTCAGAAATCTTTTTTGTGGGGGAGAGGGGGAGGAGGTAACAATAAACCTTTTCCCAAAAAAACGTTTTTTCTCCTTGCCAGTGTGGCTCAGTGGTTGAGCATGGACCCATGTATGAAGAGGTCACCAGTTTCATTCCCGGTCAGGGCATATGCCCGGGTTTCAGAATCAATCCCCAGTGAGGGGCGTGTAAGAGGCAGTCAATCAATGTTCTCTCTCATCGATATTTCCATCTCTCTCTCCCTCTCCCTTCCTCTCTCTCTAAAAAGTCAATAAAAACATGCTTTTAAAAATTAAAAAAAAACCCACAAACCAAAAGTGCCTTTTTTCCTTGAGATGGGGAAGCCATATTTTGTTGGTTAACATCCTTTTAAAAATTAAAAAAAAAAACACCCCACAAACCAAAAGTGCCTTTTCTCCTTGAGATGGGGAAGCCATATTTTGTTGGTTAACATTCCCTGAATTCACATGTGTGACTTAACTGCTATTAGAAACTAGTTAAATTGTTGTGATGAATGGGAACATTTTTTTTAACCCTTCATCGTTCTGGATTCAATACCAATACAACATCTTGAAGAAAGATTCCAAAGCTCACTTCCAGGAATAGAGAAACCCAGAATCTAAAGAGCCAGCCGATCAGTCCTCCCCCTGCACGAGACCTTTGTTGATTCCCTCATCTTTCTTGGCTTCCTTTTTTCCGAGTGACAGAGGAAATGTTTGTATGGTCCAGCGGCAGGTAATACTATAATGGCTAACATTTACTCATTGCTTACTAAGTAGCTGGCACAATGCTAAACATTCTGTGCATATGATCTCACTCAGTCTTCACCAACCACCCCAAGGAGAACTGAACTAGCATTATCCCATTTTCCGGTGAGCAAATGGCTTACGGTCACACACACGGTGGTACCTAGACCTCAGAACCCAATACACAAACAGCCTACTTCATGCTTCACCTCGATTCAGCAGTCCTGCCTCTTTCCTACAAAATCCCTTCAAAATGAAAACATCTTGGAGGAGGAAAACCCCTTGGAGATGGTGATCTTTGGACACTTGAAGGATATTGTTCGCCTGGTATTCTCTTTTTGAAACAAGTTAAAATGTTTGTATGGTACAGCGGCAGGTAATACTATAATGGTTAACATTTACTCATTGCTTACTAAGTAGATTTTGTTCGTGATTGTCAAAAAGAGAATACCAGGCAAATGCATTTTATGTTTTTATTCCAAGTTTAACGGTGGATTGGCCATTACCTTATTTTTATTTTTATTGATTTCAGAGAGGAAGGGAGAGAGAAAGAGAGAAACATCAATGATGAGAGAGAATCATCGATTGGCTGCCTCCTGCACAGGAATCGAGCTCGCAACCCGGGCATGTGCCCTGACCGGGAATTGAACCCTGACCTCCTGGTGCATAGCTTGGTGCTCAACCACTGAGCCAAGCTGGCAGGACACCTGATATTTTAATATTACTCCTCATATGTATTGTTCACTAACACCGGCATGAGGAGGCTTATTTGCAGTTCTTAGAGATGTGGCCAAGGCCCAGAGCCTCTGGTTCTGTGAAGTAGAGCAGCACAGAAAACAGGAATATGTACCTACCTCCTTTAGTCAAAGAGATGCCAACAGAAGTGTGGAGGGGGAGGCACCTCATTAATACCTCACTGCGCGGAGTAAATTCTTGCAATTTTATGGCATTCTTCTCCCCGAATGAACTAACTGCTTCAGCTCTGAAATGATTGGTAAGAACATGGAAATTATGTATATAGTAAAATAAGTGCCATTTGGGATAACAGCAATGAATTCATTCCTTATCACCTCCTCTACAGCTACATGGATCTGTGCTTCAGTGGGCATCAGTGAGAAATACACTCCATGAAATTCTCTTATATTTCTTGGGGAATTAAAAAAGAAAAAACTCCATTACTTTATCATAATGACACAATGTGGGGTGTTGTAGTTTTCCAGGGAGTCCATGAAATACGGAATTGTACCATTTGTCTCTTTTAGACCAATTTAATTCCATTAAATTTAATAATATTTAGTACTTACAGGGTATCATCTCCTTTCAAATGGAAACATTAACTGCTGTAATTAATCCTCCCTGTATTTCTCCAGGCTACAAATAAATAGAAATAAAGAAAGCAATTAGGAACAGGTGTACCCTTGATAAAAGGAAACACAATTAGATGTTCAGTCTCCGACTCAGGACTCCTGGGTTCAGTGTCCATAGGAGCATTTTTACTTAGGGAGGTAAGCAGTTCACGGCAGAGAAATTGCAGCTTACACCTAATGCTTGATTAGTTGGGAGAGGATATCTAGGTCCCCGTACAGCAAGCATGTCAAACTCAAAGGCTAACACAGGCCAAATAAGCAAGGCATGCGGCCCTTGGGCCGTGAGTTTGACATGCTTGCCGTACAGGTATTGTGAAGAAAGTTATACCTTTATGGAGGGTTTGAAAATAGATGATATTGTGGATCCTGTTTCCACACTGAAATGCTGTGATTTTTAAAGAATATTTATTCTTAACATTTGACCATAACGTGTTTGCTTGTCACTGTCTTCTGCAGCTTCTATGGATTGTCCAAGGTCTGAAAAATGGTGTGTGCGTTGAGGGACGGGGTTGGGGGTGGGATCTGATATGGCAGTAAGCAGAAAGATGGTTTTTGGTCGCTGATGTCCCACTTTGAGACACCTCATCTCTCAGTTGAGCTGTATATCAAATTAGCCAATTTGATTCTTTCTCAAACATGAACCTGAGCATGTCCTAGTGTCCTTCAACCGTTTCCCTTGTCCTCGGGAACAAATCCAAGCTCTTTTCCACACACAAAACATGCCACGGTAAATAGCTCCTTCTTGTTCTTTAGCCCCAAGTCTTTGAGAACTGTAAGTCCATAACCATGTTTTAAAGTTACATCGTGTCGCTTGGCCAGTGGCTCAGTGGTTGAGCATTGACCCATGAACTAGGAGATAACGGTTCGATTCCCGGTCAGGGCACATATCCAGGTTGTGGACTCCGTCCCCAGTAGGAGGCATGCAGGAGGCAGCAGATCAGTGATTCTCTCTCATCATTGAGATGTTTCTACCTCTCTTTTCCTCTCTCTAAAAACCATTTAAAAAATTTATAAAGTTATACCTGCATAAATATGCTAGCTAAAAACTCAAATTGCATGGAGACAACTCATTGATTGCACTTGGAAAATCTCTGCTCCAGCATAACAATGGTTTTATTTTGAGTAAACATTATAATTACCCAAAAGGCTTTAAAAACACCAGTTCCTGGGCTGCACCACCAACTACTAATTCAGAATATAGGGAAATGGTGCCTGGGCATTGGCGGGTTACAGAATCTCCCAGAGAAGGTGACCCCAGTCTGCATCCAAATTTTAAACCCACTTTAAAATAATACAATCTATACTAATAAAAGGGTAATATGCTAATTAGACGGGATCGACGGATGTCTTCCAGATGTCCAAAGTCCTTCCAGATAAAGCCGGGGCCTGGCCCAGAGGCAGGGAAGCCACCTGTGGTCCTGGTCCCGGGTTCCTGCGGCCGGCCAGAGGGAGGGAAGCCTGGGTCCCGGGTGTGGGGTCCAAGGCAGAGGCGGTTAGGGGCATCAGTCAGGCAGAGTGGTTAGGGGCGATTAGGCAGGCAGGCAGGCAGGCAGGCGAGCAGTTAGGAACCAGCAAGAGGGTGCAGGCTGGGCTGAGGGACCTTCTTCCTGCCTCCCCCCACCCCCCCTCATGAATTTCGTGCACCGGGCCTCTAGTAATGTAATAAAAGATAATATTAGTTAGTAGTTAAGAACATGGGCAAGGGAATTAGACAACCCTGGAGTTCTTTATATGTTCCTACATGAATTTTTGTGGTGGTTGTTAATCCTCACCCAAGGATATTTTTTTCAATAGATTTATAGAGAGAGTGGAAGGGAGGGGGAGAGACAGAGAAACATCGATGTGAGAGAGACACATTGATTGGCTGCCTCCCACACAGGGCTGGGGATCAACCCTGCCACCGAGGTACATGCCCTTGACTAGAATCGAACCCAAGACTCTTCAGTCTGCAGGCTGAGGCTCTAGCTCCGTCCACTGATCCCAACTGGCTAGGCCCTAAATGAATTTTTAATTCACTCTTTATTTAGAGACAGAGCAGGACATTGGAAGTGATCAGCAAAGTAGGACCCCTGGTGGCAGTCCTGAGCAGGGAAGCTCTGGACTTCCACACTAGCCCATCCCACTCAGCAAGACAATAGCCTTCTAATGAACTGGACCCATCTTCATTAAATACCAATAGAGTGATGATCCATTCCTACTTGAACAGGCCTATTTGGGAGGCAGCCACCGTTCCCATTCTAAATGATTTCTCACATTACTCTTGCCAACCACATAATCCTCTCCCTGACAGAATTGTGAGAAATCCAGTGTTTTCCCTCTTGTTAAAAAGTCAGTGATGTTTTGGCAAACCTTCTCTACTAGCCCTAGTTGTGAGAATTAAATGAAGCAATGGAACACGGCACGGTGTGTGACAGTGTTAAATGTTCAATACATGTTGGTAGTTATTGTTTTCATTTTCAGCACCAAATAACTGTTTATCTGAATGCCTTACAACTCCATGGTTCTCTCATTGCTTTTAATTCAGAAGTGCCGTTTTCTTCTCTTACCAGGGAAATATACAAAATTAGAGCTTACCTATTTTAAGTATTTACAATGCAATATACACATACATATATTTAACTTCTTTACACTGTATACCTCTGAGGTAAGTTTTACTATTGCCCCCATTTTAGAGATAAAGGCACTGAGTCACTAGGAGGATTTGTTTCTTTGGGAGGATGCAGCGACTATGTGGTGGGTCTAGGATTTGAACCCAGGAAGTATGATTCCAGAGCTTGTGCTGAGAACCATCACAACACCTACCGTCTCACCCTCCTGAGGTTCCCCCTCGAAAGAACAATGATCCATGTTCTCCACTATCTCCTATACAGATTAACATGTATCTGTGATGCTGTATTTCATGTATTCATCCAACACAGTCCACTGGAGGAGTAAAGATGTGTCTTGATTACTTATGTGGCTTTAGTCCGCAATGAAGTGTCTGACATATGCTAGGTGCCCAATAGATGTTAACAATAGAACCAAAGAGAAAAAGGAATAGTTGAACTCATAGGAAATAGATCTAGAAAGAAAATTATGTCAATGTCTAAGAAAAATGAGTATCTTTCCTTCCTCTCTGATCAAAGGTATCCAAGTATGAATTCCCTGATCTGGGAAAAGATGAAGGTGAGGACATTTAAATGTCTGTTTCCAGTCTTGATGCTACATTGCTAAAATCCAGGAACAGCTTTAAAAATATATATGGAAGCCCAACCAGTGTGGTTTAGTGGTTGAGCATCAACCTATGAACCAGGAGGTCATGGTTCAATTCCCAGTCAGGGCACATGCCCAGGTTGCAGGCTCGATCCCCAGAAGGGGGCATGCAGGAGGCAGCCGATCAATGATTCTCGCTCATCATTGATGTTTCTATCTCTCTCTCCCTTGCCCTTCCTCTCTGAAATAATATATATATATATATATAATAAAATATATATGGAAGAATAAATTATCAATCTGAATATTTGTTTGCTGTATTATAGCCTACCTGACTACTAGTATATACTTTTATCCCCGGATCTTCATTATACAGGGTGGGACAAAAGTAGGTTTACAGTTATAAGTACGTAAAAGCACAGAATTTATTCTTGTATTATTATTATTATTTATCAAACATTTTATTATTTTTCATATGAACAACTATAAGCCTGCTTTTGCCCCACCCTGTATATTTTCAGTGACATGCCACAGCCATTCATCACTACTAAACTTCTCCACTCAGAATTCATCTACATAAAGCTGTACTTGAGTTTAACGGAAATTTAATGAAAATGTGTAGGTTCATTTATTTCATATGAAATCATATGATGACTGTACTTTTCTAGTTCAGTGTCATCCATAAACATCTTAAAGCTTGCTCATGCATTCCAAATAGGAGAACTATATCCTGCTTTCACACTTACCATGCTTGTTTAAGGCGCGACGGCTCTGCTTTTGATTCTCCCCAAGTTAGCCTGCAGAATGTGGGAGCATCCTCATCAATAATGTCATCTCATGCCCCATCCATCCATAATTATCCCTTCCCCGTGGCCGTGGGTTTTAATGCAAAAGATGGCTGGATGGTTAATATTAATGTTAAGAAATTCAAAATATTTCCAGCAGGGCATCCTCTCAGCGCTGTTTCCTATCTGGACCGCTCGCTCTGGGCTCGGCGTGGGATCTAACCTTGAAGCTGTGTCCTGACATTACAATTATTGCACTAGAAGCTGAAAGCTCACATTTTTATCCCTGAAAAGCCTCGGGTGACAATCAGGCTTAAATTCTGTGATTTTAGTGCATGTGATCGTCTGATAATTCTACAGGCACCAATAATACGCTAAGTCTTGTGTTCAGTTCCAGGGATACAAAGATGGTCAGGAGGTCAGATCCCTTTGGGGGAGGGAAAGAATCATGCTACTCAGAATAAAATAATGATAACTGCAGCCCAGCCTGCGTGGCTTAGTGGTTGAGCATTGACCTATGAACCAGGAGGTCACGATTTGATTCCCCATCAGGGCACCTGCCCGGGTTGCAGGCTTGATCCCCAGTATGGAGTGTGCAGGAGACAGCCGATCAATGATTCCCTCTCATCACTTATGTTTCTGTATCTCTCTACCTCTCCCTTTTTCTCTGAAATCAATGTGTGTGTATAATATATTAAAGCTTTCATTATTTTAACTTTCTTTTTTCATTTTAAGTGAGACATTACTAATCTATATATCTTTCCATTCCTAATTGGTATGATCAAATACACAAAAAAAGCATGCTTCATTAAATAATGTATTTCTTGTGACAGGGCTACTCAAGCTGTGTTATGATTAGCCAAAGAACTTGTATGCATATATGCATAACCCATGGATACAGATAGTGCAGTGAAGGCCTGGGTTGGGGTGGGAGAGGGGGGAAGGGGACAGTTGTGATACTTTCAATAATAAAATAAATTTTAAAAAAAGAATAACATCAGGAATTTCGATGAGGGTGACATTTAGGGTTTGGTTTGGTTTTGTTCTCTTGCCTTTCAATACCTAGAGACCACTTTTCTTAACTAGACAAAATTGTCGCCAGAAAACTCTTAATGGTCCGTGGAGAAAGGAATGATATAGTACCAACTCTTACTTTAGTTGCTATTTTAAATCTGGACACTATTTTACCAGGACCAAGAAAGGGCTTATGGTTTATTGTTATGGAATAAAAGGTTCACTCAGTCCTCAATACACATTCGAAGCCTGAAGCAAGTGTCTCCAAAGGTTTGTGAGTGATGAATCCAGAATTCCAAAGGTCAAGGCAGGACTCTCAACTCACATTCCTTTTGGCATAAGAGAAATAAGCTAGTTTCAAACACTTTTCAAGAGCGCCTTGACAAATAGGCAACAGAATTGCCGTGTTTGCAACGGTCAATGACATAATGTGCCAATTACAAAGAATTTTACTCCTGTTCTCAAATTGACCGTGTGTCTTAGCAATAGTTGGTTAACTTGCATCTAAAGATTATATGCATTTGAATGTAATAAAATTATATTTCTCATTTGAAAATGCATACATGTATATGTACAATTATGTGTATTTTCCCCCCTCTGATTTTAGCTAATTTAAACAGGCATCACCTGGGCAAATACTCCATGTTAATATAATATTTACTTTTACTATTCACACTTCTTTTTCTTACATTAAACAGTCCTCTTTGCTCCTGGTTCTGCATAATCCAAATTTAACTAAGCATTGTTTTTAAGCAGTCTTTTGTAATCACTGCTGTGGATTACAGAATGATTCATCACCATCCTTTGGTGTGGTTACTATCCCTTGTGTACAATAGTCCTGCTTTTTGACGGTTTCATTTTCCAAGGTTTCAGCTACCTGCAGTCAAGCATGGTCCCAAAATATTAAATGGAAAATTCCAGAAATAAACAACTTTAAGTTCTAAATGGCACAGTTCTGTGTAGTGTAATGAAGTCCTATGCTATTGAGTCCCTTCCAGGGCATGAACCATCCCTCTGTCCAGCGTATCCGCACTCTGTATATGCAGCCGGTCCTTAGTCAGTAGTTGGTTGTCAGGACAACTGTTGCAGTATCACAGCGCTTATGTTCAAGTCATCCTTACTGGGCTTAATAAAGGCCCCAAGTGCGAGGGTAGTGACGCTGGTCATTTGGCTATGCCAAAGAGAAGCCATAGGTGCTTCCTTTACACGAAAAGGTTAAAGTTCTTAACACATTGTGGGCGGATCACGAGAATTCTCATGTTTTGTGTTATTATACAGTGTTTTACAAAGTATCATACTTTAAAAAGATATTAGCTTGTAAGAACAGGTAATAAATAACTTCAAAATGCAATGGGTATTTCATTTTAAAGCGTGCCTTTAGCATTTATGTAAAACGTTGTTGTTGTTTTTTTTTTTGTTTTTTGTACTCGCTGAATAGAAACTTATCTGGCCACTGGGTAAAGCTAGCAATAAAACTACTGGTCTGCAATGTGTTAATAAGGGAAGAAAAAAATGTATGTGGTGAATAGGATCAATGGTAAGAACAAATATTCTATCTGCAAAATTGCCTACTTTATAAGTTACACTTTATCATAGGGGTGCAGGTATAAGAAAAAGCATAGTACCTGTAGGGTTTGCTGCTATTCGTTGTTTTAGGCCTCCATTGTGGTTTCTTAGAACAAATCCCTTGCAAAAAAAGAGGGAGCTACTCTGTGTTTGTTATGGAACAGATTCGTAGAAGAGTTTTGTAGATGTTAAAATGACCTATGAGTATACTTATTGCATTTTGGCTTTTGGCTTAGTTAGTCGTGTAATTGACATACGTTTTGAATTAATTCATTCATTAATTGATTCCCTTCTCATTAAAAAATAAAGCATGTTTTTTTTAGATATTTTCATTAGTGGACTTATTGGAAATCCTTGCTGGCAAGCTCAGAACAATAGATTTTTTCCCAAGCATCTCTGATTCACAAGGATGAAGAGCCAGGTCCGGGGTGAGACAGTTGGGAATGAAAACACCCGGCTCAGAAATGGTTGTTGTCGTACTTGGTTAAGAGCAGGAGTTCTGGACTCAGATTGGCCGGTCTGATCTCAGGCAGCTGGGTATGTAACCATAGCCCCACTGCAGACATGGGAAACAAGGGCTTAAGGGCTTTATATGAGTTTATACATATAAGGTATATAGTACAGTACCTGATAACAGGTAGTCATGCATGCAGAAGGCAACCGATTGATGTTCCTCTCCCTCTCGCTCTCCCTCTCCCCTCTCCCTTCCACTCTTTCTAGAATTAATGAAAAACATATCAGATGAGGATTTAAAAAAAAAAAAACTTTAAAAAAAGAACTATGAAATGTATGTAATTCAACAAACTGTTCTGCTTCTTCACACATATCACTTTTCTAAATCTCTCAGGTGCCATCTTGGTACCAAATATGTTGGTCTTTTAGAGTTTAGGCCAGCCGTGGGCAAACTACGGCCCGTGGGCCGTATCCGGCCCATTTGAAATGAATAAAACTAAAAAAAAAAGACCGTACCCTTTTATGTAATGATGTTTACTTTGAATTTATATTAGTTCACACAAACACTCCATCCATGCTTTTGTTCTGGCCCTCCGGTCCAGTTTAAGAACCCATTGTGGCCCTCGAGTCAAAAAGTTTGCCCACCCCTGGTTTAGGCAGAGAAAGGATATTTTGACAACATGGCTTATACAATAGTACCTGTACCTTGTACACCTTCAAAAATGTCCTCCCATCACTCACTTTCATAGGGTCTGTAAGATATACTGCTCTTCCCACTTGTTCGTTTGAAAGGACGCTAACCTCTTCTATTGATGGTTATTAGGTTCATTAATATAGGGCCCACTGTGGGAACCAGAGATTGAGGCCACTCAGTGGCTGGGTCTCAGCCTTTGTCTCCAATGGACTCGGAGGAGAGGTAGCAGGAAGAGATAGAGGGGAGGTGGAGCGCGGGCACACAATACATGCAATTACCCAGGGCAGTCAAGGGTCTTAGTGAGCACAGGCATTCTTATCAGTTTTAGAGCTGACCAGGTTCCTTGATGAAAGAGGTAGAATTATTAATAGAACATTTGCAGTGTGCAATTACCATATACATATGGTGGGCATGCGTTAGCATATCTCAGAAGCAAGGTTCCCATATTTACATCAGCATGTTCAAGCTTACCACAGATGAAAATACATATTTTTTGAAAATCAGATGAAAACATAACATGGAAACAATGACGGGACTCCATAAATGAGGAGTCGTCTGGAGCAAAGTTGTGAAAATGGAAAACTCACATAGCCGGTCCTTTAGCTAAATACAAGTTGCACAGGAGAATTCCTGTACATTCGCCATTCTAGAATTCCCAGGAGTTTAAATGCCTACAATCTGACCCTCAGCTTGCTGCTGTCCACTGTGAAGTTCAAAAGCCGATCAGTAGTACAAATGGTGTATCCATCCGATAAAATAAACGAACTCATCTTGAGAAACTTGGTTGCTGCCTTAGTGTGGGGAATGTTTTCACCTTAGCGTCCTCTCTCTGCAGTACACTAGGCAGCGCTGTGAGCAGCATCCTCAACTTAGCCGTCGAATATTTTAGCAAGGTGTTCTATAAGGCTTTTCGTTCCTAACATTCCTTAATGTAGGTCACAGAAGTGCAACTCTTGGGTGTAAAGATTCAGTGAAACTAACTCTACCAACTCTCCGGAAGGCAAGGACTCGATTTATAAATGACATTGCACGTGGAGCTCAGGTATTCCTGTACGGTTCCATCCTAGGGATTGAGGGTATGCAGAACAATGAATTTCAAATATTTTAAAATAGCCTAACCCTCCTGTCAAACAGTGTCTTAGGTACAAACAGCTAACGTTGATAAATGTGAAGCTTCGGCATTGTGCTGCGGGCCATGCAGGGCCACGTGGCCCCATGTGCTCCATCTCCGGAGGCATTTCCCCAGGCATCGTCACAAACCCTGCTCCTGGCGTAGACAGAGCTGCGCCATAGATTTATGTATAGGCAGTGCCTGGGACTGAACGTGTGCCTGTGTGTGTTTCATAAGAACTAAATGCATGTAGAAATAAAATGATGTTCGTTGAATCAAGACCTCCATCTACTCTCCCTAGACTTAGACCTGCACCTTGCACACCGACTATTGTCAGTTAACAGACATCCTTCTAGTAGTTAATGTACATCTCACACTGACTCCATGAGATAGTCTTATTTCAGTGGTGATGGAGAAACGGAAGCTAAGAGAAGTAGAGTTATTTGCCTAATGTCGCATGATGGTTAAATCTTAAAGCCGGTGTTGAGATGGAGAACTAAGTGACTTCGAAATCTGTGTTCTGTCTCCTGTCCCATGATGTTGAATGGCGATAGCTCATGCAGTGCCTTCTAACCTAATGCATCTGTTGTTTCTCCCTCTTTATCCTTGAAATTGTCACGGAAGGTATTAATGGCAGAGTTCAATGGCCGTAATTAGCCTTTGGAATTAAAAAGTACATAATACCTTAAATGAGACCTTTGGAGCCATCTTCCTGTCCCAAACCACAGCACTATCTCGGCACCCCCTAGATGCCAATCTCCAGTGTGTGTCTCCATATAATAGCCATTACTATGAACGAGGCTTATGTAGGCTCACAAAAGAAATAATGAACCCCATTGAATCCAAATTATGAATCCTTGAATAGTTCCTCCTTGTGAATGAGCGCACTGCATCCCCCAGGTTTCTGTTGCACAGCCAACTATTGTTTAAACGCTGGGTCACCTGTGGGCATCTGCTCCATCTGTCAGGTGTCACGGAAACCTAGGGACATAGCAACGTCCTTCTACCACCTAACGGTGTTCATCTGTTTGGTGAATTCATGAGTTGACTCTTTAGGAGGAGTAACTCCCAAGGACACAGATCAGGGTGTGAATTTGGAAGGTGTTACAAAGACAGGAGGCAAAGCTGTCTATAAATAGATTGGGGGCTTTGGGAAGGAATGCAAGGGATTGGAAATGAATGGGCTGCTGTCAGGCATCCTTGAGTCCAATACCTGTTCGTCTGTTGTCTCGCGATGTCAGGAAGCTGCCAACGGACAGGTTCTCAACAGGGTTCCTTCTGTTTCCTTTTCCCCAGACTTAGAGCATAGGTTTTTTTCCCACTTCCAAGGAGTCACCAACAAAAGGCAGGAGAAAAATATAGAATAATTATTTATTTGAAATGGAGAAAAAGAATAATTATAAAGAAATGTACACACACACACACACACACACACACACAGCTTTGGAGTCCAGGACCAAAACTACATGGTTCTGCTTTTTACTAACTTATGTGTCTTGAACAAGTTACTTAACTACTGTGTGCCCCACATTCCCCAATGATAAAATGAGAATGAGGACCTGAAACCCATATGATCATGTTGACCAATGGCACCCCTAATACATTTAATTTTAAAAAATTTAAAGATGAGAATAAGGAAAACGGCCTTGGAGTGTGAGGATGAAGAAGTGCATTTAATTAACTAAACCAGCACATAGCACAGGGTGGTTCTATAGGTTCCCAGCTTTCTTTCTCCTCCATCTCTTTCTCTTTCTCATTCAACTTTTCCGGCTAACTCTTGACCTGATCTCATACGAGTCATCATTGAAAGAATAATGTTAGAGTGTTTTTTCCCTTTGTTTACCCCCTTCCCCAACTAAAATGAGTACTTTGAAAGTCATATCATTTATAGAGTAAACTCTTATTTACTATGAGTCTTGATTTTAACATTTCAGGACATACATTTCCTCTAAGGAACGGTATACTGTGCTTTAGCAGACAAATGACCCTAATTTAAATGCCCCTTGAAATTCATGTTACACGATGCTTAGAAATAAGTGTGATTCCTCTATATTCACACATGATGCAGGAATTATTTCCTAACACGAATAGAGAGAAGAAAAACAAAAGTAACCTAACATCACATTATTATCTTTCTCTAAATCCATCTAAAAGCACATCTCTAACAAGTAGAAATAATTATTCTCCCCCAATGGTCACTTGGTTTGGTAAAAGGTGGCCTTGTTCTTTTGAGCTATTATTGCCTACAATAATGCATGATTCCTTTGGCTGGGATAAGGAAAACCAGTGAGTATCCTGATTTCCATTAGCTGCTCGAAGTTCTATCCAAACAGCAACAAAATCTTTTTTTTTTTTTTTGCATTTTGCCTTGTTATTTAATCAGCCTGGCCATGTCTGATAGGCATTTGACCGTGTTGCCACCCCATGGTCTCACCCGTCTGAATTGGACAGTAGCACTTTTCAATCAGAATGAGCATGGCTCCTTGAATGGCCCCGGCAATTTCTCTCACACTCATATTATAATTATGTGTGTACCTCAATGTGTGAGACTATAAACATATGCTATATATTTGAACAAGAGTGCTGTCAACACTTTATTTTCGAAGTGTGTTCATTATGACTGAATAATAATGTGCATGCTAAGCAGAGCAGTAGCCCATGCCTGGGTGATGTTTACATTACCCTGTGCCTCTCATTCTCAGAATGAATTTTCAAGTGAAGAACAATTAGCAACTCTATGGAAATTGTATATTCAGAGTGCCTTACAAATCAACCGCAGCAAGACAGCTAATAGCTCTTTATATTCAATGTTTTCTTGGCCAAAACAGGCAAAGATGTCAAAAATAGAAGGTTGAATTTTAGTTGAAGTTATAGCAACTAAAATAACTACATGCTCAGATAAGAATATTTTTTAAGTGTTGATAGGTCTTTATTTTTAAAAAAAATAGAGACTAATAATCATTTATCCTGATTATATTGCTGTATCAATCACCAAGATCCTGTATATGTATGAGTGCAATTTTTGACTATGATTCTCTTTAACCTTCGCATGAGCACACAATGATGGTGCCTGGGGCAGATTAGTATTTTCAGCAACTTTCAGTAGCGAGAGTAGAAGTTAGGGGTGGGGAAGGGTCTTTGTCATCGAATATCCCAGGCACCTTGGATCTGGATAAGCAGGTAACTGTGGCTTGATATTTAACTCTATAAGAACAGCCTTCCTGCTTGTGTGGAAATGTGCTCTGTCCCTTACAAGAGCATGGGATGAGAAGCCGTGTGCTGGGCACACAGTGGGAACACTCTAAATATTTGTTGACTAGATTGCACAATGATCTATGTAGACAAACATGAATGACTGCATTTCTACATAAAATTTTTTTAAAGAGAAGAGTTTTCTCTTTTTTAAAAAAAATACTTTTATTGATTTCAGAGAGGAAGGGAGACAGGGAGAGAGATAGAAACATCAACGATGAGAGAGAATCATTGATCAGCTAGCTGTCTCCTGCACACTCCACGCTGGGGATCGAGCCTGCAGCCTGAGCATGTGCCCTGACCGGGAATCGAACCGTGACCTCCTGGTTCATAGACTGACGCTCAACCACTGAGCCATGCCTTCTGGACTCTACATAAATTAAATGCCTTAGAATTAGAATATGAATGCTTGAAAGTCCCTATAAAAATCTTTGGAGCCTCAAATTGATTATTCCTAACAGAAACAATTGGAACTATTTGCCGTTCTCAAATAAAACATTTCCATGAAGAATAATTTAGCATTTAAAAAATCCCAG
The DNA here is from genome assembly GCF_000412655.1 of Myotis brandtii. Classification (NCBI taxonomy): domain Eukaryota; kingdom Metazoa; phylum Chordata; class Mammalia; order Chiroptera; family Vespertilionidae; genus Myotis; species Myotis brandtii. Next base: position 2,220,590 of record NW_005361994.1, read on the forward strand.
CAATATATTGTTTTGCGATTTAAGTGAATGATTCTCAAAACATGGTGGCTGAGCCAAAAATATGAGCATCACCTGGCGACTTTTTGACATGCAGTTGTTTGGACTCCACCCCCAAACTGCTACCTGGGCCCGGAAGTCTGTGCTTTTACACATGATTCTGTTGATCATTAAGTTTACACTGCGCTGAGCACACATGTGAATCTGTGTGCCTGCCTTTTCCCTCTGGTCATCTTGCACAATTTCCAGGGCTTTCTAATAACCTGAGATAATATTTACCTGCGATTTGAGGTGAATGCCCAGCATCTCAGAAGAATGGCTTTCATGTGCAAATTATTAAGTTGGCTTCAAAGAACGACCTTTGGGGCAGGCCACTGGAATATGCGTGCTTTGTGCTCCTGTTTGACATACAGCCTTGCATTTGATATTTACGAAGTTTCAGAGGAAAAGGAGTTCATTTCCCCCTTTGTAAAAATGGCCTCAAATAGAAGCCAGATGCATTTGACTTGATCCTGTTTATACATAGAAACGTCCGAACCTGGGTTTTGTGATGTGAACCCTATAATTTTTTTCCAGATCAGCAGCTAAAGTTTACAGTATTGACATTACAGTAGTTTTTAAAAATAAACTTTATTATGGTATAAATTAAATGTAGATAAGTGGTTCTCAAAATTTTTGGTCACAGGATAGCTTTATACTCTTTAAAATTTATTAAGAGGTAAAACTTCTAGTTATAAAATAACATAGTGCATTATGCATCCATGACTTATTTTATAGTCAAACCAGTGTGAGCGCAGAAGAGAAGGGACATGACTTTGACCTCCTGATGCCTGGGGCGGGGCTCAGAGGTTCCCAGAGGTCTGTGGACCCAGGTTTGCAGAACCACTGCTCAAAACATCTGTTTCTCCCAAGTCCCAGTCCTGGCCAAGGTGGTTCCTGTAGACCAGGGGTGGGGAACCTTTTTGCTGCTAAGGGCCACTTGGATATTTATAGCATCATTTTCGGGCCATACAAAATTAGAAACTTAAAAATCAGCCTGCTATGTTCGGTCAAACATTTAATGAACTCACCCCTAATGCCTTGGCAGCGTCAGACCAAATGATGTTGTGGTTCTTATGTGGCCCGCGGGCCGGACATTCCTCACCCCTGCTATAATCAGAAGACAGATCCATAGCTTTGCTCGTAGCTTTGCTTCTTGCCAGAATTTTTCTCATACCTGATAACAAAGACTGGCCATTTAAAAAATGTTACTATAGGTGATTCAAGTTCACCACCACAACTCCATCAGCATCCCATCTATTCTCCCCAGTACTCCCCCAATGTTCCCCAACTGCCAGGTGATTCATTCATATCCTTCCTCTCTCTCTCTCTCTCTCTCTCTCAAATAATTTACAAAGCTGAGCTGCATCCACCTTTTATCTCAGTTCATGGGCACTTTCAAAGAACCCTGGATCTCACAACCAAAGACAATTGAAAAGCAATTTACTTCTTTTAATGTAATCACTCCATAATACAAGGAAGTGAAATCGATATTTTTATTGTTCACTGAAACCTTTTAGAAACCTTTTTAGAACCCTGGTTCCCTTCTTGAATCTCTGAAAATCTTTCATGTTAGTGATCAATTTCCCTAAATTTTGTCTCTCTCCTCAAACACACTGCAATCGAGAGGAAACAGATAGTATACAAAAAAGCAGATCTTCTCCCCTAACTCCCACCCATGCAAACACTTAGTTCATCACCTCTCCTGTCCACGTCTATTATATTTTTGTAGTAATTGCTCTTGAGTTTGTCATTGCACATAAAACTGGCATATTCTGATTGACAGGAAGAAGATTAAAGGGATCATTCGATCTATTTTTGAGTGGCCTAAGAATCCACTGGGGCCACATAAAACTTCTCACAATCTGAGTGGGTGAAGTTATGAATGTACTTACCCAGGAAACTTTTTTTACCACAATGCATAGAATACTGGGAGGAAGAAATGATGCAGAGTAGAGCTCTGTCCTATATTCCACATTACATATGGAGCATACCACAATGTATAGAATACTGGAAGAAATGATGCAGACTAGAGCTCTGTCCTATATTCCACATTACATATGGAGCATCCATTATGCACCCAGTCAGGGCTGTCATATTATTAATGTTGTTGAGTGTGCAGAATGTGTATTAGTTTGTTTTTTAGGGAAGGTATGGATACATGATCATTTGAGTGGCTATTTCCCATACATAGAGCCTAATTTGCAAAGTGTATTGAATAATTCTCTAGCTTGACATTGTTTTCTGTAAATTCCCCACCTCACCTCCCAAACCTCCTAGGCTTGCTAGATTTCCCCAGAGCTTTTCTACTGCTAAAGGCAAGTTCTCCCTCCCCGCCCCCTCCCCAGGGAGGTGTCTATCATTAGGCTCCTCCCCACGGAGGGGGGAGGGGGAATGCCTGGAACCCTGAGGTGTTAATTGGGTGTTAGATTTCCAGAGCTCATTAGATGTGGGACTCTGTTTCCTGTTCTGTGCCAGTGAGATGACAACTCTGACCTTGACTTTGATTCTCAGGAGACGCCTGTTAACCAAACAGGTAATATGAGAAATTTGTGCTTTTAAACTACATTTATTTATTGCCAATATTTCTTTAATTTAAGCATAGATGGCATACAATATCATATCAGTTTCAGGTGTACAATATGATGATTCAGCATTTATACCTTACAATGGCATCACCACGGTAAGTCTAGTAATCACTTGTCACTGTGAAAACAACACAATATTACAGACTATATTCTTATTCACCTTTTTCACCCCACCCTGACCTCCTGCTTCACAGATCAGTGCTCAACCACTGAGCCACCCCGGCTGGGCTAAACGTGTCTCTTCTTATAAGGACACCTGTCAGATCAGATTAAGGCCCATCTTAGCTTCATTTTAACATAATCATCTTTCTCCGAATATGGTCACCTTCTGAGGAACTGGGAGTGCAGGCTTCAGTTTATGAATTTAAACAGGGAAATAATTCAGCTCATAACAGAGGACCTGGAAGGATTATCTTTGTTTCTGTTTATAAAGTAAATAAAATATCTATTTATTTTCATGGAGTAGTAATATTAGTACTAAAGCAGTGGGCTTTCAGATGTCCAGCAAATCTACAGGTCTGTTCATGGTGTGAATTCAGGGCAGTGCCGGGTTTCAGGTTTCCCTTGAGGTTGTGTTGTCGCTGTTGCTCCTGCTGCTCTTTGGTATTTTCTTCCAGGTTTTGTTGGCAGAATGGAATTGAAGTAGAGAAATATACATAAACAGACACATGCACATTTACAGCCTTGTGGGCTATGTTTCCAGCACCTAATTCTCATAAGTTGATGATATGTTAGGTTTTATTTCCAAATATTAACTGTAGGGATAATGATATCTGGGAGAGTAGGAGTTCAAAACAAAACAAAACAAAAAAAACAACCTCCACATCCATGTTATCCTTACCACAGTCTGAGATCATCTATAATAATAAAAGTGTAATATGCTAATTAGACCAGATGACCAGGGCTGCAAGGGAAGCCCAGGTCCCAGGTGCCGGAGGGAAGCCAGTGCTGGCAGCCGGGGGAAGCAAGGCCCAATCTTGCACGAATTTCGGGCCTTGGGCCTCTAGTATTTTGTGTAATGGTGCTGATGGCCTTGTCAGTATCATTTAACAAATGGAAACTAAAATAGGTAAAATTTAAGTAACTTGCTCAAGATTATATATAATTGTTGCAATGTAGACTGAGTCTTCTGATTCTCATTTACACCTAAAGGGAAGGAGGTTTGTGAATCTGGTTAGTTAGCCATCATCTCGTCCACTTTTAAGTGCACCCATGCATTCTCAAATAAAACAATTTACCTCTCACCCCTCTTTTTAATTCTCTTATCAGCACATCCATCCACCCATCCAACCATCCATCCACCCATCCATATATCTACCTTACTAAGTAGTCATGGCACATGAAAATGAGATTATTTCTGATGAATCCAAGTTTTATTCATGCTTTCTTACAAGACTGGGAATGAAACAGTTTACAGTGCTCAAGGGATAGGAGTGGGTAACACAGCTAAATTATTATTATTAGGCCTTTATTTAATCACAGAAGAAGGATAATTTGCCAAAGTCACAATCCATTCCATGGGTCAAATTAAACTTCAGGTTTATGTATTTAACTTCAATTGCAATATCCGTCCAAGTTCATGGCATTTTTTTGTTATCCTACAGTCTCTTCATAAATATAGAATTTCAGAGAGAAAGCACATGACTGACATTTGCTTATCCACTGTGGTCTTTCCCACTGTGCTCTTGTCAGTTATTTGGATAACAGGATGCATCCTGTTTAGCAGGTAATTGTGGTGACCACGTCAGAAATCCAATTCATATTTTTTTAACTCCTACTAGTCCTCTGATGAAAGTTCTTTAGGAACCTGGAGAACATTGGCACAACATTCTCTTGACATTTTTCCCTTTTTCCACAGTACAACTAAATTTTCCACTGTTAATTGACCTTTAGAAAATATCCCAAATATGTTTTAAATACCCATATCTGTTTAAAATCCACTTCTTTTATTTGCATAATAATTCTGGGTGTCTTTCTTCAGTCCTGTTTACCTTGCTTACATTCTGTGTTACTACATTGTGGATTTATTTGGCACAAAATTTCCCCCACCCCTATATATCTGATTTTCTGTCTATCTACCTACCTACCTACCTACTAAGAGAGATAGAGCCCTAGCTGGTTTGGCTCAATGGATAGAGCGTTGGCCTGTAGACTGAGGGGTCCCGGGTTCGATTCCAGTTAAGGGCACATGCCTGGGTTGCAGGCTTGATCCCCAGTAGGGTCGTGCAGGAGGCAGCTGATCAATGATTCTCTCTCATCATTGATGTTTCTATCTCTCTCTTTCTCCCTTCCTCTCTCTGAAATCAATAAAAATATTTTTAAAAAGAGAGAGAAAGAGGACCCCCCACCCCAGGAATTTTGTGGAGAGATTATTTTGTTGAAAATTAAACATGCACCAAAGATCTTCATATAATAATCTCTTGTAATTTACTGTTGCACAACCAAGGACTATGTCTGCTTTAGTGTAAGGCAGGGAATAGTGCTCTGAGGCAGAATAATTTGTTTTTCCAAAATGAGTCTGTCAGTGAGAAACTCTGTGGTCTTTCCAGCCCACCCACTCACCACATGCCCATCTGTTCATTCATCCATTGATTCATAGTATTTAATATGCGTTGGAACCTAAATGGAAGGATGGCCCAGAAATCTTATTTAGTCAGAAATTTTATTTAATCCCTTTATGTGTTATTTTCTTGATCCGTGCATTCTCCAATAAAACCATCTACTTAATCATCATCCTCCCCATAATTCTCTTATCAACCAATTTATCCATCTGTCTGTTCATCCACTCCTGGATCCCTTTACCTAAGTTAATTTTTAGTCATTATTATTACTATTCACCCCCGCCTCTTGCCCACACAAGCATTTATTCAATGACCCATGGCCTCCCCTGTACTTCTAGACTTATAAAAACAATGTAACTTTAAATATCTTATAATTTTATCTTAATAAAGCTGAATAAAAAGAAATAAAAACTTCCAGATATACTTGCTATCATTATTCATTGAATAGGTGAGTAAGTACCAAAGATGTGATTAGTGTCATGTCCAATATAAGAGTTTAAAGCCCATATTGTACCCAGATCATTTAACTCAAGAAGTGACATTCCTATTTTTACTACAAATCCATGTTGTATGTTAAATTCTTTTTTTCTTTGTTTGATCTTATTTTTTCCCCATCACAATTTATCTCCCTTATTCTCTCTTCCACCTCTACCCATCCCCACCCCCTCCAATCAACACACTGTGGAATTCTCACCCAGAATATGCTGTTAGGTATATATATTTTTGGAAAGCATTTTCAGGTCTGGAGAAACTTTCATTATAAAATTCAATCGCCACAAGAATTCACACATTTTTATTTGAATATCTTAGTTCCTGGAGATATTGGGCCTTTATTATCTATTGTCACATTCTAACTCTTACAAAAACCAAATAGGCTATTGAAATCTTTTACAAATAAGGAAACTGAGTTTTGGAGAGGTGAAGTAAATTCCTTGGTATATTACAGTTTGTACTTATCTAGCTCTATTTCTTTATTGATTTGAGAGAGAGAAAGGGAGGGGGGGGAGAGAGAGAGAGAAAGAGAGAGAGAGAGAGAGAGAGAGAGAGAGAGAAGAGGGAAACATCGATTTGTTATTCCACTTATTTGTGTATTGATTGGTTGATTCTTGTATGTGTCTGACTGGGGATCAATTTTGCCACCTTGGTGTATCAGGACAATGCTCTAACCAACTGAGCTACTCGGCCAGGGCTAGCTTTACTTCCTATGCTTTCATTCTAGATCCCATAGTCTGAACTACTGCTTGGTGAATTTTTGGTTGCCTTAGGGAAACATATTGACTTCCAAGCCTGTAAGATTTCACATACTGGGCTGTCAGCAGCACACATAAGAAAAGCTGTATCCAACAGAAGGAAATCCATTGCCTTTCTTACTATTATTATTATTGTAATGATTGCTTAGTTAAATAAGGGAGTCTCCACCTTAGTACGTCAAGGGAAAGAGAAAATCTGAGAATATGTAATGGAAGCATTCTTTTTTTAAGACCATTTTTTTTTTGTAAGATGGGCAGACTTAAGCTATTTTTTCTATGGCATCATTATAGAATTAACCCGTTTAGTTCTCCTTTCTCCGAATCCTATCAACTAGGATGGCTTGGCTTCACTGGCGGATAGATCTTCACAGAAGGAGAAATTTTGCTCCTTCTGTTAACTTAAATATTTGAAACGCTATTTACCATCAGTACATCGCCTTACAAAAAAGTAGACAAGTAACTTCCTCTCATGCAGTCTGGCTGCGAGAGATCGCTTTGCTATGGGGCTGATACATCACGTTTCCAAACCTGTGAAGCTGTCATTGGCACAGATAGTAGGGAGTTTGCCAAAATCATGAATGTCAGCCGGGGAAGTGTCTTGGGAAACATCCTGCCAGCCTCTTCCTGACAACATTTCTCTCTTTGCGTTCCCGTTAGCTGGCCATTCTGCCTTTTTATTTCTACGTCTATTCCATTCCAGACTTCTATAGGATGAATTGCTTCCCCCAAAGCGTCTGTCCTGTGTGGTTTTGTACACATGGTCTCTAAATATATTTATTTAGGGACAAACTAGAGGCTTCCCCGTTCTGTGGTCCTCATCTAGGGAAACAGAAGGCCCAAGACTAACTAGTTGGATGGTCTCTAGAGAATTATGCTCATATGTGTAAGCTCTCCGCCCTGTTGATGTTGCTCAGTGGTTGAGCTTCAACCTATGAACCAGGAGGTCAGGATTTGATTCCTAGTCAGGGCACATACCGGGTTGGGGGCTCGATCCCCAGTGGCAGGGTGTGCAGGAGGCAGCCGGTCAATGATTCTCTCTCATCAGTGATGTTTCTCTCTCTCCCTCTCCTTTCCTCTCTTAAATAAAAATATACTTAAAACAGCAACAACTTCCCTGAATCCCCTGAGGAATTGTGTCATCCTCTCTCCAGTTTAAGGGTTCCTTTTTTTTAAAAAAAAAATTGTAGGCTCTTGAATCTGATTTACTGGGATGTATCTAGTTCTATTGTTTGTTAATTGTATGATCTTGAGAAAGTCAAGTACAGTATTTGCTGAACCTGAGCCCCTCAGCCCTGTGAAATCTCGGACAAAGTGTAGAGCGTTAAGATAGATCCTGTGCAGACAGTATGTATGTGGGGTATATATGAACTTTAATGAGCATTTACTATGTTCCAAGCACGATGCTTATTGGAGATGGTGTTGAATAATGCACATCAAAGTTCTGCCCTTGTGGAACTTAGCATTTAACAAAAGAAGCAGAAGCAGTAACTATGTTTTCAGGTCCCTGCAGCCAAAAGCAGCATTTCGCTTGGACTGGCTTCCAATCTTTTGTTTCTCTGGGCACTTGTACCCGTGGCCAGGTCAATTGGTTCAATACTCACACCAGCAGCTGACACTGAATGCCAAGAACACAGTCTGAGATAGCAAGATGCTATGCATCTCCCTGCTGGAAAATATCAGAGTGTGTGTGTGTGTGTGTGTGTGTGTGTGTGTGTGTATGCATTTGCCTGCTGGAAAATATCAGAGAGAGAGAGTGTGTGTGTGTGTGTGTGTGTGTGTGTGTGTGTGTGAGAGAGAGAGAGAGAGAGAGAGAGAAGCAGAGGTCATTTTCAGCGTGGGATGGTGTGTTTTATTCTTTTAATCAGGGGTCATTGTTTTTGTTAGCCTTTCATCTCTTACAACATATTTGAGGGTAACATGGTTTATATACCAGTTACTTTAATAACTGTTATTATTTCAAAGAGTTGTTACTTTTTTATAACGTGTGATGACAAGAGTAATTGCACATTCCCAACATGACCTCACTAAAATGGTGGAGTGCTCTGATGCCTATGACCTAGCGTTAGTGTTATGATATAATTTGTCTCTGTAACTTATTAAGAACAGGGTGTCTGGATGAAAGATAATGGTCTTTGAATTACTCAGTTTTTCTGCAGTAGCATCACACTGCGGCGTATAAAGCCACCTTCCAAGTTACATAGCCCATCAGGACACCCTCACCCCACCCCACCCATCTACCACCCTCATATCCAGTTGTAGATGTGACATCATGGGTGCGGGCAGAAGCTGACTCCATGTCAAGGTGGCTTTGTGAATCGGTGCCTACATTTTCCCTCTGAGCTCCTCCTCCCCTCTGATTCCGAGACCATTGCTTTTGCACCCGCCCACCATGGTGATGTTACGAAAACAAAATGATCATGTCAGGCTCCTTACTGAAACCTTGTGTTCATGGACTCTTGTTGCTTATTTATAGTTAGATCCGAACTCTGTGTCTTGGTTTCAAAACTCTACATCGTGTGGTCTCTGCCTTGTATTCTATCCTTTCTTGCCACCTCTCTTCTCCTTAGCGCGGTGCCCTAGGCATAGGAAATCATCTTTAGTTTCTCTAATTCAGCATGCTCTCCCCCGTCTCCGGATCCTCACCCACATTGTTACCTGTGCCTGGCATGCATTTCCTCCCTCTCTGAGATCTAAAGATTTAATTATTGCTTCTCCGGGGAGGCTGTTTCTGCCCCTCCACACTACACTTTCTGGGTGAAGGGAAATTTCTATATACTCTCACACCTCTCCGTTCTTTCCATATCATCACCTCCGGAGCGTGCATCCGAGTCCAGGAAATTTACTCTAAAGCATGTGCTGCTAAGATGGCCACCTGCTCATAGTGCATTCAGTGGAAAAATCTCTGAATCTCAATCGTTTCATTGGCAAATGGAGAAGTGGTCTCTGGTGTGCTATGAGGATACCATGATATTTACACATATAAAATGTTGATCAGACAGTAAGTAGTCAATCTATATATATACAAAAGGCTAAGCAACTGTCTGACCAGTAGCTATGACATGCAATGACCATTAGGGGGCAGCGCTCCAACCAGTAGCTATGACATGCACTAACCACCAGGGGGCAGATGCTCAACACAGGTGCTGCCGAGCTCTGGTGACTTGGCAGTAGCGGTTCTCGTGACAAACCTAGAACCAGAGAGGAGGTAGCCCGATTCTGGGGTATGTCACCCGAAAACCACCCTCTTGCTATCCAGGACCCCTCGGGGGATGTCATAGAGCCAGTTTCAGCCCAATCCTGCAGGCCAGGCCGAGGGACTCCACTTGCCAGAGGGACCCCGCTCAACTCCACAGATGACCTTCGAGCCACAGCGTCACCCCAGGTGCAGCCGGCCAGGGAGGGACCTCGGGAGACTGGCTCCAAGGCATGTCCGGCCCATCTTGCCCAGTCCCACCCTGCTGGCCACCTTCTAATTAATTTCCTTTCAGTGTGCACAAATCCGTGCACCTGGACACTAGTATTATAATAATAATAATATCATCTTTACTTTCTATTTGAATGGTAATCTTGAAACTAAAATACTGCGTGTCTCTATTCATTAGTTTCATGCTGTTATTTATATCATACATATACACTCACACTCTCTCTATTAATTACTAGAGGCCCAGTGCACGAAATTTGTGCACTCGGGGGGAGGGGAGGTCCCTCAGCCCAGCCTGCACCCTTTTGCAGTCTGGGAGCCCTCAGCAGTCGGACATCCTTAGTGCTGCAGTGGAGTCGGGAGAGGCTCCCGCCACCGCCACAGAGCTCACCAGCTGAGAGCCTGGCTTCTGGCTGAGCAACACTCTCCTGTGGGAGCACACTGACCACCAGGGGGAAGCTCCTGCATTGAGTGTCTGTCCCCTGGTGGTCAGTGTGCATCATAGCAACTGGCCGTTCCACTGTTTGGTAAATTTGCATATTAGCCTTTTATTATATAGGGTTATTATTATTATTATTATTATTATACTTCTGCGTTTTCTGTCTATTTGTGTTTATCTCCCACTAACTATGGGTCTTTGAGGGCAGAGCATGCCCACATTTTCTATGCACATGCTCTGAGCATGTTTAATAAATGAATGAAGAGGTCTTTTTGTATCACAGCCAGACGAAGCAGTCTTACCACCCCAGGCCAATTTGCAAGTGGCCTTTATCTTGCTCTAATTAACAGAAGCAGCCCTTGGGAGAGGCGGTCCTCACACCTCTGGATGATGTATGATGTGTGAACATGTGGTGATTTGGGATGCCTTTGGCCCCTTAGTCTCAGAGCAGGTCTTGGGGTGGATGCATTGGTAGGAGTGGTTGCATCGCAGTGAGCAGATGCTCAGACTTATGTGAAGAAAATAGGAGATGTAGCAGCTTGTCACCATGTACCCCAAATCCTTCTGAGGTTCAGACCTGGGGTCTCACAAGCATTTGAAACCTGTAAATGGCTGTTCTTACACACCCACAACTCTTTTTAAAAAAATATATATTTTATTGATTTTTACAGAGAGGAAGGGAGAGGGATAGAGAGTTAGAAACATTGATGGGAGAGAAACATCAATCAGCTGCCTCCTGCACACCCGCTACTGGGGATGTGCCGCAACCAAGTACATGCCCTTGACCAGAATCGAACCTGGGACCCTTCAGTCCACAGGCCGATGCTCTATCCACTGAGCCAAACTAGTTAAGGCACAACTCTTTTATTTGTAATGCCAAACTGGTTCCTTGAACAAGCCACGTGCAAAGGTGTGTGTATGATACAAATAACAGCATGAGGCTAATGACTAGAGACACACAGTATCCTATGTTTCAAGATTACCATTAGCCCACGGATCTGGATTTTACTGAGACTTGCTAAAAATGAATTTTCAGAAGGAAGAGGAATCATATCGTGTTTCCTGTGTGTTTTTTTTTTTTTGTCTTTTCTCTGCTTTTCTATCATGAAGTCTTGGGAATTTGCTTCCACTGAGGCTTAGCAGAGTGTTTTCTGATACTTGATTATGGTGGAATATGGTATGAAATAAAATGATTTTAGTTATTGCACATTTAACACGTCTGCTTCCCTTTTTGTCTATTTTTCAAATAGGTTAGATCAGATTCTAAAATCAATTGTTCGGGGTAGATGTCTCATCCCCACACTACAGGCAGAGCCACAGAAGCACAAACAAGTGTATTAATTTCTCCAGTTCATGTAGTTAGAGAGACCAGAATCTTAACTTTGTGCTTTTCTTTCCAACACTGTTTTTCTCTTCTTCTCGCTCAGTTATTTCTAAAGACAAGGGACCATTAAAACCTTGGTTAAGATTATAATATTAATTTACTAATTGATAAATGTAAGAAAAATATGGCACAAATAAATTCCAACATAATAATGATAACACCATTAAAGGGCTTAATTTTAAAAAAAATTAAAGCCTAACCCAAGGATATGTTTTGATGGATTTTTTTTTTGAGAGGAGAAGAGAGGGAGAGAAACATAGATGTGAGAAAGATATATCAATTAGTTGCCTCCCATGCATGCCCAGCTGGGATTCAACCTGAAACCTAGGTATGTGCCCTGACTGGGAATTGGATCCGAACCTTGTGGTGTACAGGGTGACATTCCATCCAACTGAGCAACACCAGCCAGGACGAAGGACTTGATTTTAATAGCAAAAAAAATATTGTGGCTAAGTGCAAATCATACCCATACCTTTTGTGTCTGAGGAATGCTTTGTATGTGAATGGAAACCTCCAAGAATGATATATTATTCAAATATTCTTTTTTTAATAAAAATGCTAATGGAAATGTTAAAATGCACATAAATTAAAATGATCATAAATTAGGATTAATATCACATTAATGAATTATAATCCCACATTCATTAAGATAAAGTGGCATTTCAATATTTGCTCTTGTTAATAAATTTAATACAATAAATGAAAGGGATACATTTGGAGATTCAATAAATATTTGATGTAATCTTAGGCTTTAACTTTTTAAAATATTCAAAAGCAAAGTAGGAGATCTAGATGCATTTGAACTCTTTGTTGCTGCTTTATGTCTTTTTGAACAAATCTTTTCTTTTCATTTATTGAAGCGCTAAATACAATTTAAATTGGCAAAGAAGGCAACGGAGATTGCTGTGAATAAAAGTGATCCCAAGAGAACACAATCTTTTGAGTTTCTAAGAGTTTCTTTGAAGAAGTTTTTTTTTGTGTGTGTGTGTTTTTTTAAGGAACAAGTATGTGAAATCTCATGGTGCGATAAGTGGAACTACATTGCTATTTAACTGCATTAAACTGAAAACATGCACTTGAGCGGTATTTTCCAACTATAATTCAATGCCCTCCTTTTAAAAATTAAAACAAAAAACAAACTAAAAATATAAATTCTTGTTTTATTTTATTTTATTTAAAAAACAAAACAAAACAGGAGTCAACATAGTATTAAAAGAAGCGCCATGTATCAGAACATGCCTGTCTCCCTCTTGAGAGTAAACTGAACATTTTAAAGCCAGGAATTCTGTACCTACCATCACGTTTCAGGGGGAGGCAGGTGTTCAATGACTATGTGTTGCCATGACCTTCGATGGAGCCTGGATCCCCTGTTGCAAGTTGTTACTTTTCAGTGTTCCCATTTTTAGAAAACGTGCTCCCCCGTTCTGGCCTCAGTGCTCTTCACAAAATGGGAATAATTTTTCTAGAACAGAAGAATTGTATGGAACAAAATAAAAAACGTCCTAGACAAACATAAGATTTTTAAAAAAATATTTTTATTGATGTCAGAGAGGAAGTGAGAGGGAGAGAGAAAAAAATATCAATGATGTGAGAGAGCCATTGATCGGCTGCCTCCTGCACACCCCTCACTGGGGATCAAGCCCGCAACCTGGGCACGTGCCCTGTCTGGGAATCTAACACCTGTTGGTACATAGGTGAACGCTCAACCATTGATGGAGCCTGGATCCCTGTTGCAAAGTTGTTACTTTTCAGTGTTCCCATTTTTAGAAAACGTGCTCCCCCGTTCTGGCCTCAGTGCTCTTCACAAAATGGGAATAATTTTCCTAGACCAGAAGAATTGTATGGAACAAAGTAAAAAACGTCCTAGACAAACATAAGATTTTTAAAAATATATTTTTATTGATGTCAGAGAGGAAGTGAGAGGGAGAGAGAAAAAGAAATATCAATGATGAGAGAGAGCCATTGATAGGCTGCCTCCTGCACACCCCTCACTGGGGATCGAGCCCGCAACCTGGGCACGTGCCCTGGCTGGGAATCTAACACCTGTTGTACATAGGTGGACGCTTAACCATTGAGCCATACTGGCTGAGCACAAACATAAGACTTTAATATGCATCAGATTATTAGAATTATTTTTGTTTTTGTAAATACCGCAGGCAAAACTGAGTTGGATTCTGGGTCTACTACACTTCATTCAAAAATATGAACCTCAGGGAGGTTATTGTGTGCCTTGTCAAACATCCTTTTTCTCATGTTTTATATGAAACTAGAGGCCCAGTGCATGAAATTCATGCATAGGTAAGGGTCCCTAGGCTTGGCTGGTGATCAGGGCCGATCTATGGGGTGACTGGCAGAGCGATCAGGAGGCTCCCACTGGCACTCGCCTTGGCCGGCTTGGGGCCTGCGGGCTGGGGGCAGCTCCTACATTGAGTGTCAGCCCCCTGGTGGTCAGTGCACATCATAGAGACCGGCCATTCTGCTGTTTGGTCAATTTGCATATTAGGCTTTTATCATATAGGATATTTTAATTCATTTAGTTTTTGGTAAAAATTAAGGGAATTATGTGCAAAGTGATTTGCATGGTTCTTGGCATACAAATAGTGAACCCTAAAAGGTAGCTAGTGATAAAAACTTTAAATACATGTATTAATAAACTGAAAAGAATCTGTACATTTTTGTCATATTTTCCTTGATCTTTTTATCATTTTAAATGCATGTCAGTTTATACTAAACTGGCCAAAGTCTTTTTAAGTTGAGTTTATTGGGGTGACACTGATTAACAAAATTATGCAGATTTAAGGTGCACAGTTCTACACTTTCTCTGTATACTGTATTGTATGTTCACCACCGCAAGTCAAGTCTCCTTCTATCACCATTTATCCTCACCATACCCTCCTCTACCTCCCTCCAGTCCTCACTCCCCAGTCCCCCAGCCCCACCCTGGCCCTACTTGGCAATCACCACACTGCTGCCCATGTTCATGCATGAGGTTTTCACTTTTGCTCAATCCCTCGACACACCCCCGTTCCCCCTCCCCCCCTACCCCACCCCAGCCAACATCTGTCAGCTTGCTCTCTATGTATGAGTCTGTCACTATTTTGCTTACCATTCCAACTCATCTGTATGAATTTCATTATGTTTTATTTTGATTTATAAGAATACATTTGTGAACTTGTATGCATATATGCATAACCCATGCATGCAGACTATCGTGCAGTGAAGGCCTGGGGGTGGTGGAGGCAGGGTAGAGGGGGTCAATTGGGGAAAAAAGGGGGACATGTTAAATACTTTCAACAATAAAGATAACATTTTAAAAAATAACACAGTCGCATGGACTCTTTGTGCAGCTTCTGATTGCAGAGATTGATGAAGTTCCAATGAATGCAAAAAGAACCAACGTGATATTCAAGCAGGAGGGAGTTAAAGGAGAAAATAACGTTGCATCGCTAACCAATGTCACCTTTCATTTTAGCTGCACACAGACCTGGATCCTGGGAGCAAAAAAATCAAGTATATCCTTTCGGGCGATGGAGCTGGGACCATCTTTCAAATAAATGATATCACGGGAGATATCCACGCCATCAAGAGACTTGACCGGGAGGAAAAGGCTGAATATACGCTCACAGCTCAGGCAGTGGACTTTGAGACCAACAAGCCCCTGGAGCCTCCTTCAGAATTTATTATTAAAGTTCAGGACATCAACGACAACGCACCGGAATTTCTTAATGGACCCTATCATGCGACTGTGCCGGAGATGTCCATTTTGGGTATGTATGCAGAACTATTAAGAGTCACTTTGAACATAGCTCCCGGCATCGGGGATAGTGTGTGGCTGAACAAAAGGCATCTGTGGCTGTCTTCTCTCTCATTTGCATTTCCAAATCCCCCTTTTTTTTGGCCTCAGTGCCACAGCTCGATAGCTTTAGTCCCTTAGTAATAGGAACTGACGAAGCGGTTTTATTAAAATATCTCTCCTTCCATGACAGTCCTTCAATAGGCCGAATTTGTATTCTTCTCTTACACTTGTACTTGGAGTATTTGTTACTGAGGCGGATTTATCAAGATTTGTTCCAACATGCCAGACTAATCCTGTGGATATTTGCTTGATGGTTAATTATTTGTGCACATTCACATGCAATTGCAGTGCATTGAGAAATAGGGAGCCGTCGAGGTCTGTAGGCAGCCAGATATTGAATGGAGCTGGTAGGCCCACCCCAGAGAGGATTAGGAATCACAGATACCAGAGACTTCTGTGCAGTGGGTGTCTTACCTTAACTTTTTTTTTAAAAAGTTATATATATATATACATATTAATATATATGTATATATTAGAGGCCCAATGCACGAAATTCGTGCAAGGGGCTTGGCCCTCGTGGCCCCGCCCACTGGTCATTCTGGAAGATCATTCCACTGTCCAGTCTAATTAGCATATTAGCTCTTTATTATATAGGATATATCTTTTTTATTTCAGAGAGAAAGGGAGAGAGAGAGAGAGATAGAAATATCAATGATGAAAGATAATCACTGATTGGCTGTCTCCTGCACACCCCACACTGGGGATAGAGCATGCAACCTGGGCACGTGCCCTGGACGGGAATCGAACCCTGACCTCCTGGTTCATGGGTTGACGCTCAGCCACTGAGTCACACCAGCCAGGCTGAACTTTGTTTTAGAAGTGCCACCATCACCAAAGACCCACTCCCAATTTTTCTGAGTCATTGAAGTACTCATTACATTTTTCATAGCAGTGTATATTTCAAAACATGACTTTCTATTTTTTCTTTTTCCTTATTTTTGGAGGGATCTGCTTATCTCTCCCCAAACTCTGGCTTTGATCCTGGAAATACCCCTGTCCCAGACTTTATAATATAGACCTCTTTCTTATCTGACAAAATTAATAGGCAGGATCTAAAAATGAGAGTGTGAAATACCCAAAATCTTTCTTTTTAAAAAAATATGTATTTTTATTGATTTCAGAGAGGAAGGGAGAGGGAGAGAGATAGAAATATCAATGATGAGAGAGATTCATTGATTGGCTGCCTCCTGCACACTCCACACTGGGGATCAAGCCCACAACCTGGGCATGTGCCCCGACCAGGAATCTATGACCTCTGGTTCATAGATTGACACTTAACCACTGAGACACACCGGCCGGGCCCAAGTCATTCTTATGTATGGAATATAGACACTACTTCATTTTAAATTACATGTAAGACAACCTATAAGGATGCATACATCAAAATCAGAATACAACAAAATCGCATAAATTCGAAGTAGATGGACATGATGACACAAATTAAACACACACACACACACACAAGTAGAGACATAAATTGAAGGCCAGAATGAGGTGAGCAGCCTGGCTTTCTCTGATATCTTCTGTCTTCTGTAACGTTGGCCGATGTGCCCATTGCAGCAGCAAATCAGAATGGATTGCAGGTCTTCCCATCCCCCCCAAGTATGACTCCTGCCAACACTCTACTTTGTCAATTTTTTTGTGCAAAGAATTCTGCCTTTATTTATTTTTTCTCATCTTACCAGAATCGCATCACTCCTCTTTGGTTGGCTGAAATGACACTTTTTCTAGGGAAACTTGTATGGCTTTCCAGTAGGAAATTCTCTCTCTACTATTACTCTTCCCACAAAAAGAAACCCACAAATAAGCAAAAATATCTCCATGTGCCTACTTCTTTTAAATCCTGACATGGAAACAGAATTTGAGGAACACTCTTTCTTTCTTATTTTCTTGTTTAGGGTAGAGAACTTATTTCGTTCACCTTCTCATCCAGATAAGAGTAATACGGTTTTAAAGGGCTATGGTCACCTTCAATATACAAAGAACCCTTTATTTAAATTGCTAACAAATGGTGAAGAGGGAAGTGGTTATTTTTTGCCTCACTTAGGATTTCTACATCTTAATGGCCAAGCCTATATCTATTTATTGTAAATGTGTCAGAGGCTTCCATTTCTGTGTATATGAGTCATGTGCCTGATAAATATTTTGAGAAAGAAGTTCCCTTCTCCATCTTCGGCAGACTCCCAAGGTCAATTTCAGCTAAGAAAAGGATCGTAGAGATATTATTAGCTACATTATGCAACGTGTGTGTGCACCTGTAAATATACAGTACATAATGTTTTTCTATCTAAAAGATTTTTCTTGGTGAGAGAGTGCAGACTAAGAAAAATTAACGTTCATTAACACACACAGTTGTTTGTTTGTTTTTAAAAAAATGCCTTCTCTATTACATCTTTTTCAAAAACTACATGAAGTGTGCTGCCTGCAGTTCAAAGTGTGGGTTTGAAGTTAGATAGAAAGAGTTCTGAATCCTGGTACCATTCCTTATTATCTGGTTGACCTTGAAGTTCAGGGAGGTTCCATGATCATTCATTTTCCTTAGCTACCATGCAAACATAGGCATTTCCATCTTGCTTTCGTTGTGTGAGAATTGTGTGATCGCATACAAGGTTAAGGTGTGCCTTAAAGTAAACAGGCATCCGATAATTGATTGTGGTGGTGGTTTTCAAAAATTATTTTTATTGTCCAGCCAGTGTGACTCAGTGGTTGAGCGTCGACTTTTGAACCAGGAGGTCACAGTTCAATTCAAGGTCAGGGCACAGGCCTGGGTTGCAGGCTTGATCCCCAGTGTGGGTTGTGCAGGAGGCAACCAATCAATGATTCTCTCTCATCGTAGATGTTTCTATCTCTCTCCCCCTCTCCCTTCCTCTCTGACATCAATAAAAATTATGAAAAAGCTTATTTTTATCAATCTATTTCCCACCATACGTTTGGACCTTTCCCCATGTATCGATCTTATGTATCGCGTGTCTGATTACTGTTTGACTCCAGCCTCTCTGGGTACAGGAGGCAGAGGCAGCCGCACTATTTTATTGTCAGGTGTGAATTATTCCCTTCATTTCTCACGAAGGTGAATATCAGGATGAAGGTCACTACTATCTCCTCTCTCTCCCTATTACCACTGTTCTCAGCCTGTCTCTCCCCTCCCCTTCTCCGTTCTTTCATTTTTCTTCCTTTGCTACCACAGAAAGGCCAGCACCTGTACCTGGAATGCCAGGGAGGACTGGGGGGTGGGGAGGGGGTGGGGGGAACTTGTGCAGAAAGTGAAAAATAAAATTCTAATTGAGAAATTGGCCAAGATTACATTGAAATGAATCTGATGTTCAGGGACCGTCTGCCAGTTGACAAGCTGTCAAGACAAAACGCACATATATATTTGCCCAAATGGCAGCCGCATTATTTTAGAAATATCTTATTTGGGAGCTGGAGATACAGCTCTTTTCTATCCGCCTGTGAATCGCAGAACTTGATGAGAATTCGCTTTTATAGCAAATAAAGAGCGACCTGCGAGCATTCCTGGTTTTTACTGTGGAACCCAAACTAGCGTTGTTGAAGTTGCTTTTTCGATGCAAATGTCCCTGTGTTTATGGATTTCCAGATACTTTACGTAGATATTTTTCATGCTGTTGCAGAGTGGGGTGAGGGGTGTTTAAGCCCGATTTTATGTCGACACCTGGATTGGAGTAAAATCAGCTTTTTGAACATAGAATTCCAGGCTGTTTGGCTGCACATTTGCCTTCTGCCTGCAGAAGGGGCAGAAGCCAGGTAATCTTGCTTTCTGTCGTGCGCA
The DNA here is from genome assembly GCF_000412655.1 of Myotis brandtii. Classification (NCBI taxonomy): domain Eukaryota; kingdom Metazoa; phylum Chordata; class Mammalia; order Chiroptera; family Vespertilionidae; genus Myotis; species Myotis brandtii. The sequence goes on from NW_005361994.1 coordinate 2,239,915, forward strand.
CAATAATCTGTACCTACAAACCCGCGTTTGGAAAAATTCAGCGATTATTTTGAAAGCATTTGGCACAGCGCAGCGCTGGTCCCCAACAAATACTAGTTTCTTTACAGCTGTCCACTTGTGAGTTCTATCAGCATGATTTTAAAAATCGCCTATATGACATGAATGCTCGACAGCCTTAACTTTATGTTTCACAGATGTGCATTTTGGAATGAACTCTGTTTTATTCAAAAGAGCATATCAGTGAAGGTCGAAGTCAAGGGATGAGAAGGCCAAGTACAGTAGTCCCTCCTTATCCGCAGGGGATAGATACATTTCAAGACCCCCACTGGATGCCAAAAATAGTCCCTGTCTATACTATTTTCCCTATATCTATGCATCTAGGATAAAGTTTAATTTATAAATTTGGCACAAAAAGAGATTAACCTCAATAACTTAACAATAAAATGGAATAATTATAACAAAATACGTTAATAAAAGATACGTAAATATGGACTGTCTCTCTCAAAATAGCTGGAATGTTCTCTTTAATATTATCAGACCGCAGCTGACTGCAGGTAACTGGAACCAGCTACCTTGCCCAGCCACACCTCGTGGCTTTTGGAATGAACAGTCCAGGCGGCAGGCAGGTAGTCAGGAACAGAGGCAGGAAACTACATAATGCTCTCTGCTCTTCTTGTCCTATCTATTGAGTCATTTCTTAATATGTAACAGACCTATGGCAACAGCTTCCAATCAGTACTCAAAATAGGTTTATTGGGGAAAAAAGTCAAATTTAATTGATAAACACTGAATTAAAAAAAGAAAAGTACTTTTTATACTTGTCCTTGAAGTATATATGTATCCTAATTTAATAATAAATTAGGTTCCTGCACCCAGTTGTGGTTTGTGGGTGTGTGTACGTGGGAGGAGGTACTTCCCACACACCACCAAGCAATTCTTGGACACCATCAGGGTGTCCTGTAATTCAGCTCAACTCTGACACTATCTTCTGGGAAGTAGCATCACTTGCCACAGGTTGAGGCCGTCCTACCCAACTGTGTGCCCACCCACCCCCACCCCAGAGGCCAGTCCTAAGTCCAGGTTGTCACCTGTGCTTCTGACCAACAGGCTATAAATCAGAGGTCCCCATGGCCCCTTTTCTTGGGTTCCACGAATTTGCTAGAGTGGCTCATAGACTAGAGTGCCAGTGCATTATAAAAGGCTATAATTTAGGAACAGCCGGATGGAAGCCATGCATAGGGCAAGGTACGTGGGAAGGGGCACGGAGCTTCCATGCCCCCTTCAGGGCACCAGTTTCCCCAAACCTCCAAGTGTTCACCCATACAGTGCTCTCTGCAGCTGTCTTTTGGGGAGGTTCATTACGTAGTTATGAATGAGTAAATTATTGGCCGTTGGCAGTTGATTCAACCTGCAGCCCTTCTCCCCTCCCCGGAAACTGTCTCTATGCAAGGCCACGTGTTAATTCAGCAAGCAGTTAAATAGTGAAGTTTACCATGTTAAGGAGTGAATTGAAAATCATAATGACTATAGCTTACATGGATTAGCTTTGTATTCTTGTCACTGCCCAGTCCACATTTTAGTCCTCTGTAAAAAAAGATTCCCAAAGTAATAATTAAAGAGATTCATTTTTATATTCTTTTTTATTATTCAAGAAAGAGTTTTTGTCACATACACTTAAAAGATTAAAGAAGTTTTATGTGGACAAACTATCTTACACCTAACATACTTCTTTCTGATAATTTTGAGGTTGTGGCTTGCTTTCTCTCTCAGTCATATATTAAGTCAATTCAGCAGCATTTCCCTATTTTAAAGGAGAGATGCATAGTAAAAAAAAAAAGAAAAGAAAAACATATTGATGGGTTTGATTATATTTTTGCCTTATTCGATTCAGAGTGATGAACAAAATTGAAATTCTTTAGGAAAACATGGGAAGGAAATCATGAAGATTGAAATAAACACCCTCATAAGCAACCCAGCTGTTCGACCTGATATGAATGCCTATAACAGCTGAGGTTTCAAAACTCTAAGATGGGATGAGGATTGTGTAGTTTCTGTTCTGCATTAAGAAGCTAAACATCCATAGGGATGCATAGGCAGTTGGCTTGATAGCTTATTTCTTTTTAGTACCGAGTGATACCCCATTGTCTGGATTTTACCACATTTTGTCTACTCACCTGCTGAGGAACATCTTGGTTGCTTTTACATTTTGGCAATTATGAATAATGCTTCTATAAACAAATGAATGAAAACAGAAATTTCTAGAGTATTCAAATGTGAAAGTTATTGGCAATGAACTGTGAGAGGTACCTAAAATGTATTAGTCTTCTAAGCGGCCTTGTGTTGTGTCTGCATTGTGGCTAAGCACAAGTTTGGAAATATCAAGCACGGTTCATTTGAATGCCTTTTGTGATGAGGAAACTCCTTCCACCAAATTTTGCTTTAATGCTTACTCTTCTGTTCTCCCTAAATTATAAGATGCTATTTCATGAGTCGATGATTAATAACACAGTAATATAATTAATCAATTGTATTTTCCCTAATGAAACTCTATTTTTAGTACCTTATCATTGTCAACTCATATCCCTGATTTCTTTAAATTTAAGGTTTTTTTAATCCAAATATCAACTCATAAAAAATATGCTAACAATGTAGAATAGCTTAGGAAATTTTATTATAAAATGTACATATGCTCCTGTTTCTATGCAGGTCAAATTTTATCGAAAGTCAGATTTCAGTGATTTGAAAAGAGTTAAAATTCTAGAGCTATTCAGTGTAGGGTTGTCATAGGAGCCTCCGATCTGCCCCTGCTTTGGGGTCCCATTAGCAAGATAAAAAACTAAGTATTTTCAATGGTCTCCTCTTGTATATTTGTCTATGAACGTAGGCATTCCAAGTAAGCAGTTGAAATCTTTGAATTCCTTCTAGAAGATGAATTCTCAATCACTAGCGAGTAAAAATTCTTTAGAATGGCATAAATCACCAGAAAATGTAGTGAAATACCTCATTTGATTTTACAAGTTGTAATATAGGCATCACTTTTTTCCAGTATAACAGAATATTAGGTAAAACTGTATTTCAATAAGTTACATAAATGTAGGGAGTTTGAACCCACTGAGAACAAATTTTACAATCTCTGCCCCTAACCTCACCCCCTGCAGGTGAACAGTCACTCCTTTCAGAATGGGGCCTGTTGCCTCAGACTCATTCAGGCACCTCTAGGTCCCATTCATGGGTAGCTCATAATTTAAATCAAAGTAGGTCCCATTCATGGGTATCTCATAATTTAAGTCAAAGTAGGTCCCATTCATGGGTATCTCATAATTTAAGTTGATGTTTTAAATTAGAGCATTGACTGAGTGTTAACAATATCTAAGTAAAGAGGCAATGTTGATTCTATATCTCCACCTGTGCTTTTAAACCAGGTCAGCCAATCAATATACCAATTAAACAATGGTTTACGGGCCTATTCATAGCAAGAGCTACTGCTGAAGTTCTGTGTGTTTCCATTTTCATTTTTCTTCCTCTGTGTCCCTGTGCTTGCTCATTAGAATGAAACTCAATTTCATTGAATAACAATTTGATGATTGATTTGGTTATCCTGACGTTGACTCTTAACGTTTTTCAGAAATCTGTCTTTTATTCATTTGCCTGTTGGCTTTTTCTGTTTCTACATATATGGGTTAGCCTCTCTGAAAACTATACCTCATTTCCCTGTAACTCAGAGAAATGCTCTATGGCCAACATTTCATGCAGGCCTATCCTGAGCCCTTCTGAGGAAAGTCAGATCTACTGCTTTCTACTCAAACAACCTTCTGGTACTTCAAATACTGAGAAGTGTTCTCAGAGCAGTAAGTCTGCACTCATCATGAGGAAAACCCAAGAGAGACCTCAGGGTCATGGGATCATCTGGGTGGACTCCTATGAGAATTGATATATTAGGATTCAACATATTGATTGATTCTAGAGGCTAAGGGCAAATTGTTCTTAAATTATTCCAGCCATGTCTGTGTCTAGCGCTCCGTGAATTGGCATCAATACTCGCGGTGTTATGAGTTATTTCTTACCTGGCCACCCCAGGAAACCGTGGATTAGGAGTGGCTGGAGAGCAATGCTCATGGAGGTCAGCCTTTGCCCACAGTCGCCTGTCAGAGAAATGAGCCCACGGCATGTCAGAGCACATCCAACACACGCATTTGTGAAATTCTGAAGTCTTGGCCGAAAATGAATGTGGGACACCTTTGTCAGTAAATGTTTGGTGTGTGGCAGTGATTTTCAACCCTTTTCATCTTATGGCTTACATAAACTAATGACTAAAATTCTGTGGCACACCAAAAATATATATTTTTTTGCTGATTGGAAAAAAAATAGGTATAATTTTTATTCATTCCCACTGGACAGCTATTGTTGTGTTGGCTATTGCCATGTTTTTATTTGACAATCTAAGGGGAAAGAGGTCATTGTCCCTGACTCAATAGTCATGTATTGCATGTTTTAAAAATTCCTACGGCACACCGGTTGACAATCACCGGTGTATGGCCTGCTCTTCACAGAAGCTTGCCCCTCGGAGCTGGTAGAGAGATTCCTAGAGTCTCTATGTATGTATTCATATTATTTTTTAACTTCAAATTATTGTGCTTTCTGGATTCACTGAACTTCAAAAATTGCCATTTGATTTTTAGACCCAAATGCTTTTATTTTTTGGTGGATTAGTAATCACAGTTTTATCAGTGCCTGCCCGCCCCCCTCCTATTCTTACCAGTACTTTCACAAAGAGAAAAATATGATGAAATGTATATATCAAGACAGCTACATGCATAGATACCAGTAAGCACATAGATCAATATGTAGAAAATGGTAGAGAAGATACACAAACTGTTAAAAGAATGAAAGGATAAAGATATAAACAAAGACTTATGTAGAAAAAGAAGATGTAAATTGTGTGTGAGTGTGTCTTTGATATGTAGTTAGATATCCTGAAAACAACAACAACAACAAAAATAGTTACATTGTGAGGCTGTAGCTGAGACCATGTGGATTGTCTCAGATATATTTTTCATTCTAAGGGAATGAGAATTCATTCCTTGTGACTGTGCTCAAAGAGTGTAAAGTCAGGAAAATCATATTTGTGGCACTTTAAAGATGATTTCATTCATTTTCTTTTTGTTAGGGAGCATGCCACCAAGGAATCTTCTCTTTATAACCATGTCATACTTTTCAGATCTCATCATTATCTTCCAATTATGAATCTTTGCAAATCGCAAGAGTGGTTTGAGCTCAAGAAATGATGGAGGAGGGGAAAGGAGGGAGCTAATCAAATAAAGGTTTTTGAAATAGGTGTTGAAGTGTCCATGTGTATTCCTTCTGAAAGCCAATGTTATTCACTTAAGGCTGGCATAAGGAATAATTACTTTATTTCTACATAGAATTTAATATTTCCTAAGTGTTTATGCCAAACACTGATCATGTAAATTTATTTAATCTTAACAGCCTTATTGTTACTCTCATTTTTTAATTTTTATTTTAAATATGTTTTTATTGATTTTAGAAAGAAGAAAGGAGAGGGAGAGAGAGGGGGGCATCCATTAGCTGTCTCCCGTACGCCCCTTGACTGGGAATCCAAACAGCAACCTCTTGTTTCATCACACAGTGCTCAACCAACTGAGCCACACTGGCCAGGGCCATTACTCTCATTTTTAAAAAGAGAAAACTGAGGCACGAAGCCATAACATAGCTTACTTCAGGCCCTATTGTTGGTGAAAATGGGAGCTCCTCATAAGACAAGGAGAAGGGAGTTATTTCAGGGATCAGAGCATTTGCAGCTGTGGAGCTGGTAGAGCCGTCTCTGCAGAGCTGTTGTCATTGCTTCTGGTGATGGGCAGGAGAGCTGAACGTGAAGTGGGAGAGACCAGGCACAGGGCAGAACAAGAAGACAACTGAAGCCTGCGCCTGGCTCTCTTCCTCCGTTTTCCATGTGGATGGAAACCTGCAGAAGATGATGCCCCTTCTCATAGGGCTGCACATGTATCCTGCCCAGGATTTGGAGAATTGAAGGAGCAGATCGTATGATTGTTGAAGGAGCCGTGGACTTGAATTCTGCTCTATGCCAACATGGTGAGTTTGAAAATCTGCTGAAATCCCCATGTGCTGCCCCCGTACCTGATACCCTATGCCAACTTGCCACCTACCTTCTCTACTCCTGCCTTTGAAATCTCAGGCCAAACCTAACCAGGACAATGAAGTCATCCCTTGGGATCCATGAGGGACTGGTTCCAGGACCCCCCCAAGGTTATCAAAATCCATGGATGCTCACATCCCTTAGTTGGCCCTCTGTGTTCATGGGCCCTTCATTTATGGATTCAACAAACAGCAGATCCTCAGAAGCATAATCTGAGGATACAGAGGGCCAGCTGTATAAGGAAGGGAATTCTGGAAATACAGTCCCAAGCTATCTAACTGGAGAACAGAGCCATGACAGATACTGTTTACTTAGCTTCTACTGTAGGCTAGTTACTGTGTCAAGTACCATATAGATTTTTAGAAGGATGCATTACACATGTCAAGTATATAATGTCAAGTGTAATTGTTGCACATTATATATGACATGAAAATTATATAGCATACTAGAGGCCCGGTGCATGAAATTCATGCACTCGGGGGAGAGGGGGTCCCTCAGCCCGAATTACAAGAGGGCACAGGCCAGGCCAAGGGACCCCACTGGTGCAGGATTAGGGCTGGGGAGGGATGTGGGAGGTTGGCTAGCCGGGGAGGGACCACAGGAGGGCTCCAGGGTGTGTCAGGTCCATCTCGCTCAGTCCCGATCAGCCAGACCCCAGCAGCAAGCTAACCTAACAGTCAGAGCATCTGCCCCCTGGTGGTCAGTGCATGTCACAGCGAGCAGTTGAGCGGCCTTAACATATCATTAGCATATTACGCTTTGATTGGTTGAAAGGCGGACCGGACACTTAGTATATTAGGCTTTTATTATATAAGATAGGTCAAGTGTTATCAAATATTTACTGTAAAAATGTAAATAGAATGGTTGTGTGTTATAGATTGAATTGTGGTCCCCAAAATTCATATATTGAAGCTCTCACCCACCACGACTTCAGAATGAGACTCTATTTGAAGGCAGTGCTTTTAAAGAGGCAACTACGGTTAAGTGAGGACATATGGGCAGGCCCTGATTCAATCTGACTTGTATCCGTACAAGAAGAGGGGATTTGGAAGCACAGAAGGACACCAGGGACACATATGAACAGAGGAACAGCAACGTGAAGCGGCAGCAAGAGAACAGCCATCTGCAAAGTCAAGGAGAAAGACCTCAGGAGAAATCAACTCTGCTGTCACTTGGCTCTTGGACTTCCAGCCTCCAGACTGTGGGAAAACACATTTCTGTTTTATGAATCACCCAATCTGTGGTGGTTTGTTATGGCCACCATCGCAAACTGATACAGTTTGTGGGGCCAAATTTACTTAATTAGGATGCTTCCGAGTCAAAATCCAAAACCAGAGATTTATGAAATCAGTAACTGCTGGGTCCCTCTATCAACCACGAGAGAGGGTCATATCTCCACAAGCAGATTGCGTAAACATCTGTTCCCGGCTATGGAATTTTTTAAAAGGAATCTGTGTGTTCAAGTATGTGGAACCTCTTTTTTTCTTTTAAATAAACCTTTTATGTTAGTAAAGTTTAACATTTATGGAAAAGTTATAAAATTGCAGTGTTCCCACGTACTTTGCCACTATTACTAGCATCTTACATTGGCATGGCACACTTGTCAAGATGAATGAACCAGTATCGACACAGGCCTTTTAACAGTCTTCATGAGTACTGGTTAGCTATTTTTTTTTTTAGGATTTCCCCCATTTTGGATTTGTGTAATGTTTTGTTCATAATGAGATTGGGGCAATGTGTTGGGGGAGGGAGACCACACAGGGAAAAGTGCCATTTTATTACCTTATCTCAAGTACGTACTATGAATGGGTTTATACCTGTTGAAGTTAACCTTGACCACCTGGCTGAGGTACTGTTTGCCAGATTTCTCTACTGTGAAGTTATTGTTTTTCTCCCCTTTCCAATTGTACCCTTTGGAAGGAATTCACTATGTACATTCCTTCTTTCTTTTTCTCCCTCCTTCCCTTCCTTTTTTACTTATTTGTTTGTTTGTTTGTTTATTCCTTTCTTTCTCTCATTTAATCAATATGTACTCAGAGTGATTTTACATTTCAGGTTATAATCCAATACAACTTTATTTTCTTGCTCAGTTTTTTCCCCCCAGCTTTGATCATTGGGAGATTTTTTAGTTGTCTTCTGTGTTCCTTTGACATTTTTTTTTTTGGTTTGTTGTTTAGAACTTACTTTATTAGTTTCTTTCACTGCATGATACTCTGCATTCTTCTTGCATATTTATCACCCCAATTCTAGAATTAGACATTTCTTCAAGGAGTCCTCATTCTTTTATTGGGGTGTTGGAAACCAAGACCTAAGTGTTAAGTGTACTTGCTGTACGGGGTTGTTTTTGATTCTAGGCCCTCTCAGTTGACAGAGAGAGAACAAATATATGCGGGAATACTTGCATATATACATAAGTGTGTGTGTGTGTGTGTGTGTGTGTGTGTGTGTGTGTGTGTGTGTGTTAGGTATACTCCTTTTACTCCTGTAAGTTTTAAAAGTATATTTATAATATGGTTATATTATTTTGTCACAGCTTGCATTCCATCCTAGGAAATCCCAACATCCTAATTTTTTTAAAATTTGTGTATATGAAGGTTCACTCATTGTTCTGTGTAATTCTAATGGTTCTGACAGGTACATTGTGCCATGTATCCATTATGACAGTATTGTCGTTTTAATGTCTTAAAAACAATCCCATAAGCTTTCCATATTAAGCTTCCTAGAAACCTATTGAGTCTCAGACAATCCCCATCTCTGGCTCCCATGATACTTCCATCTGTCCATACATGACAACTCAAAAAGGGGAGGAGCATGCTATGTTTCTTTAAAGCAAAAATTTTCTATTGAATGCTGCAGGAACCAGTGAAAAGGAGTCATTCAAGGGAATTTTTGTCTATTAGAAAGGACTATAAAAATATCTTTCTCCCTGGCTATGTAAATGATATATAAAGATGATAACTATTCCCACTCAAGTTCTGTGCAGTTTCTCCTTATATGGACCTAGAGAATAGATGATTCCTCCTGTGTCTTGTGAAAGATATTGGCTCCCCACTGCAAGGCACGGTGTGGATTTAGTAAGACGTAGTGTATATCTTCATAATATAATAAGATTAGATGAGGACGTCATTTTCCCTCTTATGTGCCATTGACTGCTGCCCATATAAAAGCAATGAACTGAAATGTCAGATTCCTAGGAACCTTAGAACCAGAGCGGGGGCTGGAATACCCTTTCTCCAGGGCTTATAAAAGGCTCACACGTCTCTTTGAACTGGGAGAGAAAGAGAAAAGGAATATTCTCCGTTCAGTCCAAAACACAGCCCCTTCAGGCTGAGCGCAATGTCACTCCTCCATCCATTTAGATACCCAGATCTATTAATGGATGTAAGATAACCTACAGTCTTCCGTGCTTTGTTCTTTTTTAAAGTTACTATTAGAGGGGGAAAAAAAAACACAAAACAGGTGATCAAGACTGAAAACATAGGGCAAAATTCATACCTGAGTGTGCCTTCGTTGTCCTTTCCCTCACCTTGACACAGTCATCTGACTAATGATACTCACCGCTGGATCTTTTGTTGTTGCTGCTGGATTGCTCTTCCTAAGTGGTTATCAGGGCTGCTGAAACCATCAGGTGGCGATGAAATAATACCAAACAATCCCCACACACTTATGTATATGTAACGAGTTCCAACGTCAAAATTAAAGGGAAGGTGAAGTGCCGGTATCCATCTTAAGAGCTGCTCTTGTGGTGTCTCCCAGCTCCGATAAACACTGCCTAAGTGCACAGTGAGGGCCTATTAAGGGGACTGCACACAAGGAAAGTAAGACCATGTGATGCGAATCTGGCATTGTCTCCACGGCTTGATTTTGCACGAAGGACGTTGGGGCGGTAGATTTTTCATAAGCAGGGACAGCAATGCCTGGTCCTGTTCAGGCTTTGCTGCATTTTCACCTTTTCTTGCCCCCCACTCCCATACATATTTTTTAGATTATGCATTGAAGTCTAACACCCGAACAGTAAAATGCATATGAGAGCACCAGCCCCCACGTCGAACAGACTATGTAATCAGCACCCAGATAGAAAATCAGAGTTGTACCAACCTGCACAATTCAATCCTGTGCCTGCCTCCTGCCACTATTCCCGTAGACTCGTAACTCACATCCTCACTTCTGAGAGCATCGACTGGTCTGCTGCTTTTGCTTCTGTGTCGGGTCCCTTTCTCCCTATACCCACAACAAGCTTGAAACCAGGTCTACCAGAGAGATGTATTAGGTCTGTGAATGAGTCGGCAAATAGATTGATTATTCTACTCATTCATTCTGTTGTTCCTCTCTTTGCTTCCCTTCTTCCCTGTTTTCATCCTGGCTCTGAAAGGCGACTTCGATACTAGAAATGCTACTTGGGGTTTCCTTTCATTAGGTACTTGGCTCAAGGCAGCTAAGTGGGGACTCCCAGGCCAAGGCTAAGGTTGTGTTTCAGGCCGATCGCCAGCACCATCTCTTAGTTCTACCAATGGTCAGTGACACCACCGGGACATCGAAGAGGTCCGTAATTGGCCTCAAATAAACCTTACCTTTCTGCTAACAGAAATTCACTTCTGAAAACTACATGCATTCCAAAGAAAACAAAATAAAATGACTCTTTTTCTCCCCCACTTTCTTTTGTTTGTTTGTTTCAACCCCTGTTTCTCTATTTTCTGTAATGACATCACAAAATACATTTAACATACCTTCATGGAGCACCTGCATTTATAGGCAGTGACGTCACAGAGATAAAGCTGTGTTTGCAGATAGAAAGAATTAGTGGTTAAAAGGTGTTTTTTCCCCCTCTGGAGTTTGCAGGCCTTGTTGCCAATCCAGGCCTTTCCATTGCTCTTAGAAATAAACATAAGTGGAGTTGAATTATTTTATAATAAGTAAGGATCACCTTTTCTTTTCTGATTTCTCTCACCATCTTAATCCAAGAAACAATTATATTTCTCTTGGGTCCCTGCCTAGCCTCCATACTGTCATCTACATTCGCTAGTCCACACATTCTAAAGCAGGGCTGAGGAATGTCCCGCCCGCAGGCCGTATAACGCCTGCAAAATCATTTGGTCTGGCCTTGCCAAGGCATGAGGGGTGAATTAATTAAATGTTTGACCAAATATGGGAGACTAATATTTTTAAATATATTTTTATTAATTTCAGAGAGGAAGGGAGAGGGAGAGATAGAAACATCAATGATGAGAGAGAATCATCAATCAGCTGCCTCCTGTATACCCCCAACTTGGGATCAAGCCCACAACCCAGGCATGTGCCCTGACCAGGAATTGAACCGTGATCTCCTGGTTCACAGAGCGATGCTCAACCACTGAGCCACACCAACCGGGCTGCAGGCTAACTTTTAAGCCTGTTGAAGATTTCATCTTGTTCTGTCTTTTTCTGTGTACGAATTATAATTGATTAATCTGTGCTTGATTGTAAACTCCCTGAGGGTGGAGCCTCTGCTTCTTTTGTCCCTTATTGTCTTCAAGCGCCTGTAACAGGTCCAAAAGCATAGCGAGTAGCTCAGAAAATATGTATGAAACAGACAGATTAAGGAAGGGAGGCCTAAGGTAATGAGCAAGGTTCTCGCTAAAGATTCCGGGTGCAGTTAGGGAAGCAGACAGAAAACCTCCCTGCAGAGAGCTCCGGCGTGCAAGGTAACTCTTGCTCGCGATGTGTGGTCCTCGCGGGTGCAGAGGAAGAGGCTGGGAGAGGTCCAGCGATGACCGGGGCACAGAGCTATTTGCGAGGATGCTAACAAGGAGCCGGTGCAGTGATAGGATCCGAGAAATCCAACAGTGAAGTCAACTGCTCTGTCTGATGGAGGCGGGAGGCATGTTGGTGTGGAAATGTTATCGAGATCTGCATTGCCTCTCCGAGTGACAAGGCCGCTGATCCTGAAATGTGACAAAGAGGAGATTTCTTTTAGCAGAGACTGTGTCTTCCGTCATCCTACGTGAATCAGACTGGTGTGGGGATGAGGAAAGCGCTCTCCGTCGAAGTGAGAACATGTTCGTGGGCTCCCGCGTTTGTTTTGCTTTAGATGCTCAGGTGTCTCCCTCTTGTTGAAAAGAAATCCACCTTCCACCTTAATCTTCTTTTTTCTTGAGACTCAATATACATGAAGTTGATTATTATTATCTTTTAATTTGTGGTCACTAGAGGTAAGAACATTGTGGAAAGCCGGGGAATAACCATTTCGCAGTCTGCGTTGGAGAAAACTCATTTGTGTAGGATTAGGACAATGAAATATGAGACCCACTCTCTGGTCTTTTATTTTCCAGTGGCTTTAGAAATTTAGGCAGGGCATGGGGATGAATACATTATTCTTATTCAGATATAAGGGATCAAAACCTTCAGGCAGTAATTTAGACAGCATGGGATAAAGGAGGATTTAATGCATAACATGAGATGCTAAATGGGTAGTCCTCTGGGGCAGCCGAGACATGTGGACTCTGGGCAGTGACTTATGGATCATGGAGCCACTCATTAAACATGCAAACTCAGATATGCTGTTTCTCTTCTCTGTGCATCCAATTTATTTTTTTTAATGAGTGGTATTCTTTTATTGTTATTTCTGGAACTAATGAACACGCATGAGTGACACTTAGGAGATATTCAGCAGCTGATAAGTAAGAAATAATAGCACATAAAATACCTGGGTTAGCATCTTACAGTATGTGCTTAGTAAATCCGCATCACGAATGTCATCATTATCAACATCATTAACATTATCACTGTGAACCAACACTGCACCCGCATTCCCTCTGATCTGATGTCCACAACTCTGTCCGGCAGGTTTTTCTTTTCTCTTTTCTTTTCCCTCCCCCTTTCCCTTCCCCTCTTCCCTCTTCCCTGTTCTCCCTTCCCTTCCCTTCCCTCCC
>NW_005361994.1:2253121-2279387 GCF_000412655.1 Myotis brandtii
TATTAAGAAAATGCAATACAGTAATGGACTCAAAGTCTTACAGCAAAGTATGCAGTGAAACTGAAATTCAACTCTCTCCAGTCTTATCACAAACTCTTCGTGTAACTAAAGCATGGTTCTATACCTCCAGATGGAGCACACCATTGCGTATTTAATATGTGCATATTGTTATTATAAAAATCACCACTGCTTGAAAGGTAAATATGGCATCAGTCACTCATTATCCCCAGACTAAAGCCTGTGTAATTATGTTGAAACTAGAGGCCCAGTGCACGAAATTTGTGCACGGGTAGGGTCCCGAGGCCTGGTCTGCGATCAGGGCTGATCTGTGGGGCAGCCAGCTGGGCAATTGGGGCTCCTGCTGGCACCCGCCTTGGCTGGCCTGGAGCCTGCAGGCTGGGGGCAGCTCCTGCATTGAGCGTCTTCCCCCTGGTGGTCAGTGCACATCATAACGACCAGTCATTCCGCCTGTCATTCCGTCATTCCGTCTTTTGCATATTAGGCTTTTATTATATAGGATTCCTAAAGCCAGATGAAGAAGTACGAAGTCCTTCCACTTGGACATAACTTACTTAAGGTGCTCCTTGAGCCATGGTCTTCAGGATACCTTCCCTAGGGAGAGAGAATGGAATTCATTACTCAGTCCCCCACCCTTCACTAAGAAACATACAATACATGTTCAAAGAGAAGTTCAAGTTCACCTGACATCTGACTAGATGGTCAGCTCTGTGGAGGCAGAACCATTGCTCCCATGTCTGTGGCACAAGTGATTTGCACACAGCAAGCACTGATACGTGTTTGTGTTCCCATGTAATTTTTTCAACTGTGACAAAGAAAAACATGAAAGAGCTTCTTTAGAATGGCCTTTCCTCTTAGTTTTAAATGTGTTATTTATGAATCACAGGTTAATGTACTTTTCCAAAGTATTTATCTTAATTCTTGAAGAAAGCAAAATTCTCTAATATTTTTTTCTTGGACACATCCTCTCTTCTCCTTCCCTCTTCTCCCCTCCCTTCATCTCCCCTCTCTTCCCTCCCCTCCCTTTCTCTCCCCTCTCCTGATATCTTCTCTCTCTCTCTACACACACACACATGCTCTCTCTCTCCATTCTCTCTTATTTCTACATGTTGCAGTTGTGTGTGAATTTGTGTGATATACACTGTGTAAGTTGGAGAGGAAACGATGCTTTCTTTCCAAATCAAAGAGAAAAATGTGTAGAGTCTAACAAAAAATATCTGGCTTGCCTCACATTCTCCCTGCTCTGAAATATAAATTCTGTCCCGGAGGGAATTCTCTTTTCTGTCGAATGTAGTCTTCTCCCCACACACAGCACATGGGGAAATATGTGTAAATTCTAAAGTCTTCATAGAAACACGAGCGATCATTAATTTTGTATTATCTTGGCAAAAAAATGCGGGTAAAAAATTATTTATATTGTGGGATCTCATTCAGGGCCATTCAAGTTCCAAAGGATTGAGTTTCAGCAAATGTCTAGGAAGCCTCCGTTACGCCATTGACTTTTTCTTTATAAGTTTGTCCGTTCCAACCATAATATACAGCATTGGGTTATTTTGTGCTAAGATGATGAAATTATCTCTTTATGGTGGTGCTTAAAGTGATTATGTTTGATTTCAACGGGTTTTAGAAATGTAGTAAAAAATGTGTCTAAAAAGGGACATGATGGGCCTAGCCGGTTTAGCCCAGTGGCTAGAGCATCGGCCTGTGGACCAAAAGGTCCCCTATTGGGTTCTGGTCAAGGGCACGTACGTTGGTTGCAGGCTCCTCCCCGGCCCAGGCCCTGGTCAGGGCCCATGCAGGAGGCAACCAATCAATGTGTTTCTCTCACATCGATGTTTCTCTTTGTCTTCCCCTCTCTCTTCCACTCTCTCTGGAAATCAATGGAAAAATATCCTTGGGAGAGGATTTAAATTTTTTTTTTTAAAGGGACATGATACTGGTAACAGAGATAGAGGTTTAGGTGGAAGGGACCTGTGTAAATATAGTTATTAAAAATCTGTGTGGATTTCTTTATGTTCACATGAGATTTGGATGTCGTGAAACCGTGTTGTGTGTATTTGTTATCCCGTTGGTTCTTCATAATGTTGCAGTCCAAGTGGGCAAAGTAAATAAGTAAGACTCAGAGCTTTAGTGAGATGCTCTAAGTCTGTCTGTTCCAGCTCTGAGTGCCTCTAAGCCCTGCATATACTGATCCCTGTGCCAAATGTGCTTTCCACCAAGTCTAGGATAATGCTCGGGTTCGAAATAAGAGGAAGGGGTCAGGCAGACACAAATGGAAGTTAAGATTGACTTGTTCTTGGTGATGGATCCATAGCTATTCATTGAATGGAGAGAAAGGAGACCGTCTTTACTGTGAGAATGTACCTCCAAGGGGATTCTTTTATGATCTACCTCTCGTGGTCTTGCTGCTTCTGTCCCCTGTACAGCATTTAGAAAGAAATGAGCTAAGCCCATGCAAGCAGAGGCCACTTCCCTGGTAACAGATTAAAGCATGCCTAGCCCTAGTTTTGAAGGTTATTTGAAAACTGTCATGCAGTCCTGACCGGATTGCTCAGTGGACAGAGCACCGGGCCATGGACTGAAAGGTCCCGGGTTCGATTTCAGTCAAGGGCATGTACCTTGGTTGAAGGCTGGATCCCCAGTAGGGGGCGTGCAGGAGGCAGCTGATTGAAGTTTCTCTCTCATTGATCTTTTTAACTCTCCCTCTCCCTTCCGCTCTGTAAAAAATCAATAAAAATAATTAAACAAACAAAAAACTGTCATACAAGCAAAATGTCCAGGGTTTTGGTTTTCGTTGTTCCGAAGCCCTAAAGTATGTGGGTGCCTTGTAAAATGAATAGGGAAGCAGGACATTGACATAAACCTGAGGCCCTAGCTGGTTTGGCTCAGTGACTAAAGGGTCCCGGGTTCGATTCTCGTCAAGGGCACATATCTCAGTTGCAGGCTTGATCCCTGGCCCTGGTAGGGGCGTGTGCAGGAGGCAATCAATCGATGTGTCTCTCTCACATTGACGTTTCTCTCTGTGTCTCTCTCTCCTTCCCTTCTATTCTCTCTCAAAATCATGGAAAAATATCCTTGGGTGAGGGTTACCAAAACCAAACCAAACACAGAAGCCACCTCAGGTCTTCCAGTCTAATGTGGGAGCCAGGGAAACAGCAATTGTCAACAATTAAGGAGTTTGTGAAATTCTGTGCCTGGAAATTTATGCTTATTTAAGTTCTTGTACAAAAGATCTCAATGTAATTTTAATGACTGTGTTTAGGCATGTTACAATATATTAATTTGGGGGGGGGTGCAATTAGCATAAAAACTATATTCTGTATTTCTTAATTTTACCATCCTATAAACAAACCCTACAAACCTAGCTGTTGTGGTCATGACACCCTAGCATTTGGCGTAAGATACCATAATTCATGGAAAGCATCAGGTGAAAACAGGGAGATTTATTAGTCACATCTCTCCTGACACTAAACTAAAAACGTCACACACATTACAAGCTTAGGAAGCACACTTAGATACATTCCCAGCGTCCCAAGCATCAGTACTTTCTGTTCAACCTTCCACTATAAAGAGGCTAGGGGAATTTTTCAGACTACTTTTCTATAAAATTGGAGACTTCATCATTGTCTTACCTTACTCTGAAGGTTGTAAAGTTATACAAAGAAGATAAAGCGTTATATAACACGTTCAATTAACGGCTTCTTTTTCAGGCCATAGATACCCCTGTTGATCTGTGTCATAGTCCTGTTACCGTTCCCCTGATAAGGTGCTTCCCTAATGAGTGTGGGCAGGTCTGGAGGACTGGCTGGAGCAGTTTCTCAGCCTCTCCCTGCCCTCGGAGGTCATGATCCAGGAGGCCTGGAGGCAAGGATTGACACGCCCTGCCAGTTACCTGGGGAAGCGAGTGCTGCTGGTCCGGAGCCCACACTTTGAGAACCCCTGCTTTAGTGAGGGACTGCAATGCTCTGATTCTCCACATGGAGTCCTTGGTGGGGAGCCAAGAGACTCTGGAAACAAAATAAGAGAGGCGTGACACACCTATGGGAGGTGTCACCAGAATATTTGTAAAGCTATTTCATATTCTAAGAAATAAGGCTGATAGCCTGGCCGGTGTTGTGCAGTGGTTTGAGCATTGACCTGTGAACCAGGAGGTCTCAGTTTGTTTCCCGGTCAGGGCAAAAATGTTTCTATCTTTGTCTCCCTCTCCCATCCTCTCTGAAATCAATAAAAAATATATATATTTAAAAATAGAAATAAAAAATAAGGCTGATATATATTAAGGAATGAAGTGCAACAAAACTGCATGAGATAGTCTGAAAACAAAGACGACAAAGAGTTCTTCAAGTTTATAATTGTCTGCTTCTCCCTGTGAAAGATGTCACCTCACGTGACTGTTGAACTTACTAGCGCATTTTTAAACATCTCCACCCCAACATTTTAAAGCGAGGGGCTCCGAAGGTCAAGTGCCCTGTCCATTTGCCCGCCCTTGAATCCCCAGGTCCTAGCTCAGGCCTGGCAAGAACAGGGCACCACCATCTGTTTTAACCTCTCTGTGTCTATTGCCACACAAGAAACATAGGGCCAACGACAGAACCTTGGCATTGGGGTTGGGGAGATAATCCTCTAAGTTGGGCTTCTCGTATTGATTCGAGACATTTGCAAGTATTTGCCAAGTATAATAGATGTAGTGAGGGCTTACTGTGCATCACACAACTATTTAATTTCAGTGAATGGACACGTTGATGTCTACTTTCTATCTGAAGTCCCTCGTGTGGGAGACCTGGGGACTTCATGTTGAACCAGCTCTCAGTACGCTTCATTCAGTAGCCTGTGTGGCTCACATTTCAGAAAACACCGCTGCAACCTGAGGTGTTCATTCCTTTCAGGAACAGCCAGCATGGGGGGTCTGCCAGCAAATAGAGGTAGGGGTGGAAATACAGCCCACCCCAGGCTTGTTTATGGGGATTAACTAGACGTGTGCTTGTCTAAGTAGCTAATCTTTTTATTCTTTATTTAATACTAGAGGCCCAGTGCACGAATTTGTGCACGGGTGGGGTCTGGCTGGCCCGCACTGATCTGAGCTGATGGGCAGGCCGGGGAGGTGGGGGGTGGCACGGGTGGTTGACCAGCTGGCCCCGCCCCCTGGTCAAACTCCCAGTCGATGGGACAATTTGCATATTAATCTTTTATTATATAGGATTGGCAACTGTATTCATCCTTCATTTCCATTAATAAAAATCCAGATGCATACAAGGTACCCTCTAATTAGATAATTAGAAGTGTCTTTGAGTCTTGGAACTATAGAAAAACTGCCATATATCGGTTTAAATACTTACAAAAGTGAAGTTCAAGTTGTTATCTCTTGCCTTCTTCAGTCTCTCTTGGATGCTTTTCAGTGTTGGGACCCCAACCTGTCCCGAATTGTACTCTGTAGAATTCAGGTGCTAATGAACTCCTTAGCACCTCTTTGCATGGTCCTCCAAGCCCCGCCTTCTCACTTCTGTGCCTTCCCAGGTGTCTCTTTGAGAGTTGCCTGCTAAAAAGAGGTGTGTTTCTCACAGTGGCTCTGTCTTACTCTGGTCATTAGAAACTTGAAATAACATTATAATGTTTGAAAGATGGAAGCACCCCTTTCTCTTTCTAACTCACACACACGCAACTTTTCCCGTGGGCCGGTGTGTTATGACGTGGAGCTCTTGCCCCCTCCTCTGAGGTTCTGCTTTGGTTTCCATGAGGCGGGACCTCGGGGATTCTCTGCATTTTAAACACAGCTTCTCGAGGGGGTTCTGCTCCTGGTGCAGGGATCAGCCACGCGGAGCAGAGCTCTTCTCCCACTGCACACACGTCTCCATCTTCTGACACCTTGTCCTTTGTCTGAAAGTGTCCAAATCTGTCCAGAAGAGTCTGCACATTCTGATTCTCAAATAGCCGCTGATTTCTGTGGCTTTCAGTCACACAGCATCACCGCAGCACAGTACACACTATCAAGCATGTCAAACTCGCAGTCGCGGGCCGCCTGCATCCCACAACGAATATTTTTGTGGCCCAGCCAATATAACGGTATGTAAGTAACAGTTTAATAAAAATTTTGTAACTTAATTTTTACAATATGCTGTTATACATAATTATTAATAACGGACTACAATGTTTGCTAATGACTGATTACTATAATTGTGTTGCATTCATTTCCCTTACGCACCTTATGCGCAGGTGCACCATTTCTGTCCACTAATACTAGCAGCGAATATTTTAGCAGCTGATTGCCACGTCATTAGTCCTGGACTGACTTGTTTGGTGTACACAACAGAAAATATTTCGCTTTCTGAGAACAAGAAAAATAGGTTTATTTGAGTTACAGTTATTAATTTGTGCAGTTATTCAGTGTCTGGTAAGTTAATGTTCAAGAAAAAAATACTAATTTTTATTAAAATGTTCTATTATTTTATGTTAGTGATTTCTCATTTATTTCAGCCCTTTGTATTCAGCATGTCTCTATGGAAATAAACCTGTTTCTATGAAAATTGAAGCTTGTTTTTTTTGCGGCCCACATAAACTTAAACCTTGTTTATTTGGCCCGCGTTAGCCTTTGAGTTTGACATGCTTGCACTACATGGCCCACAGCATATAACATGGCACAGTCATGTTGCTGTTAGTCAGAACCTGCCTCTGCCTGCAGGCTCCACATCTGTTGGTTGTGGGAACCCAGGCTCATGACCCAAACATTTTAGTCCAGAAGAGTCTGCACATTCTGATTTTGTCGTTGTTGTTTTTACAGTTAGTATATTTTTTCTCTCTCTTTTTTCATTTTGTGCATTCTGTTTTATCTCCAGCTTTTTTTTTACCATTTAAATATTTATCATTATGATAATTATTACTAATGATATGCTAAATGTTCTTAAATATTTATTTATTCTGTCAGAACATAGCAGAAAAATAGTTTGCTCATTTTTTTAATGCCCTCTTTAGGATAACTTCAAATGATGAAATGACTAAGTCTAATATTATCTATCTATCTATCTATCTATCTATCAATCATCTATCTATCTATCTATCTATCTATCTATCTATTGTCTATCTATCTACTTACCTACCTACCTACTTAACTACATATCTATCTGTTTTGTTTTTCTGGCTGTACTATCAGTGTGCTTGCTACATAATCAGGCTACAAATATCCACATGGAAAACACATCTGTTATTGAGTTGATGAACAGATTAAGCAAATATATATATATATAGACTCAGACAACAGTGTATTGCTAGCCAGAGGGAAAGGGGAGGGAAGTAGGAAGAGATGGTCAAAGAAGGGTAAATAGGGGTGGAAAGAGATTTTCCTTGGGACTGTGCAGCTGATGTTTTATTGAGGTGAAACCTGTATGGTTTTGTTAACCAATGTCACCACGGTAAACTCGATAAAAAGTAAAATTAAAAAAAAACATGGATTGAATACCTATTTATTGTTATCAGTTTTGGGGAATCTGAAAATGATGTAAATCTAATTTGGTGGGTTTCTGTGAGATCTAAGTGAGATAGTTATATCTAGTAAGTACTTGGGCCAGAAACACAGTGGCTCCTCTGTATTTGATGGTAATAATCAGCATTTAATGAAAAAGGCAAGATTGATATTTGAAAGTAAAACAGAAAATTAACAAGAGATTGAAAACTTGGACGTTAGGATGATGTGGAACTCTAGAAATGTGTGGCCCTTTCCCTTCTGTTTTTCCCACGAAGGAGCTCATGTGTGAAGTTTGTATGTCATGTTCGTCTTGATCCCTGATTATTTCCTTAGGAAACCTGAAGAGCTAATAAAGGCATCTTCCCTTCCCGCAGGAAGTGCTGTTTGGGAAACATTTCCCTGGGGAATTTAAAAACAAGAAAAGCCCGGATTCCACTGGTTTTTTGGGGACACATCCTGATGCTCCTCATTTTGCACATTTATACGCAAACATGTACAGAATCCTTGCTGCCACTTTTTTCTTTCTGCCTGGAGAACAGCTGTGAAGATATTAATTGTGCTTCAGTTATAAATGGATCGCCGAAAGGGACGGAGCGGGCTGTGCATCTCATCAGCAGGCCCTGTCTGGGATAAATAATGAGACAGGAACTTGGTAAATTGGAAATTTGTGATAAAAACAAGATGTGATATGATGCAGTCCCACCAGCTCCTTCCTTTGGATGCATTGATTTTGAAGGCATTCCGCAAGACTGCTAGGTCAATGGCCGTCGGTTACAAATGTTGGTTAAAAGGCCTCTATTACTGGGGTCAACTACAAATTAGCCCAAAGGGGAAACACAAAGGTAGTATAACTGTTCAAAGGGAAAACCTCACAGATGTTATATAAAATATAGCTGGGAGGGCACAGTTGTTGGAAAACGTATGGAATCGCTTATCCTATTTCAACTAAGATTCTATTAGAAATTGGAGCCATAACTGAAATGATTGAGGGACTTTATTTGATCATTTCACTTATTTTTAAAACAAAGTCTGTAGTTCTCTCAATATTTCCCAAAATTCTCTGAGTGTGTCTTTCAAATCTGCTAGTTTCTGCTTTTTACCTTTTGTTAGCACCTAGCAACATCACTCTTTCCCAGCTTGCCATCATGATTAAACTTTAAGTAAGTTTAAATATTGACATCCCCCACACCTTGCTTTAGCTCAGCGGTTCTCAACCTGTGGGTCGCGACCCCTTTGGCGGTCGAAGGACCCTTTCACAGGGGTCGCCTAAGACCATCCTGCATATCAGATATTTACATTACGATTCATAACAGTAGCAACGTTACAGTTATGAAGTAGCAACGAAAATAATTTTTTGGTTGGGTCACAACATGAGGAACTGTATTTAAAGGGCCAGAAGGTTGAGAACCACTGCAATAGAGTGAATGGAGCAAGCACCTACTGCGAAGGCACCTGCGGAGCCACGGGTAGCACAGGATGGAAAAGCTGCCTGTCTAGAGATAAAACGATACTAGTTTATTTCTTGAGCGCTCACAGGATTTCATTCCTTAGGTCACAGATTGGCAAAGGCTTGATTTTTGGGAAGCACTTCCCTAAGAAAAAGGACATACATCCTTTTCCTTTTGTGTTCTAACAGAGTCATTCCAGCCCTAGCCGGTTTGGCTCAGTGGATAGAGTGTCGACCTGCGGACTGAAGGGTCCCGGGTTCGATTCTGGTCAAAGGCACATGCCCAGGATGCGGTCTCAATCCCTGTAGGGGGCAGGCAGCTGATCAATGGTTCTCTCTCATCATTGATGTTTCTATCTCTCTCTCCCTCGCCCTTGCTTTCTGAAATCAATAAAAAAATAAGTAAAAGAGCCATTCCGGTGGTGAAAGGGTTTATTTATACGCCTGGGTTTATTTATATTCGTTTTCACAGCCAGGCCTCCAAGCAGCCTCATTATCTGTTTGCGAAGGCAGTAGGTAGGCCACCATCCCATGCTGTTATCGAGGGATGCGGAGGTACCTTTCTCCAGAGCCCGGTAAACCTAGCTGAGACGTCACAGTTACACGTTTTCCTACAATATTTTTCATTCCTCTCAGCCGGTGTGTATTACAGATGTCTTTGGCAATGATGCTCAGGTGAGTAGAAGGCATCTGTGTGCTCACACACATTTTCTGAAGCATCTAATTGTTCCATAAAGTTTCAGGCTCCTCAGACAAACAGCACGTTAAGGATGCCTGGATGTTTCACTAAGTGACAATGGTTTAGGCTCCTCGGTGCCCCAGAACAGAATATGGAAATGGAATTTTTTAAAAATATATATTTTTATTGGTTTCAGAAAGGAAGAGAGAGGGAGAGAGAGAGAGAAACATCAATGATGACAGAGAATCATTGATTGGCTGTCTTCTGCATGCCCCCTACTGGGAATCGAGCCGGAAACCTGGGCATGTGTCCTTGACCGGAATCGAACCCGGGACCCTTCCGTCAGCAGGCTGATGCTCTATCCACTGAGCCAAACCGGCTAGAGCGGAAATGGAATTTTATTTCCCTAGCTTCTGTCCCAAATCACAGAGCCAGAGAAGCACCAGGATGCGTTTCGGCGCTGTCTGTTCACCTGAGTGCTGTTAAGAATCTGTCCCCGTTTCTGTAATAAATTCAACGTGACGCGTGTAGAAGTTGGCAGCAGCATCCCGCTGCACGCTGAGTGTTGGCGCATGAAGAGAACATCCAGCGAGCAATGGTGAGGCCTTTGCAAAAGGAGAAGGCAGGGGACGTGGTGTAGGATTTCACTGTGTGATGTGTGTCTGACAAGAGAGGTTTCTCTGATCAATGGCAGGCACTTGCTACCTCCGCCTCCTACTCAGTTGGCTTTTATAAATCACAAGATTGCTCCCCAACAGAAGAGAAGGGTTTGATCTCCGATATCCCCCCTGCCATAAGGCTCCTAGTTAGCCCACAGCCATTCAGAGAAGAGAGGTTCCTAGAAGGAAGGGGGTCCTTGTCTTCCTGCCTACAGAGGCATGCACAGTTCACTGTCATTTCCCCCACAGCCTGGCTGGGGAGGAATTCTCCATACACAGGGTTAAAGAGACACGCCTTGATTTGTACGGATCCATGTTTAAATCCCCCTCATCTCTCAAAGATCCCCTAAGGTGGCCCTTGTAGGTTTGGATATGTGGCATTTGTGTTCTATAATTAAATAAGCCAAAACCAAAAAATAAATAAACAAAACTGGGATGATTTAGACCATCTTTCCCCCTGGGGGTGTCTGCATGAAGCCCTTCGGGACACATGGATGTTGAAGACTATGGTATCCATTAGGGAGACGTGAAGAAAAATACCTTGGCTGCTTGGATTTATTACTGACTTTTGATGTATGTTCTTCCTGGGGGTAGGGGTGCTGGAGGGAACCGCTATAAACAAATAAAGTTCTCGAAGTACGGGCCAGTCAGGTGCACAGGCATCTCAGAGCATTGTTCCATAAAACTAAAAAATCATGCCTTTGTCCTGACACATTTAGGGGAAAAAAACTCAGGGCCAGAGGCGTCCGCTTCTAGTAAGCGATAACTTAAATGTCAACAAGTGATGCAGGTCCTGGGAAAGTATTGCTCTGGTATCCAACAACAACCAAAACAGGTTTCCATGGCGATGCCTGTGTCCCGTTACCTCTGGCATTGCCTCATCCTTGGGAACATTAGGAAGGTGGACAGGGAAGGTGGGCTGAGGGTTACGTTTTAGTCACGTAATGAAGGCAGTTGTGCTGTGGCTGTGATCTGTGGTCTTTGGTACATGTGGATGCTTAAGAGAGACAGCGTCAGATGGGAATGCCAGACACCCTGTCTGTCCTTGGATCGTACGTGCTGAGCCTGAATCAGGGCAGCTAGAAAGTCACAAAAAAAGCATGAAGATCTCCTGGCCGGTGTGGCTCAGTTGGTTAAGCTGGGTCCCATGCACCAAGAGGTCTCCAGTTCGATTCCCGGTCAGGGCACATGCCCGGGTTTCGGACTAGATCCCCAGTAGGGAACATGCAGGAGGCAGCCGATTGATGTTTCTCTCTCATTGATGTTTCTATCTCTCCCTCCCTCTAAAAAAAATTTTAAAAAACCCACAAAAACAATAAAACCATATTTTAAAAAAAGTTTTAAGATGGCAGTAAGAGTCCAGGAATTTCAGCTACTGGGGAAGCTTCTGCTGCTTCATGCCCCTGCCTGCCACTGGATTGCTTATTCTCCGAAAACGGATCGCAGGGCACCCTTTGCAAATGGGGTTGGTGTTGCTCACATCATCAGAGCGTTCGATTCTCCGATGCGCGCATTTTCACGCTGCACCAAACCTTTGTTTCCCTGCTCAGGGTGTCAGCACCAGCATTTTTCTTTCTGAATAATGTGCAGAATTGGTGTGCTGACGTGCTCATAAAGAAAGGAGAGCCTCGCTCACGGAGCGGCGCTCCCCAAAACCCAACGTCTTATTTTCTCCAAGACCCTTTATCTTAGTTTGTCAGCCGACCGGAACCTCTAACCTGACACTGTAAAAATGTTGGATTGTAGTGTTGGCTTTCATTTTTATGGGGGGGGGGGGAATATGAGGGTCCCGCTGTTAAAGGGAGCAAACTTTAAGGTGTTGCAAGAAGAGGCTGATGCTATAAGCCCTGTGTTCATTGCAGCCCCAGCAGCACGCTGGCCGATCTCATTTAACCAAGAAACTAAATGCAGAAAAATGGGTCTATTAAAAGCAGAATTCACCTTGGCATTGACCTGTTCCTACTTGACTTGTTACTGGCAGGATGAATTGTGGTGACGGGGATCATTTTTGTTGACAGCAGCTGGAAATACAACAGCTATATTATTATAATAGGATCAGCATCAAGTTGGATTATAATAGGGGCTTTCTTGGAGCAGTGGCACGGTGTCAAATTCATAGTCGCCCGCTAAATGAGTCTCTTGTATCCCTGACAAAGGGACAAAAACAGTTCCCAATGAAAACACAAACAGAGAATCCCGTTCTGTTTGGCGGGTATTACTCAGGGTCCCATTTATCACACACCAACACTTGCCGCTTTGAAGACACATTATCCTGCAAGGTTTCCACTTTTCAATTTGCCTCTGTGGTCTGCATCCTGCATGCATTTCCCATGGAGAAGCCTACACCGCCGCTTGAATCGTTTCGGCCGCAAGATTAACCTCAAAGCATCCGTTCTCCCCACCTCCGGGTAATCCCTTGACAAATGCATCCACAAAACCTCCACACGCATCTACTATGCCCGCGTACAGGTGCGTCGACAGTCTTGAGTCGCTATTAGGAGGAATATCCTCCTTGAAGGGAAGTCACGCTGCCTTTTCATTGTCAGATGTCTAACGTTGAAAGATGCGGGTTTCCTGAGAAGCCGCGCGTCAGGCAGGAATAGCCTGGATGAGGGTGTGGGGAGAAACGTGCCTTAGTTCTGTTGCGGTCCCCAGTCCAGTCATTCATCTTGGCAAGTGTGTGTGGGATCTGCACGGGCCGGGAGATGGCGACGACATCCATTCAAATAACTGACATTGACCGTGTGCCCGGTGCCTGACTCTGTGCTGACGACATCAAAACGCATTTTTTTGAGCCCACAGCCATTTTACAACACCGAGGAAACTGACAGGAGCTGGGTGGGGTGGAACAATGTGAGATTGTGTGTGTGTGTATGTGTGTGTGTGTTTTTTTGTAAAAGGACATGAACATATTGTTACATGTGGAAATGTGTTTTTGTGTCCCCCCCCCAATGTAAGAAAATATCCTACTATGAAAATAATTAGGCAGAACTATGCTTAGTTATAAATGACATCACCACCACTTAAAATTAGTTTATTTTTGAAAAGATATCTTTGTTGATTTCAGAGAGGAAGGGAGAGGGAGAGAGAAACAGAAACATCAGTGATGAGAGCGAATCATTGATTGGCTGCCTCCTGCACGCCCCACACTGGGGAATGGAGCTCGAAACCCAGGCATGTGCCCTGACTGGGAATCGAACTGTAACCGCTCACTGAGCCACACTGGCCTGGAATAAAATTAGTTGATTATTTAGTCTCCCACATGTAAGGGAAGCTCTCAGAAATATCATGTGGATAACTCTTCTGTATCTTTTGCATAAATTATTACATTTAGTTATCTCAACAAGCCTAAAATGTAACAATGACTACCACCTTTCTGTTTTAGAAATTAGAGAACTGAAGCTCAGACATGTTTTGTGACTTGGCAGAGGACACAGGGGAAGTGAGAGTGGGGAGTGGAATATGAAGCAAATGATCTGGTTCAAGACAGTTTGGCTCCAAATGATCTCCTCAGTCACTTTTTTACACTTAATATTATCTCATTTGATCCTCACACAAATCTTCTGAGGTTTGCAGAATAAAAATTACCGTCTTCACGCATGAAAAAGACTGACTCGCAGATCATGCAAATGACGGAGATTTCTCTCCTTCCTCCCACCTCAGCGTTTGCTGATGTGACCATGGGATGCCTCTCACAATAAGAGAGCATCCCATTACCATCATCAGCCAAAATAGACATGATGATGACCAGTCTCGCGTTTGTAAACTCCCGAGGGACTTTCCCCAACTCTCACTTAACAAGATATCATCTCCACGCTTCCTTATGACGTGTGAATAGTCTAAAAAAAATACTTCATTTTCCAAACACATCTCAGTAAGAGTTCCTCAAAGTAATCACCATAGAAATGAACACTTCTATGGTGAAGAATGAAGTCTGGTGCCCAATACAATCATTGTGAACTATGGCTTTAGATCAGTATTGCCCGGGAAGATTTTTAAAAATACTCCACCATCACCCCTATTTTACCATCCCTCAGACCTGAAAGAGACCACAGGGGCCTAAGTAGTTTTCAAAGCCAGGTTCTGAGAAGTAGTTAGGGTTGGTAGTTGGTACTCCAGGTATCACATATGGTAATTTCTGTGTTAGGCTGCTATGAATAGTATTTTGATTAAGCCTCATAATAACTCTAATGCTTGTTGTAGATCTGAATTCTGCGACTAAGACAGGATAAATGATTTGCCCAATGAGACAGAGGTTAAGTGTTTCGGAAGATAAATATTCCATTGGCAAAACTATTAACCACCAGCTACTCTGCCCCTAGACGCCCACCCCACATACGTACACAGGAATTCTGGCTTTGTTCAAAAACTCTCCAGATTTGTGTTTTTCTCTATGAAGACACTTTTTTAATTTTTTTTTAATGTAAGGGTCACCTTTATTTGGTGATGACAGGGATTTTTTTTTAATGACAGGAACTTTAGACTCTCTGGTCAGTTCTCTTTCTGCAGTGAATGGAACCGCGTGTTCACACTCATGAATGTCACACCATACTGAGTAGAGCGCTTGACTTTATTTTTCTGATAATGCTTCATAACAAGGAACAACATTTCTCCTTTAAAAAAATCAAAGTAAAATCTCAAGACAGCAATAAACACAGCAAAACAACAAATGGGGGCATGGGCTTCCCCGCAGAGGAGTTCACCCCTCCCTTCAGTCTCTGTCGGTTCTTTCAGTGACTCTTAAATTCATTCTTGAACTTTTCTGGAATGAATTTTAGACTCAGAGAAAATTTGCAAAAATAGTTCCCTTGCTCAGTTTACCCCCAGTGGGACATCTTACGTACATTTAGGACAAGGGCCAAAAGGAGAAAATTCGTATTGATGTCCATCTTTATTGTCATTACCCAGTGTTAATGTTTCATCTCCTCTTCCCTGGACTGCTGCTATCTATAGCCTTACTAGAGGCCTGGTTCACGAAATTCGTGCACAGGTAGGGTCCCTAGGCCTGGCCAGCGATCATGGCCGATCAGAGCCTTCCAGGTGCTGGCTGGGTTCTTCCTTCCGGCTGCCAGTTGCTGGCCTGGGCCTTCCTTCATTCTGCACTGCCCCCTGGTGGTCAGCACACATCATAGCTAGCAATTGGTCTCCTGGCTGAACTCCTGTGGGGACAATTTGCATATTAGGCGCATATATATATATATATATATATATATATATATTGTCTGATCTAATCATCTACATCTCTGCCTCCAGTCCAATCTGGGAGCACAAACAGAGAGAGAGAGGCCCACGGTGTAGGACTGCTCTCTAAATGAAATGTCTTCTTTAAAGCCAGCGCTCCCCATCTTGGCATTCAAATGTCTCCTCTAGGCCCAGCCACTCTGGCTCAGTGAATAGAGTGTGGGTCTGAGGATTGAAGGTTCCCAGGTTCCATTCCTGTCAAGAGCATGTACCTCAGTTGCAGGCTCTGTCCCATGATGGGGGCGCATATGGGAGGCAACCTATCGATGTGTCTCTCTCACATCGATATTTCTCTCTCTGTCTCTCCTGCTCCCTTCCACTCTCTCTAAAAATCAATGGAAAAATATCCTCAGATGAGGGTTAGCAACAACAAAAAATGCCCCCTGCGACTTATTCTCAGTTTGCATCTCCAAATTTAGCTTTGATGGCTGACTCTTTCAGTCATATCTTCTCTTAAGAAGCATTTTGGAACTTTTATCTCACTATCCTCCTCTCACCTGGAAAGTTTTTCCTCTAATTCTTCTCCATCCCACACAGTATTCAAATAACTACAAACATTGTACTTTCACATGCTTGTTTTTAATCAGCTAGTTGATGAGTTGCTTGTGAACATGAGCCTTAAGTTTGTTTTTCTATATGGTTCCCAGTGCCTGGTGGAAAGACATTCAGCACATTTTTTTTTTCTCACTGTAGATTTTGTAGAACCTCTGAATCATCCTTCTGAGTAGGGATTCCAATTTGACAGGCCTATCAACTGCTCAACAAATATTATTGTTACATGTTCCTGGGGAGCGTCCGTCATCAAAAATGCTTCCAAAAAGATATGACTTGGCAAGATCTTGGAAAAGCTCTGCCTTATTCCAGTAAACACAGACGTACGCTGCTGAGATCCACCTATGACTTCCGTCTGGTTGGAAACAGTCTTGCCCTCATGGCTGGGAGCATTCATGTTGACCGCTCAGGGCTGATTCTCCCTCAGCAGAAGGGAGCTGCCTGGCCCCAGGCCCAGCCTGCATTCCCAGGGGCGTTCCAGTAGCCAACAGCTGGTCGGTACTGGGGTCCAAAAGCCTGGCCCCATTTCCTCAATAACATCCTAGCTCTAGAGTCTCCAGGGGAGTCCACGGAGGCCTTTGATGTGATGGCATCACAGCCCAAGTGATGGAATGACGTTCAGCTCAATATCATCCTTTTGCCTCCCCAAGATACTGATCAAAGAGGACTCCCCAATACAAATTCTGCAAGAGATCTCTTCTGTCTCAGACTCTACATTCATCTGTGATGCTTCCCTCCCATTCCTCATGAAATCGACACAGGGCTTATTCATTCATCCGCTCATTCCACAAGCCAATATACGTTTGCTAATTATCATATGTCCCATATTTCCTGGATCAGGAAGACCCGATCCTACTCTTGTAGAACATGATGCTTGTGATCTCAACAGACATCTCCAATGTCTCCCCAGTTTCAGCCATTCCCCACCGTCTCTCTGAGTCTTTTGCCTTCACTTGTATTTGACTGATGGCTCAGCATGTCTCCCAAGCACCTCTACTTCTGGTTAAACTCTGCTGTCTTGAATAATTTAACTCAAAGGCTATGTCTCCTAGAAAGCTGTACTTGGCCACTCCCTCTGCTGGACTAAGTAGGGGGTCCAAATCTGGTGCTATTGCTTTCAGCTGAATTTCTTGGTATAGCTGTGTGCCCCTAACTTTTCCTCCCCCACCAAACTGTGAGCTTCTTGCCTGTCAATTTTGTCTTAGTATATATGCTTTATATCAGGCAGGACATATGTGCCTACCCGCTGAATGAATGAGAGAATAAAAGATAGATAATTTATCCTGAAAAAATTAGAAGGTGTGCTTCTATTATCCATAAGGCCTCATTCCCTAAACATGCTGATGAATTGGTGGTCCCGATCTAATTTTATATTCTGAGGAATGGAAGAAGATGGATAAACTACCCCTCTAATATCTCTGTAGAGCTTTTACCAGCAGCCATTTTAAAAATATTTTCAGTTGTGCTTTTACAAAACTTGAATGCTGCATGTGCTATTGTATTATTAAGCTTATGTTTCATATTTCTTCGGTATGCTTCCTTTTCAATAGTCTCCATGCCTACGTGGGTCGGAGAGGTAACTTAAAAATGAAAACTACAAAGAAATCTTCAAGAATACGGATTCTAAAAGGGCTATCTTTATATAGTACTTCAACCTAGCAGTACTTTTTCTTTTGAAAAACTTGGATATTGTTGAAGTTATGATGGAGTAGCTATCTCCTTATCCTAAAAAAGATGTCTTTTCTTCCTTATTCCCACACATGGATTTCTGTAGGATATGCTTAGCAAATTTTAGCTCTTGGCAAGAATCATGTGTTAATTATTATCTTTCTCACTCCTTTTTTTTTCCCTTAGGTACGTCTGTCACTAATGTAACAGCCACCGATGCTGATGACCCAGTTTATGGCAACAGTGCCAAGTTGGTGTACAGCATCCTGGAGGGGCAGCCTTATTTTTCCATTGAGCCAGAAACAGGTTTGTGAACTAAATTTTGAATTCTATTCACCATGTTATTGCTTCAGGGAAACACTTTTCTCGGGATTTGGATTATGAAATGTTACGGTTAAGTACTTTACTGCCTGTATCAATAATATTCGAATGTGTTCGTTCTGTGCAGTGTGAGGTACATGGCAAGCCCAGCCATCATTTTGATGTTGATTAAAACAAATTGCAGCCCCTT
This sequence comes from Myotis brandtii, assembly GCF_000412655.1. Classification (NCBI taxonomy): domain Eukaryota; kingdom Metazoa; phylum Chordata; class Mammalia; order Chiroptera; family Vespertilionidae; genus Myotis; species Myotis brandtii. The sequence continues at coordinate 2,271,353 of NW_005361994.1, forward strand.
TGTACAACATCACCTATTTAACAGCTGGCCTGCCACCTGCTTTTTTTAAAAAAATGTATTTTTATTGATTTCAGAGAGGAAGGGAGAGGGAAAGAGAGATAGGAACATCAATGATGAGAGAGAATCATCGATTGGCTCCTCCTGCATGCCCCTGCTGGGGATGGAGCCCACAACCCGGGCACATGCCCTCGACCGGAATCGAAGCCGGGACCCTTCAGTCTGCAGGCCGACATTCTATCCACGGAGCCAAACCAGCCAGGGCCTGCCACCTGCTTTTATCCTGGGGTTGGGGAGAAGAGTGTCTATGAATCCAGCCAATTGAAATATCAAATTTAAGAATAAATTTAGCTACTATGTATTGACTGTAAGATGCTTGGCTTATCCATCTGTCTAAATTTCAACTTGCACATCTATAAAGTGGGTACGGAATCTACCTCCTAGGCAGTGATGGCGAACCTATGACACGCGTGTCAGAGGTGACACACGAACTCATTTTTTTGGTTGATTTTTCTTTGTGAAATGGCATTTAAATATATAAAATAAATATCAAAAATATAAGTCTTTGTTTTACTATGGTTGCAAATATCAAGAAAGTTCTATGTGACGCGGCACCAGAGTTAAGTTAGGGTTTTTCAAAATGCTGACATGCCGAGCTCAAAAGGTTCACCATCACTGTTAGGGTGATGACCAAGATCAGATGAAGCAGTAAATACTAGCCATGCAGTGTATGACACATGGTAACAATTCAATGGATGGATAGTATATTTGCTATTAGATTCCTCATTTTTAAAACAGATGCTGACATTTACCCACTAGAGTTTGTTACAAAGATATTATTATGTATTCTAATATAATACATTGTCATATTATATGTAATATGTTTTATTATTATTACCACTAATAATTCTAGGTCTGGTAGTACAGATTTTAGAACCATAATTTTATTAAATAATAGTTTCTGAAAATGAAGATAAATCTTTTTATTTTTAAAAATTTTAATAATGTCCTTATAGACATTTCGTTAGACTTTTTATAATCCACAGGCTAGTTGGGTGGCACACTTGAAAATTATCGCACAAAAAACAGTATCATTTGTGTGTATGTTTCTGTATCTGGTGGTTTAGCCTGCAAATTTCCAAGTAGAAAAAATTTAATATGCAGCTACATGCGCATATAATATCATTTCTTTGATTCATGAGTTTTTAGCATTATTGAGATAAATGTCCATGTCGTGCCATTAAGTCAATTATTAATTAAATTAAAAATTTAAAGCCCCTCTTTGCTTTCTTTGAATCCAAAGAGTAAAATCCTCATACATTTAAAAGTGAGGAAAGTAGTATTTATACATAAATAGGTCATGGGCTTAAAATTAAATTTAGACTTGGAAACAGGAAAGAACTCTTCTAAGATGCATTAATTAGGGCATCATTACATATTCTTCCTCAGTGAAGAAGGGAGTCTATCATAAACTTCATCTCCTTTGGGCTCCTCGATGACCCTGGAGAAATGGCAGAATGCTGGGTTTTTAAGGAAAAAGAAAAAAATGGAGATGTCCTATTACTTGGCCAAAGTCAAGAGAGGAAGGGAGAGGGATAGAAAGATAGAAGCATGGATGAGAGGGAAACATCAATTGGCAGCTTCCTGCACACCCCCTACTGGGGATCTGGCCTGCAACCTTGGCATGTGCCCTGACAGGTAATTGATCTGGTGGCCTCTGGGTTCATGGGTCAATGCTCAACCACTGAGCCATACCAGCCAGTCCCATTTCCTTTTCATATCAGGATGCTGGCCTTACTCATGAGGATCAGACTTCTAGCTTTAATGATAAATGTTATGACAGTGATCATTCCCTTACCAGACTATGGGACATGAACATAGTCAAGATATTTATAAAAAAGAAGATTGACCATGGAGCACAGTCATCAAGTCCTTGATGCCAGGACATTTTCAATAAGGAAAATATACAGAGCATAGGAGATAAGAAACCTTTTACGCTTCTTATTTTATCCTCACAGGAATGCTAGAACAGAACTCTGGACTTCGGGACAAATCAGTTTTGCTGTCCTCTTGTTTGTTATATTTCAAATTTCTAGAATTATTTTCTGTTGCTATAAGCTATTAATCTCTTTACCTCACCGAGAGATCCTTCTCTTGTTTCAGGTATAAGCTTAAGACAGTAGAGAGATTTGCCATTTGTTCTATTAATTTGCTTCTTTGAGTTCATAATCAATGATTAACTTGCCTATTGACTTATTTATATGTTTAACTCACTTCTCAAGCTAGAATATACAGTCTATGAAAGAATGGGGGGTTTGTCTTATTTGTTCATTTTATATCCCTTTGCCTCTCCAAGTGTTTGGCACCTAGAAGCCCTTTCATATGTGTTTTAGATAGGAAAGCAGGATGAAAAAGAGATGCAAAGGAAGGATAGGAAAGGGGAGGAAGGGGAGCATGGATTAATATAGAGAAAAGCTTGCCCCAACTCACACAGAAGATGTATGATGAACCCACTAGGGAATGCAACTTGGTTTCTAGTTTATATCCCTTTTGTTTTTTCCTCTGGTGGGAAGAACATCATTTTAACCTCAGATGTGATTTCTATTGTTGTTGTTGAGATTCACTTAGGACTAAATGTCTGCCATTTCCAAGTCTCATACTATGTCTTAAGTGTCTAGCCAACACGATGCTATTCTTGTATTTGCAAAAAGGAGCCTTTAGATTGTGATAAACTCTGGCCCAGATTTAGTTCTAGATCACACGCTGAGATTGAAAGGCTCAAGGGCCACTGCACAGGGAAGGAATGGTTCTTAACATATCTTCTTATTTCAGAGGTCACTGTGATATTAATAATCATAACTACGACAAACAAAAGGAACATATCATTGTGTTCCTACAGACCTCTGGGTTTAACAGAACACTAAACCAAGTGGAGAGAAGAATTACTGTCTCTAACTTGCAAATGACAAAACTGTGTTTCAGAAAGAATAAGGCAAAATGCCTTACTTTAAATCACACTCCCTGGCAAATTATAGCAACCAGAGGAAGAATAAAAACAAGAATATAAACAACCACCATCTCATTTATTGGACACATTATGCTCCTGGCATTGTGCTAATGGGTTTGCATGCATTATCAAATATAATGTAATTTATTCCTCACAATATTTTAAGATAGATATTAATGTCATCTTATTTTTACTGATGGGAGTACAAGACGGTCCGAACTGATACATTTCTTGCCCAAAATGTTTGAAGCAAGACGCAAAGTGAGTCTGTGTGATTTCAAACTCTCCTTTTTCACCATCACCATTCTTCTGCGACCCCATATGACTGCCAAGCGGTACAGCTCGTGCTTGGGGCTGTCATTGGTTTGTACAGGGACCTGTAGAACTTGGAAGCAGGCCCAGGTCTCTGTTCTCCAGAGACCTGGGGGCATTTTGGTGACAGAGAGGATGTAAGGAGATAGTAATTGTAAAATAAATGGTCATTTTTTTGTGAGTAGCTTCAAAAGGCTAAAAATAGCTCATTTGTATTCTATAAATGTATCCTTTTTTGTTGTTGTTTTCCCTTCCTTACCACCCCCAATACCATATGTTTGCTTGTGACATTTTGGGCATTTGGATAGGGAGAGATATGGCATTTATTTAAGAAGCACTAATTTGAGGACAGTAGTGAGAAAACAGTTGCAGTCCATTGTAAATGATTGAAGATGGGAAGTGTAAATGAAATGCAAGGCAAGTGAATAATAAATGCTTAATTATCTAGAGAAACCACAGTAAAGTTGCAGGACAGTCTAAACTTTGCCCCAGGCAAGCAAGAGTATGAAAAATGACTTGCTTAAAAATAAACTAACTTAATTCATTGACCTTTTTTTGTGAAACTCAGACCATCTTTCTTCATTGGATACAAATAACATTTGTCTCCATGGGACCTGTGAAAATAAGCTACAGAAAAAAATACTCATTGGGAAAAAATCTATGCAATGAATGGTTTCCTTTTAGAAAAGTCAAGTTAATACATGGCGTCTTCATGGAATGTCTTCATGGAATTGAGTCAAAGTGATAAATGGCAAACACACAGGGTCTTTTTTAAAGTCAGGATTGCATAGATTATCATTTCCACTGCCAAGGGGACTGGCCGAAGAACCTTTGAGAAAAATATTCAGATAATTCAGGTAGACCAACAATGCTAGGTTCTGCATTGATAAGTGAGAATGTCTTTGGAATTCACATTAATCTACATTTAATCAACACTACATTCTGTAAGAAGTCATAGGTGTTGAAGGTGCAATGTTGTGTCTGATAAATCCTAAAAAGAGACCTGCTCGGCTGGTGTGGCTCAGTGGTTTAGCGTTGACCTATGAACCAGGAGGTCATGGTTCGATTCCAGGTCAGGGCTCATGCATGGGTTGTTGGCTCAATCCCCAGCGTGGGGGGTGCAGAAGGCAGCAGATCAATGATTCTCTCTCATCAATGACATTTCTCTCTCTCTCTCCTTTTCCCTTCTTCTCTGAAATCAATAAAAAAATAATTCTTTCAAAGAGATCTATCTGGAGTCCAGTCACAATTGTGTGGCAACATAAAACATGTCAGCATCCATGGGATCGGATGGGGAGGAGTCCCAGCTAAGCAAGCGTGTATGGGAGGAGGACAGCAAGGAAGCCTTTCGAAAGGCGGTCACACCGAAGGCTGTGCCCTGGAAAACTGGTGACACTTTTCACAAGTGGTGGGTGCAGAATGGGAGAAACTTAAGGCATTTCAGCCAGAAGAAATCAAGGAGATGTGGTCAGGGGGAACATACACATTGGGGTGATGTTGGGAAATCAAATAGTTTTCACTGGCTGAATGGTATCAGAGTGCATACTCTAAGGTTTTTCTATGTCAAATTGTAGGCTAGAAGTTAGAAACCCAAATTCCTCTGATTTTCTGTATGACTTTGGATGCGTGTCTTCATCTCTTATGACTAATTTTGCAATTAAAAAAAATATTGGTAATAAAACTGTTTCTGATCATCCATGATATTAAAAAAAGTACTCCATATTTTGCTTTTGATCTTCACAATTGATATTATGAATTTTAATATTATAAATACAATAGTAATATAATAATATTAATTTAATCATGCTGATATTAAAGTTATTAATTTTCTATTTTTATTTGTATGATATTTTTGATGGGACATTTCTCCTTTAAAAAAAGCAATAAGCTTTTTATTAACAGTAGATCATAAAGTACTTCAGTGACATTAATTCCAAGATACCAGTTTCTATGAAATCCCCTGGATTTAGAGTTGAAAGTTTGACTGAAAGGCAGGAAGTGACATGAGAAGAAGGAAGCTTGCTTGTTGTCTGGGACAGTTCCATCACAGGAGAATTTTTTTTGTTAATCCTCACCTGAGGATATTTCTTCCCATTGGTTTTTAGAGAGAGTGGATAGGAGGAAGAGAATCAGAGAGAAACATGGATGTGAGAGAGATATCTATTGGTTGCCTCCTGCATGCGCCTGACCCTGGCTGCGAATCTAGCCTGCAACCAAAGTAGATGCACTTGACCAGAATCGAACTTGGGACCCGTCAGTCCTCAGTCTGACACTCTAACCACTGAGCAAAATGGGGGTAGGGCTAAAGAACCTTATTCTAAGTGCTGGTCAAAGCTGAGATATCTGTACCCATCACATGGCTGACTCACTTCTAAAGATCACAGAACATCCCAAATCGGGCCCTCCCATAAAGCGCTGGCCCATGGTGGGGGAGGAGGAGGGATGGTTCCTTCTGAAACATGTGGAGTCTCTTCCAAACCTCCTGGAGGAAGAACGGGAGTGCTCCCTAAAGCAGTCCGGCAGGAGGATTTGGGAGGGAGCTGGAGAGCACTTTTCTTACCAGGGCGATGTCCTCCTAACGCACTCTTCATCCAATATCCATTTTCTCCACACCGTGAAGGACAGATTTCTAAAAACTTTAAGGAAAGAATACAGGCAGAGAGACACCCTTTTCAAGTACAGCACATACATGCACACACAACTTCAGAGCAACCAAGTTGAGGGGGGGAGGGGTCTCAGTGTATAAGTCCATGCTTTTTTTAGATAGAGAATATAGAGAAAGACGGTTGCCTGTCTCACATTCCTTCCATTTCAAGTAGAAGAAACACCAGTGGATTCTGCATAAAAATCCTAGACAGCAGCACTTCTGTGTCTTGGCATTCTGATTTAATCCCATTTCCTGCACAGTAGCTGTTTTTAAAGATCTTATTAAAGGTGAGGATTATGAGGATCCTTGAGGTTTCATGATATGGCCAAAGGCAGACAGCTGACAAATGTTCAGTCCATAGTGCTCACAATAAATATGTGTTGAGCAAATGAATGGGTAAATGAATGAATGAGTGAGCAATGAGAATCTAATTCCACCTGGACCCATATTTACATCTCACTGTGCTCTTCAGTCCAAACTAGATGATGATGATGATGGTGATGATGATGGCAAACTTAATTTTAAATGTCTAATAGATCAATATTCTAATCTGCTCTACATTTATACACAGTGCTCCCCACACATGCTATCCCTCCCCAGTTTTGCTGATGGTTGGATCCTCCTATCTCAGTGAGCATGACAGCTGGCTGCTTGCACACACTGACTTAGCCATCATTTATTTCCCTGCTTGGAATCTCCCATGGGAGGTAAAGTGGGATGAGTAAGCGTTGCGTTCACATTAATTGTTTTATGATTACTAAAAATAATCTCCCCACCCCACGCACATAGAATAATTAAATATACTTGGGTAAGCTGAATGTAGTGTGACTGTCACTTTACTTACACCTTGGGACACATCATTTTTAAGCCCAGAGCAAGCTAGCAATGCTGACCGTAGCTGGAGTCGAAGAGATATATTTTTAGAGAAACCAAAGGTCTTTGGATGTGCGTGATGAATTAAAAGACTGTGAACCACACAGACTTCTCAACATGGAGCACCTGCTGTCACACTGGGGTGCTTTGGGAATGAGTTTAGGTGGGAGAAAAATCCAATGCTTGATCCCCAATGAAATGACACCCATCCAACCTGAGCAGACCAGCTGGGATCAGGAACTGTTCCCCACCTACTATGTATCATGCTTATGCAGAATTTACTTGTAATTTCTATGCTGATACTTCTTCTCTCCTTTGACATATAGCTTTGGGTTCCATTTGCACGAGTTCAAAATGACTTGGTGAAGAAGGACAAAGATGTATTTTCATTGATTTTGTAGAGAAGGGTGGTTTATCTAAGAATATCAAAGATTAACCAGCAAACAAGAGGAGTATATTTTTGACAACCCCTTATCTGCTCCTTATGTACTCAAAAAATGCAACCTTTAGTGTTTTTATTTAAGGATAGCAGGTTTTCTTTGTATAGTTCCATCACTCCCCCGTCCTTATGCCTAACTCTGTCTTCCCAACACTTAAGATTACCTAAGACTTTAAGAACATACCCCGCTGGTGCTCAGTGATTGTTTTTAGATGTTGTGGCAAATGTGGCTGTAGATATATTTTCCTTAAAAAAAGGATTCTAACTTTTTAACATTCTAGTTTAGAAAACAGAGTTAAAACCATCTGTATTGTCTGTGATTGTCTATATATTTATGGGAGCTTAGAGAAGGGGATTAATTAATACTGGACACCACTCTCCTATGAGCAAAGGTAATTCTGGTGCACAGATACCAACCCGTAGGAGGAATATACAAATACTCCATCTGTTTCCTTGTAAGTCAAATTCACAAACATCTCTGTGAAATCATTTCTTCTGGGCCAAAGCATAAAAGATCATGATGTCTCTTTTTAAGAAATACCATTTTAAAAAGAGTTTCAGCTCTACGTGCAGGATCTTAACTAGTTCTCACCATGACCAGCAGCACCTAGCACTGTGCAGTCTTGTGTTAGTCAAGAACCACATTATAACAGGGAACTCAAACAACTTAACAAAAGGAAGATAAACAACCCAATCAAAAAATGGGCAATAGACCTAAATAGATACTTTTCGAAAGAAGACACAAGGGAAGGCCAAGAGA
>NW_005361994.1:2279716-2279986 GCF_000412655.1 Myotis brandtii
TATAGCTAAGATTTGGAAACAGCCTAAGTGCCCATCAGCAGATGAATGGATTAGAAAACTGTGGTACATCTACATAATTGAATACTACTCTGTGGTAAAAAAGAAGGAACTCTTACCATTTGCAACAGCATGGATGGAACGGGAGAGCATTACGCTAAGCAAAACAAGCCAGTCAGACAAAGATAAATATCACATGATCTCACTCATTTGTGGAATATAATTAACAACATAAACTGATGAAAAAAAACAGATCCAGAGACAGAGAAGCAT
>NW_005361994.1:2280131-2298633 GCF_000412655.1 Myotis brandtii
ACGATTCATAACAGTAGCAACATTACAGTTATGAAATAGCAACGAAAATAATTTTATGGTTGGGTCACAACATGAGGAACTGTATTTAAAGGGCCAGAAGGTTGAGAACCACTGCCCTAGAGGGAAGGTAGGGGAGGGTGGGGGTACGGGGGAGAGATCAACCAAAGGACTTGTATGCATGCATATAAGCCCAACCAATGGACGCAGACACCAGGGGGATGAGGGCATGTGTGTGTGGGGCGGGGGGGTTGGGGGGCAATGGAGGGATAAGGATACATATATAATATCTTAATCAATAAAGAAAAAATAAATAAATGAATAATACAGATAATAGTCTCCAAATAAAAAAAGAAGAACCACATTATAAATGAACCAATAAACTTAGGCAATAACCTGCAAGATGAACATGTTGAGAAAATGAGCTTCTTTGGAAGAACTTAGATGCTGTCATTTTCAGATCTCAGAGGATTTGGGATTTGAAAAATGGATGCTTTTAAGATGCTTAGACTATATCTTTGAGTTCTCTCCTCATAGTCAATATGTATAGCATTTGATCATCTGATTACTTGGGAACAGTAACTATGGCATTGCTGATAGCAGACCAGGGACAAAAGGATGCTACATAAGAATAGTCCACAACACAAATGCATCTTCTTTAGTTCGGTCTCTCCATCCGGATGCAGCGACTTCTCACTCATGGCACATACCTCTGGATCTTATGTTCTGTTCAGAAAATCGAGGAAGGAAGCTACCATGTATTGATCACCTACTATGCGCCATTTCATTACATATATACTAGTATATCCCATGTAAGTGGGTAAGCGGGTGCTGTGATCATCACGTGGCATAAGGGAAATAAAGGCTATGCACAAATTAATTTCTGGAAGCTACTCAGGTAGTAAAACTCAGAGCTGGTTTCTTGATCAGACCTGCCTGAATTCAAGCTCTCCTGCATTAGGTTTCCTATCTCCTAATAGAGAGGGTGGTTAGGGAAAGAAAATAAACACACAAGTCAATATATCCAGAAAAAAAGGGGGAGGGAATAAAAGAGAGTCTCTAAACACTTTAATGTCCTCTTTTAGATCAATGTTTATTTTCAGTTCAGTAAATAGATGTTTATTGATCACTTCCGCTCTCAGGAATAGAATGATGCCTGGGATGGACATGGTCCTAACTTCATGGAGCTATACAGAACAACTAGAGAGAAGTCAGCATAAATCATGTTATAAATGCACCCATTCTACATTTTCTTGTTTGTTGTCAAAGTGCGATAAAAAAAATATGTCAGGGAATGAGATGTTTGATTTTTATTGTTACAATTATTATTGCTATTGTATGAAGGATGGTATTGAATCTTATGAAAGAAAAGTGATAAAGTAACAACATTCTTGAATAATAATAATAATTAGTTTAAATGAATACAAATATGGGTGATTTAGGAATATTGGATGAGGGGGTCTAAAATATAGTTACTTGAAAAGAATAATTTGTCTCAAGAGTATCAGTTCTTCATTTTTCAAAAACCTGATAGACTTCCCACTTAGCATAAAACCCTGATTCTTAAGAAATGTTGAGTATAAGAACCAGTCTGTATTCCCTTACAGTGAGAAAATGATGTGGTTATAATATGGAAATAAATAGACATTTCTACCCAGACAGGTTTAAGCAATATGTATAGAATACGTGGATTTTTCAGACTCTTATGTTCCCGGTACTGTGCTTAGAACCAGTGAAATAGACACAAGTTGGGAGTTCTCATAGGCAGGGAGGGACCAAAGAGTGTGTTGCTGTAGAAATAACACTTTTTTTTTTAATGATTTAAGAATTATACTAGAGTCACTTTACAATTTGTGATTATGCGTAATATCCCATTCAAAATCTTAAATGGGATTATTTTATTACAAGCGAGGCTTTTTTATATGCCCACGAGGAGCATGAATGTGGACTTCAGTAAATGAGTAATTTTAGTGTTCATGAGGTTAACAGGATTGAACTGGTGGGTAAATGTAAGCCTAGCCATAATTACATAGATTTTTTTATGTAGATATAGCTGGAGAGTTTCTTTAAAAGTAGTTTCCATGAGTGGTAAAATTTTATTGCGTGTGACAGACTACTGTTGGAACTTCCCTTTCCATCCCATTAACTCTAGTAACGTTGCTGCGGTATTTATGATCTACCTTAAAAGCTACCTTTGCACTCTGACATCTGGGGAATCTCTGTAGGACAGGAATTGAGATTGCCTAATGGTGTTATTAAATAACAAATACATTCATGCGCCATCAGTGAAAACAATAATGAGTGTATTTACATGATGAAGCAAGATGCAAATTTAATGTCCTCACTCGCTCTTGTTCTCAGCAGAGTATAAATTAGCAACCCCACACACAAATAGTAGTAATAGGAAACACTAGTGGGTACTAGTCCTTGGGCAATAAAGCTAAGGCATTCCGTAATTTCAAAGATCTGGGGTCAGATCTCACTGATCCTGACTTCCTGATCTGATGAATGGCGAATTGACAAACGGGCGGGTAACATCGACAATGTCGATGCTCTGGACAAAGGGGTGATTCAGGTCCTGGGGGGGCTGAAGCAGGATGGTGTGAGATTTCATCACGCTACTCAGAATGGCGCCCCAATTGAAAATTTATGAATTGTATGTTTCTGGGATTTTTTATTTAATATTTAATATTTTTTGGACCAGGGTTGACTGTAGGTAACTGAAAATGCAAAAACAGAAACCATGAGTAAGGGGGGACTACTGTATTTTTAAACCTTTCTCTTGGCCCGGCCGGCAGAGCTCAGTGGTCAAATGTTGATTTATGAACCAGGAGGTCATGGTTCAATTCCAGGTCAGGGCACATGCCTGGATTGCTAGCTTGATTCCCCTGTAGGGGGCGTGCAGGAGGCAGCCGAACAGTGATTCACTCTTATTCATCATTGATGTTTCTATCTCTCTGTCCCTCTCCCTTCCTCTCTGAAATCAATAAAAATATAATATTAACAACAACAGGAGTTAACAAGGATTGTTAATAATCCTTTTAGGAGTTAACTAAACAAGGATTGTTAATAATCAGGTACTGGGAAAATGTTTGCAAGGGTGGTAGTTTGTTGAAGTTTTTATCTCACTCTGCGTATAGATGTCTGTAGTTTTCTACAATAGTTAGAAAGAAATATTCCCCTCCCTTCCCCCCACCACCATGTTCCATTTCCTATTCACCAGGCATATACCAGATTGTAGTTATAAAACATCAGAATTGTCATAATGGAATCTGTTCTAAAATGGCATCAATTTCTATTTGAAAATAGATATGCAGAAAAACAAGTTTAAAAACAGCATTTGTCTTATTTACATTTCATATGAACTCTAAAGTGAGGCACCTCCTACACTCTGGCAGGTAGCTATTGAAGACTGTCATCAACAGTAACTGAAAAATGTGCTGAAGGAAGCAGAAAGACAAACAGAAGCTCTGTGTTGCCTATAAACATTTGTTTATAACAAAGCTAAGCCTCTGAATGGTCACCAGGTTTCTGAGAAAGAGATCCAAGGGGGTGACAACGTGGCTTAGAATGTCAGAGGAGACAGCCGGCCTGGGAAGTCCTGAATGTGAACTGTGGAGGAAGAGTCAGGTTTGACGTGACTCATATGACCTTCTCTAGTGTATGCCCATCACTAAGATAGTATTTCATATTCCTGAGATGCTATTCTTTATTCTAAGGATGGATGATCATAGCTACTTCTAGGGCTCTTATAAAGTTCAGATTTTGATAACGTATTTAGTGGGCTTGGTATGTAATTTCAACACAGGTACTGGAGTTCCCTTACCTAACAACATTAGAATTTTCATTGAAAGGCATTAACCCAAATACCACCCCCTTGAATCTCGCATTTCTTTTGTTAAAATATGTTTTTATTGGTTTCAAAGAGGAAGAAAGAGAGAAAGAGAGGTAGACACATCAATGATGAGAAAGAATCATTGATCACTTTTCTCCTACACACTCCATACTGGGGATCAAGGCCGCAACCTGGGCATGTGCCCTGATCAGGAATTGAACCGTGACCTCCTGGTTCATAGGTCAAAGCTCAACCGCTGAGCCACGCTGGTCGGGTGAATCTTGCATTTCTTATTACTGGGTCTCACCGACTGAAATCGTTGGCATCATGGATCATTGACTTCAAAATGAATTTGGGTGGGAAATTGAGGTTTGTTCACATTGAATACACTCACACACACACACACACACACACACACACACACACACACACACACAGAAAAACCCTGCCCTATTATCTAGGTGGAGCAGCACTAGAATGCAGGCCAGAAGGCTCGTGGATGTTCAGGTCCATGAGAAGGTGAGTGGGGAGTGGCCTTGTCAGAGCCAGCTCCCAGCCCGCCCACATTAGGTCCTGGTGTCTGCATTTTTGCTGCACATCCCCTGGTTGTCGCCTTGACAAAGAACCGTCTCTCTCCGTGCTGGCTGCCAACAGCTGTCGCCAAGTCAATCTGTCTCATTTTCCCATGCAACCATTTTAATAAATGTCAAGGTACTGAAGTTTTACAAGCACAGAGTTTTATGTAAGAGTGAGAAGAAGAACAACAGTAATTTGATCCTGTGCTGTTCAGCATGGTTCACAGGCATACAGCAGGTGCACCTCCAAGCTCTCTGTTGAGTAGAGGGTGTTGCCCCAGCCCTTGAGCTTTCTGGGGCCAGAAGGTCCCCCTGTAGAGATGGAAAAGTGGGGGGAGTTGGCTGTAATTAGACCTCCATACAACTTCTCAATAGGGGTGCAGATGGCCATGCACTTATATGTGTTTCCTTTTTAAAAAAATATATTTTTTTATTGATTTCAGAGAGGAAGGGAGAGGGAGAGAAAGATAGAACCATCAGTGATGAGAGAGAATCATTGGTTGGCTGCTTCCTGCATGCCTCCCACTGGGGATAGAGCTCGAAACCCGGGCATGTGCACTAACCAGGAATCAAACCATGGCCTCTGGGTTCATAGGTCAATGCTCAACCACTGAGCCCCAGTGGTCAGGCCGTATGTGTTTGCTTTTATATCAGATTCCCCATAAGCTCACATGGGGGCAAAAAAGATGTTCATTCATGCATGTTGTCACTGAAAAATACTAAAGTGTATTGAGAACCTACTGTGTGTCAGGTATTATTCTGGGGGTGGGTAAACACCAGTGAACAAGCAAAACCATTGGTTTCTTGTCCGTGTGCTGCCACTGGGATGCCTGTGGGCAGAGGTGTTGGCAGCTGGGTGAGGAAGAACAGGGGGGCCTTTGAGAGTGGTTATTATTTTTTGAAGGCTGGTCAGGGAATCCTCACTCATAATTTGACATTTGAGTAGAGATGTCACAGTGCTGTCACACTGTCTGTGGTGCTGCTGGGATCCGATGGGTTTCCAGATTCTAAGTTTGGGGCTGCCTTTTACAACATGGAGTCATGGAAATCACTTCTCTCTGGTCTTAGGGTATTTAACAAAGGGTTCAGGTGACTAAGCGAGGGGCTAGCCATATATTTTGGGAGTGGAAAAGACTGGAGCAGGGACACTTAATTTTGACAGAGAGGGGCAGGCCAGGTAGATGCGAAAATAAGAGCAAAAGCACATACAGAAAACCAATCGGGGGTGAAGTGTCATGATAGAGCGATGCGCACAGTGAGAGCAGGGTTTAAACCAGGAGGGGTGGGTTTTCGTTTTAGCAGGCAGTTGCTCATGCCTGCCTCATCTTTTGTATTATGAGCGACTCCACCCACGCCAGAGAACTGTACCTCATTGGTCTTGTCTCTCCAACTCTTAGCACAGTGCCTATTGCATTGGCGGTGCTCTCTCATTGGTCATTGATTTGAATGACATTATTTGAGCTTTTGCAAAGATGAGAAACTAAAGGTGGTGGGAGATGGTGACATGGCCCCTTTTTTCTTGCTCTGCTGTGATAAGAAGTTCGAGTTAAATTTGAAGTATTCTGACAAAGTTAGCATATGTATAAAAGACCAGTAAGGAAGAAAGAAAGTTTGATTTTTTTTATATTGTCCTGATTCCCTCACGTAAGAATTCTTTGAACCTGGCCAGTGTGGCTCAGTGATTGAGCACCAACTTATGAACCAGGAGGTCATGATTCCCAGTCAGGGCACATGCCCAGGTTGCAGGCTGGATCCCCAGTAGGGGGTGTGCAGGAGGCTGTCAAGCAATGATTCTCATCATTGATGTTTCTATCTTTCTCTCCTACTCCCTTCCTCTCTGAAATCAATAAAAATATATTTATTAAAAAAGAATTCATTGAATGCCCTAACCGGTTTGGCTCAGTGGATAGAGAGTGTCGGCCTGCGGACTCAAGGGTCCTGGGTTCGATTTCGGCCAAGGGCATGTGCCTTGGTTGCGGGCACATACCCAGTAGGGAGTGTGCAGGAGGCAGCTGATCGATGTTTCTCTCTCATCGATGTTTCTAACTGTCTATCCCTCTCCCTTCCTCTCTGTGAAAAATCAATAAAATATATTTTAAAAAGAATTCATTGAAAATTAAGTTTACTTACACCAGAAATTCCTTCATAATAACAGATCGTTTGCATGCATGAAAATAGTGAGGCTTGTGAAATTTCATTTGCCTCTAAGTATATAAAACAACAAAAATAATTTCATACTTTGGGATTATGAAACGATCAGGCAAGTAGCTATTGAAATAATGCCAAATAGGTTCCAAAAGAATTAGCTGCATTGCCCTATGGTTGGACATCTTTGGGGCCATCGCTTAGCAACAATTCCTGGGGGGAAAAGAGAGAGAAAAATTAAAGATCTTAGTAATTTTCAATATAGTATGCCTCTATTTATTACACAGTATATTTTGTACGTGTTTTATGTTATTGTTGTTTTTGTTGTTTTAAATATATTTTTCTTGATTTCAGAGAGGAAGGGAGAGAGAGAGAGAGAGAGAGAAATCAATGATGAGAGACAATCACCAATGAGCTGCCTCCTG
Organism: Myotis brandtii; assembly: GCF_000412655.1. Classification (NCBI taxonomy): domain Eukaryota; kingdom Metazoa; phylum Chordata; class Mammalia; order Chiroptera; family Vespertilionidae; genus Myotis; species Myotis brandtii. Next base: position 2,287,109 of record NW_005361994.1, read on the forward strand.
CATGCCCCCCACTGGGGATCGAGCCCACAAATCGAGCATGTGCCCTGACCAGTAGTAATTGAACCTGGGACCCTTCAGACCAATGCTCTATCCACTGAGCCAAACCAGCAAGCACTGACACAGTATATTTTGATTTGCTCTATAGGTTTTCAGCAAATGTCTGTTCTTCACAAGGTTGGATAAAAAAATAAAACTATTGCTGACGTATGTGCTTACCCAGAGAAATGCTGGACTTGGAGTCAAAAAATTCTGAATTTCAACAGATTTCCCAGTACTGTGACCTTGAATAATTCACTTATTATGCTATACTTTGAAGCGTAGGAAAAATGTGTTTTCTAGGCAACCTCACACACATTTCCCTGCTTTAACACTTTGCTCATCTTAGATAAACAGGTTTAGTGTTCTCCATTTAATACAGGGAAGTCATGATGAGAGCAAGTGGGTGACTTTTTACCCAAAACCCAATTGTCAGACTTGAAGGTAAATCTATTCCTTTGTCCTCGTCCATAATGTTTTCCCTGATTCGCATAATTTCTCTTAACTATGTTGCACTCATGTGCACACACAGAAGTTCCTGGTAGCGATGGAATGTTATTCAGCATTTCACCGCCTAAAATGACGTGTGCAAGTAGGAACTGCAAGTTGTCAGAATCAACAGCTCACATTATTATTGTGAAAAGGTCAAAAGCAGACACACATGTAAACCTCAGGTTCTGTAATTACCACGAGCCTCGGAGAGTTTGAAGGAAGCAGTCTTTCCGCTCCTATGGGTGTCTCAGCCGCAGGGAATCTCACACAGTCCCCACCGCCACGCCTAATCCTTAGCGAACAAGAGGTAATTAGTGAGTGTCCACTGAATCAAATTGGAGGAAGCAGACATAGAGAGGTGGTAGAGCTTCAACATAAATTCATTCTTGCATCCACACACCAAACACACATCCCCAAAATGTGTATCTTCACTTAGATTTGTTAGAACAAAGACATTAAAAAGAATACTACAGAGTAAATGGAGTGTGAGGAGTTATTAAGAATCTGGAAAGAGCCCAGCTAGTATGGCACTGGGTTGAGCATCGACCTATGAACCTGGAGGTCACAGTTCAATTCCCGGTCAGGGCGATCACCAGTGTGGGATGTGCAGGAGGCAGCTGATCAATGATTCTCTCTCATCATGGATGTTTCTATCTCTCTCCCTCTCCTTTCCTCTCTGACATCAATAGAAACATATTTTTTTAAAAAAAAAGTATCAAGAAAGAGAAAGAGAAGGGGGAGTCATCATTTTTAAAAATACAGAGCAGGAGACGGAAGCTGTACTTATTTGTTACAGTTTTTAATTTTAATATAGAGAATAAGAATCATCAGCCACTTGATGTAGTTGAAGAAACGGAGCTCTGATGTATTGTGACAACTGTCACCGAGGGAACAATAGATCCATACAAATCCGCTCTTCCTCACCCTCTGTAGGTTAACTCTCTGTTAACTAAACATCTACCTCACTTTCCCTTCCCAGTGGTTTTGCCTCCGGCTTGCCTCCTAGGAAGGTCAGCAGGCCTCTTGTTTATACAAGTCTGGTTATCTCTGTCCTGGGGGGACAGAGACATGCAGTCCCCTGTGCTTGCCTGTCTATTATGGGGCATAATCGTATCTGGATTTCAATATTCACAATGACCTGTGTTAATAGTCATAGTAACATTGACCAGTGTATCTGAGAACCACTTATAATAACAGCTCTTGGTGGTGATTCATATTCATTCTCTCTCTCTCTCTCTCTCTCTCTCTCTCTCTCTCTCTCTCCTCTCTGCAAGATAAACATCACCCTCCCAGCTTTACAAATGAAAAAGCTGGGGCCCAGAAATCCGATGAGGTGTGAGCCTACTTGATCTGCTTCATGTAGATCATAAATTCTTGGAATGTAAGGATGTGAAGTGACATAAATTCTTAGAATGTAAGGATGTGAAGTGAACCTCCTTGCCTGTCTCCTCCCCTGTATCCTTAGTACCTGCCACAGGGTTTGATGTACAGTAGGTCCTCAGCACACATTGGTGGAATGGCAGATTTATTCCTCGCCAGTTATTTTGTGACACGACTTCTTAGTCTGTGCAAAATAGAGCTCATGGCACTTTGGTCCACAAAGGGGAGAATGGACTACATGGGTATAAGTAATTTGGGGGGGGGTTAAATAAAAAGGAGGAAAACCCCTAAAACCCATGATAATAAGGAAGAGTGAGAAGGAGGGGTGAGTACTGTGCCAGTGGAAGGTAGTTGATGGTACATCTCACACAGACACTGGTGTGATTGAGGGCTCGCTCAGCAGCATTGAGAGGTGGCGTGAGGAATGAAGGAGGAGAATTCTCTTTTGAGAGAGAATGTGAAGGAAAGGCGACAAGTGACTCTGCTGGGAAGAAAGACAGCCTGCAGCCCCAAAGCAGAATGTAGGGGAATTTCAAAAGCAGACCTTGAAACGAAGAGGTGGAGGAGGGCATCGGGTGGAAAGGCACAGAAGGGAGGGCGAGGAGGTTATCCAGGGGTAGGTGGGAGCTCTGTGCCCCTTGAATTATTGTAGATGCATCAGGATGTTTAAGTGCTTCTGATATGTAACTACTCTCAACACCTGAACACTTTCCACTTTTGTATGCCTCAAAGTTTTATAAGCATATTTGGCAGATAAGGAAAAAAAGCAGTATAAGCATGGAAATCCTAGAATATTGTCAAGCCCAGTCTGGTGCTGATCTGACTTGGAAGGGAACTGAGGCACGTTCTCAGCACATGTCCTTGTGCTTGGTGGCAGCTGCCATCATTAAAGGAAGACCCTCCCCTTTTCGGCCAAGCCCTCCCTCTCAGTGAAGTAGACGTGCCCTTCTGACCTGGGTTAAAGCCATGGGAAGCACATTGTTGTCCCTCATCTCTGAGCCTTGGGCTGTGCTTTTATGAGTGGGGAGCCTGCCCCGCCACACACAGAAGTGATCATTTGTTGCAATGCTCAATGGCCCATGGGGCAAAGGCATCACTTATTAGCCAGAAATTTCTCTAAGAATTTGAGGTTGAAGAGTGAGTTAATTGGGAACATTTTATCAGCAGAGGCAGTCTCTTTGCTAGGGTCTCACTTACTCTCTGCATTTTGTAGATATTTGTAATCAGGGTTAGTGGGTTGGTGGGAATTTCCTAAGTGATGGGTCCCTCAGTTGGTTTTGCATCTCTGGGTTAGAGATTACTCGAAGAGGAAGAGCAATGACTATCATTTGCGGCTAACATGCAAACCTACCAAGCAGAGTCCTCTGAAGTTAGCGATCCGTGATCAGCTCGAACCTCCAAGGTGTAGGAGAGACAAGTTGATGAAGCAGGAAGTGCTAAGATCATTAGGTCTATTACTATCTCAACCATGTTGAAGTTCACAGAATATAAATCAATTAACTAAGATCACAGAAGTTCATATTCCTTCATTGTTTAGCAGGAACTGTAATTGCTACTTAACTGGATGGTTGTGATGTGGAAAGATGAGGTAATAGTGATAATAATTATAATAGCTACGTAGGTAAATACCGACTCCGTGCCAACCACTATGCATATAGACTTTGTCCCTGTATAGGGCCTAAAGGAGGTTCTATAAGATATGGAGCATTATTATTTTTATCATAATTGGTCTTCACAATCACCCAGCAATAATGTGGTATCAGTGGTAGCTATAGTCATAGTAATAGTGATCAGCTAATAACATATATATACATATATATTCATATATATTATTAACACATGTTAAATAATAACATAATAATATGCATTATCTGTCTTAATCATCTTAAGAACAAAAAAAAAAAACACAAGAAAAATTATGAGGTAAGAACCATCTCTATGAAGCAGAAAAGAAAACAGATGCCCAGAGACATTTAAAAAAATTGCCCATGTTAATGGTAGCACTTGGAAATGGAAGGGCCGATCAAACCCAATGTGTCATATCAAACCCCAGGCTCCTGCCCTGCCTGAATGGCTCAGTGGTTGAGCCTCGACCTATGAACCTGGAGGTCACGGTTCAATTCCCGGTCAGGGCACATGCCCGGGTTGTGGGCTTGATCCCCAGTATGGGGCGTGCAGGAGGCAGCCCATCAATGATTCTCTCTCATCTTTGATGTTTCTATCTCTCTCTCTCTCTCCCTTCCTCTCTGAAATCAATAAAAATATATTTAAAAAAACACCCAGGCTCCTCAAACTTCGTGGGATTAGATCCACACGACATGCTGTGTCTGGCTGAGGTGTGGGGCCAGAGTTCCAATGGGGCAGGAGAGGAATCAGCACCACCCAGCATTCGGAGACAATATCAATTCACTTCATATTTGAACCTCTGTTATGCTCTGTGAGCAACACTGCATGCTGTTCATATAATGTGAGGTCGGAGGTAGTTGTTAAAAACCTCTGTTGTCCAGATGAGGAGACTAAGGTGCTAAGAGCTGAAAAGACTTGCTTGACTTTATTTAGACTGAGGTCTCCATTCCAGCTCCGTTTCTCAGTGGGCACTGCCAAGCCCCCGCTTTCAGCTTCTCCACAACCCTGCCGTGGAGAAAGCATCCAGTCTTTAGCGACATTCACTTTGCTTCTTTACTTTAAACCACCCATACTTCTTGTATGTATAATTAGTTATTGGAATTACAGCTTAAGGAAAGAATAGAGCCATCATATTCTTCACAGAAATAATTCCACTTGATTGAGGAGTCATCAATTGTGAATAGGAATAATTGCAAGGATTTCAATGGAACACGAAATTGGCAGTTTGAGTCGCACCAGTTATTGGCTAGTCATGTGTTGATGCTGGAAAGGGGTGGCCTGTGCAGAATTGCTTAATAGGGGAATCCAGGCGCTGCAGAGGAGACACTCCACACACAAGTCCCTACGCCCAGAGTGTAAAGCTATAATGGTAGAGACAGGGCATCATTGTCAAGTCACTTACAACTATTTCCTGTGCCATTCCCTGCGGATATGGATCTGGACATGCATGTGAACCATACAGGAGGGGGAGAAAGAAGTTATAGTTATTTAGTCAAAGAGTATACTGCCTCCTGAGACAGGAAATTCACATGCAAATAAGTAATTTGTATACATTGAGATACTGGATGGATCCTCATGGTCTAATTGACAGCTTGCAAGCCTACTGTTCTCTAGCACCAGTTTTCAAACATAAATGGGGAGGGTCCTGTAGAGTTAAATATATATGAACTCTGTAAGTCAAAGAAAGAAGTCATGTCTGTCAGACTCATGTTAAGATATTGTGATAACATAGGAGGAGATTGTTGGAAAAATATCTTAGTAAGCACAATATGGAGGGGTTTTGTTGTTTGTTTGGTTGGTTTTAGGGTGTTTTTTTTTTAGCCAAAAGGGAGTGGATAATTTCACTAATTTATTTATAACTAAAATTCTGGAGACCCAGATTTGGAATCTTGCGTGGCACAGTCTATGTGACATGGCTTGAGACCTTTCTCATTGCTGGACCATATTCCAAACCCCTACTAGTCATCTAATAATACATTTTCAGCTAATTTTACCTCTAAATAATTTTAAGAGAATGTGAATGTCATATCTGTATATATGCCAAGAGAAATAAATAATAATGGTACTTGAAAAAAAATGACAAGTAAGACTAAGGCATTATTGGTAAAGTGTGTAGATGAAAGCAATTGTTTTTTCATGAATTCACCTTCAATTAATTAAATTCATGAAATGTTACTAGGATACATAGTTCATCAGCATTACCCGCTCCTTTTTTTTAGTAATCCTGAGATTATCTGAAATAGTAGAACACTAACCCATGAACATACACCGAGGCACTTAGTAAACAACTCAGATGTCAATTATGAAATGGGTAAAATATCTAGAGAAACAAGGAGAACCCCTGGGTTCTTTAATCTGCAAAACATACTCACCTCACTGGCATTCATCGAAGTGTCATGACCTTATGACCTTATGACCTTCCTCTGGCAAACTGGCATGACCTTGAGATGTGACTCATGAGATGGTCCAGAATAGCCCTGGGCATTTTTTGAGCCTTGAGGGTTGCAAGACTTAGGTTCAAATCTTGATCCCCTCCTCCCAACTCGGTGGCTCTGTTATGTTATATTTGTATCTAAACGTCTGTGGACCCGTAGACATGACAATTACTGACATTTATCCAGTGTTTGCATACTCCAATACTGAGTCCCCAAAGCAGCTAGGAAAAACTCTATTACCATTTTTTTCTGCCTTTCTTTTCCCTCCTTCATCCCTCCAACCTTCATTCATTTCCTTGGTATTCTTTTATTCTCTACTACATTGGTTGAGTACCCATTATGTGCCAGAGATTAGGTTTGGTTCTGGGCATCTGAAGATGAATAAGATATGGTTCCTGCCCACAGTACTTTGCTCTCAGGACAGGTTGAAATCATAGAGGATGTGGTGAAATGGAGAAAAGACATAAAGCTAAATGCCTTGAGTCAGGTTCTAGCAAAGGTGCATGAAGGTGGAAAGGAAGAGAGTCATTCGTTCTGCCTGGGAGGGCTTCTTTGTGTCTGCAACATCAGAGCTGGACCTCAGAACATGAATGCATTCTAAGAGGGCGAGTGAAGGCCCAGGGTGGTCTGGGCTGACTCTCCACAAACTTGTGCAGGCACCACAGTATGGGGAACGTCTGAAGAAAGGTACATATCTTATTGTGGTGAGCATTGCGTGTACATGCAAACATCAAATCATTTGGTGTACACCGGATACTAAGACAATGCTATATGTCCATTAGATCTCCATTTTTTAAAAGCCATGTGTTGTGTAGAATGTTGTGGTAAAAGATCAACTGGGCACAAATTATGTAGATATTTGGATGCAGATTTTTGTTGTTGCCTGGAAATCACTGTGGAGGCATACCATTCTAAAGCTGGTGAGGGATGTTCATGTCTTGTAGCATCACAGAACATAAACTTTGTTACTAATTTTTATTAAAATAAGTGTATTGTGATTATTATTACATGGAATGAATACCTAAATTGTATTTACATAAATATGTATAAATAGGTATCTATTTCTAAAATGTAAATACAAAGTTAGGTATGAATATATGTCTGATGTATGAATATATTTGGAAATATAAATACAAAAATATGTATATATTTATATATCTCTGTGTATGTACCTATATCTATATGTAATAATATCTATATGTGTATAAAGTAATACATTTGGCTTTTTATCTCACATGTAATAATACCAAACTGAAACTCTGGTTTAGCAATTAATAGCATTTTACACGAGAGATTTGTGAGCTTCTGTGAGTTTCAGTGGTCTGCCCAAGATCACATGGTGGGTAGCACTCCTACCAAAATAAGTTCTCATATATCTAACCCCAAAGCCCTTTTTCTAGCAGGTACGGTCCTATGACTCCCATTAGAGCAGTGGTTCTCAACCTTCTGGCCCTTTAAATACAGTTCCTCATGTTGTGACCCAACCATCAAATTATTTTTGTTGCTACTTCATAACTGTAATGTTGCTACTGTTATGAATCGTAATGTAAATATCTGATATGCAGGATGGTCTTAGGCGACCCCTGTGAAAGGGTCGTTTGACCGCCAAAGGGGTCGCGACCCACAGGTTGAGAACCGCTGCTTTAGAGAGTTCAAGGAAATTTATTGCGGGAAGGAGAGGGCCTTCTATTCCTTTACAAAAACACTTCACGTTATCTTTATGTATATTCTTTGCCAAATTTTTATAAGCACATAATACAAAATAAATATGGCAAATATTCTTTTTAAATAAAATTTAGAAATTGTTATCAGCATTTTATGTTGCTACAGACATTTTTAACATAATTATAAACATAAAAATAAACATCTCTTTAATATGTATACTTTTAATCTACATAATCTTAACCACTAAGTTAATATTAACCTTGTTACATATTTAAATTGGTTGTCTTTACAAAATATCATACAAAAAATGAACACACTCTAAAAAGAAGCGAGAAAGGAACATTTTAAATTTTCTTGGAATAAGTTCTGATTTTAAAAGTATAAAGTCAAAATATATAAATAACCCTTTGATTACTGATGCATTTAATGAATTAGCTTCCAATAATATTGTTCTGTTTTACAAAAGAACCAGAAATAGATAAGAAATCTAGTTTCTCCAAATAGAGACTCTTTTATCACCCATCTATATCAATGTATCTCCCTGTCTGTCTGTCTGTTTGTCGGTCTATCTATCTGTCTGTCATCAATCATCACCCATCTCGCTAATTCCTAGTTCTAGTCACGAAGAAAGGGAGACGCAGGAGATTTTGTACCCTGTGGAGGCGAGCAGCTTTCTCATGTGTCACTTTCTCCTTTGTGACATATTCGTGCAGGTTGGGCATGATTGAAGTGATTATACTGAAGCTATTCTTCCGTGGTAATGTGGGCATGTGTTGAGGCAGCTCTGGGTATATATCCCTCACCCTCATCACTGGCAACATGTGGCACAGATCCCACGGTTGCAGAAAGTATGGGTGCAGTCTGTGACCCCCCCCCCAAAAAAAAGACTTATGCTAAGTGGGTTTTACAGATAGTAAGATAACAATCGCACACTGAAATGGCAAGAGTTTCGGGGAATGACAAAGCTCGTGGTTTCATAACCAGGATAACGTGCTCAACAAGTCGCATTCAAGAGAGGAGTCGAGCACAGCATTTCATATCAACTGCAGTCTTTGAGCGGCACAATCTGGGGGGCCCACAAAGGCTGAATTACAGTAATCAGCCTTCACGATGACAAAGGAGTTAATCAGCATCTCCTTGCCTTGCTCGGGCAGCCTCTCAATCTCCTGATAGCACAGAAATTATAAAAAGAAGTCTTCCTGGCGGATACAGAATGCTTCCCAAATGATAACGCCGAAGACAATGGGAAGAAAACACACACACACACACACACACACACACACACACACACACGTTTTAAATTTTTGAGGTGTCTGAGACTGGATTCTAATCAGAAATACTCTCTGAATGATGAGGCATGAGGAGCAGCTGCTTAGCACATAGAAGAACTTAGGCCGGTCTAGGATTTAAATTCTTCAAGTGCCCTACCAGAGAAATCTCCATTTGATTGAACAAATTTAAGATAAGGCCATGTCTTTTAAGTACAGGAGAATGAAGCACCAGAAATATATGAGGAAATTCGTTTCTCCAAATGCAGATCTTCTATCAGCCACCTATCATCTATCTATCTATATCTATCTGTCTATCTATTTATCTATCATCTACCATCTATATCTATGTATGTATCTATCATATCTATCTATATCTGTCTATCATCTACCAACTATATCTATGTATGTATCTATCTACCATCTATCATATCTATCTATCTATCTATCTATCTATCTATCTATCATCTATCATCTACCATCTATATCTATGTATGTATCTACCTACCATCTATCTTTCATATCTATCTATCTATCTATCTATCTATCTATCCATCTATCTATCATCTACCATCTATATCTATGTATGTATCTATCTACCATCTATCTATCATATCTATCTATCCATCTATCTATCATCTATCTATCATCAGACATCACCCATCAATCTAATTCATAGCTATACTCACAGTCAGACTGTTCACTGTAGGGTAGTGAATGCCAGTTTCAGAGCAAGATGGTCCCCCTCCCCTGTTTTAATCCTCCTACCAGGGTTCATCTCGATCCCCAGGCCTTCCCTTTCCTGCTCCCCTGGGCCAGTTTCAATACCTGCATTGAATTAAATTCATGGAGGATGGACTGTTTTCATTAATTGATTTTTCTGATTAGATTTTCAAAATGAAGTTCCAGGGAAAAACTTCTAAAATGTATTTGTTTACATTTCTTTTCTGAATTGAATCTGCGTTTAATGTTATTGAGAATCCAGCGGGACCTGCTCATCCTCCTGAACACCAATTGTGTGTGTTTGTTTTTCCTTCTCAACACATTAGTGCCTCCGTTTTCCAGGAAAAGGTGGGTCCCCAGGATGTTCTGTGACTTACTCCAGGGGGATTAGTGAAGAGGGTCTAAGTCTAGACCCTAGAACAGTTGCTATGTTGGAAAGTTACAAAAGCCAGAGATACCAGCGGTGATATTTTTCACCGGATCAACTCCAAGTCGTAATCCTGAAATTTCCATTGGAAAAAAAATAAGTTGATTTTACTTTTTGTGAGGTTATTTAGCAAATACCTACATCAAGGAGTTTTACTAACTGTCCCAGCAGAAAGAATGTTGTCACGCTGAGTGCCATACATGGAACACCTGAATCGGTTGCCGAGTTGGTGTAATGGGAGTTTCAACATCACGTTTAAGTTTATGAACACATTTCTGGACATTGAGAACGTGTGGCCATAAGCATGTGGGAGACATAGGCATGTGGGGTTGAGCATGACGGTGACAAAAGGAGACACAATTCATGTTTTGGGCAATGGGAAGCTATTTAAAATTAGCACCATCATGCCCTGGGCAGGGTAGCTAAGTTGTTAGAGCATTATTTTTTTTTAAATATATTTTATTGATTTTTTTACAGAGGGGAAGGGAGAAGGAGAGGAATAGAGAGTTAGAAACATCAATGAGAGAGAGACATCAATTCAGCTGCCTTCTACACACCCCCTACTTGAGATGTGCCCGCAACCAAGGTACATGCCCTTGACCGGAATCGAACCTGGGACCTTTCAGTCCGCAGGCCGACGCTCTATCCACTAAGCCAAACTGGTCAGGGCTAGAGAATTATTTTGATATTCCAAGGTTGCCGATTCAATCCCCGGCCATGGTGCATAAAAGAATCAACCGATGAATGTATAAATATGTGGGACAACAAACCAATGTGTGGCTCTCTCTCAAACCAATAAATTAAAAATTAAAAAATATAAAATTAGCACCATCGCAAGGTGTTTTAAATTTGATTATACTGGTGAGAAGAGTATAGAGGGAGTTCCTATCTACCTTTTAAAAATCAAAGTTGAAAATGCATAAATATGCTTCTTAATTGAACATTTTAGCAAATTTGGGATGGGGTATTCAGGGGTCAAATTTTTTTATTTCTCAAATCTGAGAGGAAAAACAGCCTGATCACACAGAGTGTTTTCTGCTCTGTGTTGGCTGGTATGTAATACCAAACAACATATGTATGTATGTATGTGTATGTATGTATACATATGGAAGTTCTCTCACCCACAGAAGACACAGCCTGAGACTCCTAGGGCTTCGGGTAATATGGGAACCAAAGCAAATGATTTAGGGAGAAGCAGAAGGACATTTTCAGGCAGTTTTAAAATTTCTATTTTAGGAGCTTATCAATATCTTGCAATATTTATGCAAGTGGATCGATTTGCCTTTTGAATAGGAATTTCAAAAAAAGTGAACACGTCCCAACCCAATGGAGAACAAAGAGGAGAGCAAAGGGCACTTGTGTGTTTTTCCTCTCCTGCCTTTACAGCCACCAAGTAGCAGAAAAATGTTCCAGAAATTCAGTCTTGGGTTTTCTGATGAGTTACTGCTACCTGTGAGGTTGAGACTAGAGCTG
>NW_005361994.1:2298685-2300828 GCF_000412655.1 Myotis brandtii
CTCTGTTTATTATAGTTTGTATTAAAGCCAATTATATGTGCCGCATGCCCTGACAAAACCGTGGAGAAGCTCCTGCTTGCCTTAGCAATCAGGAAAACTCCTCCAGATGTTGCAGAAGAAAAGAGGAGGTGTGAAGTCTCCCAGATGTGCAGCTTCCCAGCGGGGTCATGTTGAGTAACTAATCTAAGTGAATAGGTATTATTCTCAGTTTCACAGATAAGGAGCGATCCTTGGGGCAGCCATAAGCTATTCATTGACGTACTTTTTACCTGTAGCTGTCTGGGTAAGAATGGCATGTCTGGGACAGCCGTATGCTATTCATTGACATACGTTTTACCAGTACATGGCTGTGTAACAATGGCATGCTGGAACCACGTTTGACACTTAGGTAAGGAACAGGTATTCTAACCATATCTTAGAAGATTCTGGCAGGAATGGAGTGATTGAGGAGAGTTCAACAAAGGAACTATTGACCATGGAATGGCCGGGTTAAAAAAGACATCAAGGGATAGTGATCTAAGTCTGAGTAATGGCTATATTTCTTTTTTTCCTTTTCTTCCTGTTTTGGTTTATAACCCTGCAAGTGTGATGTATTGAGTTATCGTATGATATGATCAAATCCTGAGAAAAACAATTGTAATGAGAGATATTATTATGTTACCATCAGTGTTTTCAAATAAGCATAGGTATCCAAGTGAGTGCTCCCCGGATGGGAGGCTTTGATATGAAAGTTATGTCAAGGTCAAATAAAGTACATAAGAACTCAGCTCTTCCCCGAGCCTGCGCACTGCCTGGGTGGATTAGATTTCCCAGGATACTCTTGGGCCCCACCAGCTACTCAAATGATGCAGGGACTTGAACTTCTCACAAACGTTTTATAGACAGATGATTTAATTAGACTATAGGAGTTAGAAAAAACACAGCAACAAACAAAACAAAACAGAATTAAAACTTCAGGAGTGTCAGAGTGTGACTCATCCTCAGTTTGAACTGAACATCTATGATGTCCCTGGGTTAGAAGTAAGGGGGAATTATCTTTAATCTGAACAGTTTTCTTTCATTTGGGCCAGAGGTACAACATACATCCATTCGATAGGAATATACTAGGCTAGTCATGATCATTTTTCTTATGGGGTTTTAGCAAGATGGGGAGGGGCAACCTATAATATAGACTTAAGTAAAAATGCAGGGCACAGAAAAAAATATAATTCTTATAAGATAGATGACTATTCTTTGAAATGGAAATAACTGCAATGTCTATACTAATAAAAACATAATATGCTAATTAGACCGGACAGCCAAACGATCTTCCAGACGTCATTCCAGACAAAGCTAGGGTGGTGGAGGCTGAGACAGAAGTGGTTAGGGGCAATCAGGCAGGCAGTGGAGCAATTAGGGGTGATCAGGCTGGCAGGGGAGCAGTTGGGGGCAATCAGGCCAGCAGGGGAGCAGTTAGGGGGCCTGGCTGGCAGGGGAGCAGTTAGGGGGCGATCAGGCCAGCAGAGGAACAGTTAGGGGAGATCAGGCAGGCAGGCAGAGGTGGTTAGGAGCATTCAAGCAGGTAGGCAGAGGCGGTTAGGGGCGATCAGGCAGGCAGGGGAGCAGTTAGGGGCATCAGGCAGGCATGCATAGTGGTTAGAGACAATCAGGAAGGCAGCCAGAGTGGTTAGGGGTGATCAGGCAGACAGGCAGGTGAGAAGTTAGGAGCCAGCAATCCTGGATTGCGAGAGGGATGTCCAAGGGGTCCCGGATTGGAGAGGGTGCAGGACAGGCTAAGGGACCCCCCCACACCCCGGTGTATGAATTGTGTACACCAGGCCTCTAGTCCATTATTATGGGACTAAGTTACTCATAGTATACTCATAAATGAACAAGGATGCACCTATAAGAAGTAATAAGTTGGACCTCTATGTGCTAACAAGAAAATATCTCAGCCTGGCCAGCATGGCTCAGTGGTTGAGCATTGACCTATGAACCAGAAGGTCATGGTTGGATTCCTGGTCAGGCATATGCCTGGATTGCTGGCTTGATCCCCATTGTGAGGCATGCAGGAGGCAGCTGATCAATGATTCTCTCTCATCATTGATGTTTCTATCTCTCTCTCCCTCTTCCTTCCTCTCTGAAATCAATAAAAATATATTTA
>NW_005361994.1:2300936-2312148 GCF_000412655.1 Myotis brandtii
TGTGGGCACACCAGTGGGAGGTGTGCAGGAGGCAGCTGATCGATGTTTCTCTCTCATCGATGTTTCTAACTCTCTATCTCTCTCCCTTCCTCTCTGTAAAAAATCAATAAAATATATTTTTTTTAAAGAAGAAGATATCTCAAAGACATCCATTATGTGAATAAATGCCTATATCATGATCATATTTGTGGTTAAATGTTTATATACATATGCACATTTGTATGCATTTTCAGGTAATGGCTTTAGAATTATACACCTATGTTAGCAATGCTTAGCTATGAAAAGAATTATAAGGGTAAAGAGAGGACTAAATACAGATTTTTAAAATAAGTTCAGGACCTATGCAAATTTTGAATCTTTAACAAGAAAATTAAATTATTAGTACAACTGACAAAGAGGCAGATAGATAAAACCGTGAAAATAAATCAGAAGAAAAAACACTGACATTTTAGCACTCATGATTTTAGGTTATTCCATATGATTTTATGTTTTACCCTGTTTTCTTTTTTCATGACCTTTCTGTTTTTCTTAAGTATTTTTCTTTTACAATAGAGAAGGTGTAAGTAAACAATTAAAGTATAAATGTAGTTGAACACATAGTACCTTGGGATTTAGACACTCGCCTATATTAATTATGATTGGTATCTTATTCATCTGAGTTGATTCCAAAAATTCATTTACTTTTTTCTTCTCAAATGTATTTGTGAGCATCAGAATAATTTATCTTTGACCTCAGAGCCTTCAAGCTATTTGTGTATTTACTCCTCTTGTAGGGGAATTGGAGCCTGTGATAAATTGTAGGATTCTTTTACTTCCAGGGTTTCCCTGGGTAGATGAGGCTGTGTTATGATTTATACTTTAATTTGGTAGGCAAGGGTATGCCATTCAGTTTACTTTGGAATGTATATTTTTGCAAGTTTTAAAAAAGATGTGATAAAATGGATTTTTGCAAGTTATCTACTGCTGTCTATGATTCTAATCTTCCTTAGTGTTGGCATCACAAACACACACCAGTGAAATGTCAAAAGAAAACTGAAAATTGTCTGAGCGGGGACTTGTATGTGTTTATGTATGTGTGGTGTGTGTGTGTGTGTGTGTGTGTGTGTGTGAGAGAGAGAGAGAGAGAGAGAGAGAGAGAGATTGATTCACACATTTATTTTTGAATGAGCTGTCTGCCTGAAAGTCATTCTCCCATTTCTCTCTCCATTAGCAATTATAAAAACTGCCCTTCCCAACATGGACCGAGAAGCCAAGGAGGAGTACCTGGTCGTCATCCAAGCCAAAGACATGGGTGGCCACTCCGGGGGCCTGTCCGGGACCACAACACTGACAGTGACTCTTACTGATGTTAATGACAATCCTCCAAAGTTTGCCCAGAGTAAGTGAACTTCCTGCACTGGATGAGAATCTAAGTGTGATGTTGTCATTCGAATTTATGTTATACTTTTCATTATTTATATTTTATTATAATTAATATATATTATAATTATATTATAAAATTCAAATTTCTATTATAAACATCCAAAGAGCCCACTGTTATCATTTACTGTGGATTATATACAGGGTAGGGCGATTCACATATATACACAAAGCAAGCAACCCTCTTGTCACTTGGTACTAAATGCACCCTCATTTTACAAAGTTTAAATCAATTGAATTAATTTCCAAATATTAAGTATGTAGTTAAGTACTGGAGCTGAAACTGCAAGATGTGAGCATATTTCTCTATTCCAGGGTTCCTTCCATTAAGAAATTTTGATAGAGTGATTAAATGCACCTCAGATATTGTTCTATCAATAGTCCTACTTGTCATATAAAATAAACCAAATCTTTAGCATCTGAGGTGAAAAAGGCATATACATTTGCTGCAAAATATATACTTTTCCTCAGCTGCGGGAACATCAGTGATCACTGGCTCGACTCTTCCCTGTTAAGGACATGGTCGGCCTCAGAAACCTCTCCATGGCCTTCTAGGCAGCCACCTTCAGTGAATCAGGGAGACCTTCATCATTTGCCAACATTCTTATACTCTCGTTGAACCCCTTTTCTTTTGAGTATTTGTTCAAAGTAACCTGACCTAGAGAGATGATTGGGGAAGGTCTTTCTGACATGGAGACTCTTGAATTGAGGTATGAATGATGATTAGGAACCAGCTGAGACAAGGTAAAAACAAGAGATTGGGGGATGGGCATTGCACCTAGAGGAAAAGGCTGTCCAAACACCCCGTAGAAGAAGGGTGTAGGGCCCTGGATGGGAATAGAAAGAATTTCACAGCAGGGGAAGCACAGAAGCTGAAGAGTTAGGTTAGGCAAGAATTAGAAGTATTGGATTTGGAGTCCATTCTAAGTACCATGACTTTTATCCTAACATCACTGGGAAGCATTAAAAGATTTAAAGTTGAGCCTGGCCAGTGGGGTTCAGTGGTTGAGCAGTGACCTGTGAACCAGTCAATCATGGTTTGATTCCTGGTCCGGGCACATGCCCAGGTTATGGCCTTGATTCCCAGTAGGTGGTGTGCAGGAGGCAGCTGATCATTGATTCTCTCTATCAATGTTTCTATCTCTCTCTCCCTTTTTTCCCTTCTCTGAAATCAATAAAAATATATGTTTAAAAAAATTAAGTTTAAATAAATGAGAGAAAAGATTCCAAGTGGTGGCTTGAGTAATAGGATTTGATTTCAGGGAGAGAAAAGGAAAGCTGGCCTTTGACCAGTGTCTTCCCCACAATGCAGCCAGTGCACAGGTGGTTGTAGTCATTCATGTCAAAAGTGATGGTAGCCTTGGCCAGCCAGGGTGGTCTCAGTGGAAGTGGAGAAGAGTGCAGAGTTGCCATAGATATTTGAGAAGTTATGATAACAAAAATCTAAGGATAGATTGCAGTTTTAGTTGAGGAGGTGAATTATCATATTTCTGACACGAAAGACTATTCGATGCATACTGGTACATTTTGCTGGGATAGGAAATACCATAGGAGAACCTGTTTTTGAAGAAAGAGAGGACAGAGAGAAAGACAAGGAGAGAGACAGAGGTGGGATTGAAAACGACACAGTTGAGGCACCTTTGAGAATGTATCTTCAGAAACCCCAAGGTCGAAAGAACATTGAAGATGCATTTTCACTGAGAAATGTCACATCTGGCCATTCATAAATCAGACAACAAGGCAACCCCCTCTCACAACGTTATTGGAATGGAGAAACACCATTTCTCCTATCCTTCCCCCAACCTCTTCTTTCGTTTTCTTTCTTTTTTTAAAATATATTTTTAATTGATTGAGATATTACATATGTGTCCTTATCCCCATGTTACCCCCTATCCCCCCGCTAATCAGTCCTTGTTCATCAGTTTATGATGTTCATTATATTCCACAAATGAGTGCGATCACGTGGTATTTATCCTTCTCTGACTGGCTTATTTCACTTAGCGTAATGTTTCAGTTGCCATTAGAGTTAATGCTCTCAGATGCAACTCTTCTTTCTTGCAAAAAGGATTGTTTCACTTCAGCGGTGGCAGATGAGTTTCAGAAGTGTTAATAACTTTCTTAGAGGTAATAACCATTAAACATGATCACACTGCTGGAGATGATGGGAGTGCATAGACTAGAGATGGCTGAAGAATTGTTCCATTGGCTTGGTTTCCCAAGGCTCTCTGCCTCAGAACAGGCAGCGAGGTGAGGTCCCTTGCTGCCTTATTTACTTAATAACTATTCCTGAATGGCGCATCTCAAGCCTTACCTGGAATAAGAAGTCTAAAGGAAATGGAATCATCGCACCAATTATGAGAGAATCGGGAAACTTATGTTCAACAGGATGATTTTTAGTGCGTGCCTTATGGCAAAGCTATTAGGACAACATTCTGTTCCCCAGTCCCATCATTTCATGATTCTAAGGGACATCTTTCTGTCGTCATTAAATAAAAGTGTGTTTGTGCTAGAAGAAAACCTTACCCATCATCTCATCTGAACTAATCCTGTTACAGTGGGTATAATGAGCCCGAGTTTATCCCAGGGACCCAGGGATTGCGTTCAAACCACAATTAGGTAATGTTCTCTAGATGTAATTTTTCCTTTTGGGTTTAGAGTTCATTGAGTGTTTATTCTCCCCTGGTTTTTGTTGCAGTGGGACTAAAACTTCCTGGTTGTCTGGGTTTGGATTCCCCAGAAACAGGCACTGAGACAAGAATTGGATTATAAGTAGTTTATCTTGGAGATGAAGCCAAGAAATGCCAGGAGGGAAGTGAGGATGTGTGTGAGAAAGACAGGGAGCCAACGATACACATTAGCAAGCCAGCTACCACTGTGGGTGACTGGGGCTTATCCACTGGGGAAACTCTGGAACACTGTAAATTAAATAAACAAGCAAAAGAGAAAAAAAAGGAGAAATGTTACCCTACCAGAGAAGGGAGGAAGCTGGGCTAGGAGCTCTTGTGAGTGTTTGAGGGCTGCTTCTGTGGGGCATTAATTCTTTCCAGTTCTGGTCTGACAGGCAGGGGCCAAAGTGAATTCTGAAAGGCAGAGAAAACCCTCAGGCAAATAAACGCAGGAGTCGGCCATGAAATGTAGGGCACACATGCACTGAAGTGGTAATAGCCAGGGGTTATGTTTCCAAAAGCTTCCCCTCCACCAAAGAGAAGGAGTTAACACGAAGGCAACAGCTAAAGCGACTGGAATTAAGATGCCGCTAATTAGCCATGTTTTACTGCCCCCACCGGAGAAGGAACATGCACTGTAATTGCCTTTTGCCTAGAGAGTCTGGAAAGTAGGATTGCTGGTGTTCAGAGCCACGAGGAAGGACTTTGGTTGCAAGAGGAGTGTTTCATGTGTCAGAACAGCTTGCTGCAGGGCACAGCAGAAGTTTAGTAATTGGGTTTTATCAAAAATGGTCTCCGAGTCTGTAAATACAGAGGCCGCTTCAAAAGTGACTTTCTGTGTGTTGCACATTGCATCTTCCTGTGCTGAAATTAGCTTCCTGTTTTATGTTGGGCAACAGCGAAGAGCCCCACGGGCAGCCAATGTGATTGTACAGTCCATTGGAAAGAACATTCACACAGATTCACTAATATCCTGCTATAACTCTGCTCCAACTACACACTTGGTACACATGTGATAGGATCAATTCCATCTCTCAGCAGAGTCTCAAAAAGAGCTCACTACTTCTGGGAACTCTGTCTCTGACTCATTTAAAATATTGTGCATTCCACAACAAAAATTACTTTTTTAAAATCTTTTCCACACTGTAGTGGTAGCATTTACAGGAGTGCCCGGAACAAAGGAGGTGCCCAATACATATTTGCTAAATGAATGAATGAATGGAATCTGCATTATGCTCAGTGTTTCTCCTCTTTCCTAAGGTCTGTATCACTTCTCAGTACCTGAAGATGTGGTTCTTGGCACTGCCATAGGCAGGGTAAAGGCCAATGATCAGGATATTGGTGAAAATGCGCAGTCATCGTATGACATCATTGATGGGGATGGAACAGCACTCTTTGAAATCACCTCTGATGCCCAGGCCCAGGATGGCATCATAAGACTAAGAAAGGTAAGCTAAGGAAGATTGTGTTCACATTCAGAATACCTCTTGGAAACTTGAGTTTTTGGGGTTTGCGGGAGTTGGGTGGACTTCCTGGTGAAGTCTTAGAGCTGATAGAGGTGTCTCTTCTTTAGCTGCAGAAAAAGTAGAGCTAATTTTACACCTCATACCTCTTGGCCCCACTTTGCATATCAGCTAAAGCTCTGGGAAAGAGTTACCATGGTGATGCTAGCCACCAGTCTCACCTTATCTCTCCCATCTACATCACACTGCCTTTTCCAAAACTGCAGGCATTTGTAGGGAACTCAACACTTGAAAGGCGACCCTCAAGCAATGAGGGATGCAGATTGGGGGACAGCTCCTATCCTCTGAAGGAATTATTTTAAGGCCTATTATCTATGGTTCCAAAGAGGATTTCCAGTGGGAAGAAGCCTTACTTGCCCACAGAGGTGCCAAGTTCAATGGCTTTTAATCTTTCTCTATATTAATTCTCCCCATGTCTGCCCTCTTGCTCCCTGGTATGTCTCCACAAATCACACTGAAGTCTTTTTAATATATTTTTATTGATTTCTGAGAGGAAGGGAGAGGGAGAGAGAGATAGAAACATCAACGATGAGAGAGAATCATTGATCGGCTGCCTCCTGCACATCCCTAGACTGAGGTTCGAGCCCACAACCCGGGCATGTGCCCTGACTGGGAATCGAACCATGACCTCTTGGTGCATAGGTCAATGCTCAACCACTAAGCCACACCAGCCAGGCTCATCATGGGTATTTAGTTTAATGTTGTCCTTCATATCTCTGTCATGAAGTAGTCCAAATTAATCTATAATAATATAAGTGTAATATGCTAATTAGACCAGACAGCCAAACGACCTTCCGGACATCATTCCTGACAGCCTTCCGGATGAAGCTTCCAGTGGGGGCAGAGGCAGAGGCGGTTAGGGGTGATTAGGCAGGCAGGCGAGCAGTTAGGGGCGATCAGCCAGGCAGGCAGAGTGGTTAGGGGCAATCAGGCAGGCAAGCGAATAGTTAGGGGAGATGAGGCAGGCAGGTGAGTGGTTAGGGGTGATGAGGCAGGCAGGCAGAGTGGTTAGGGGCAATCAGGCAGGCAGAGGAGTTAGGGGCGATCAGGCAGGCAGGTAGGCAGGCCAGCGGTTAGGAGCCAGGGGATTGAGAGAGGGGTGTCCGGCTGTCTGTTTGTGGATCTGGCCTAAACCGGCAGTTGGACATCCCCCGAGGGGTCCCAGATTTCGAGAAGGTGCAGGCCGGGCTGAGGGGGCCCCCCCCCCCACCACCACCCATGCATGAATTTCGTGCACCAGGCCTCTAGTTTTTAAATAGTTTTGCTTGTTCATGAATAAGAAGATAGATGGTGAACCACACCATTGAGAGCCCATCATTTTTCCTTCTGTCCTGATCAGTATTACACTGAAATAGCTCCAAAGGTACTCTGTAATTCTATGTTATGTTGCACAGGGATCTGCCATCCACTGATCATGCTCTTAAAATCCCCCGTTGAGATAGTGGCAGTGGGAACCTGGCATGTTCTGGATTCACCTTTGTATACAAAATACATTTTAAGGTCAATTTTAAGAAAAATGGTGCATTTATTTCAACTCTCTGTTGAGCAACCCTACCTTTATACATGGCTTGAGCACCGGATTAAGCATTGCAAAGTATTTAAAAATGGAGTACAGTATAATTATGCTTGAGTCAATTATTGAATAACCCAAAGCCACATTTTCCTTGGCTAATGATTCCTAATGTCATTTTTATTGTTATTACTAACTGCTATCCGTTGTTGCCATAAGGTGCTTTTATAAGCTGAAGCAATTAGCCATTGGCTGTCTTTTTATTCACAATTACTCATAAACTTAGAAGCAAATAATACACATTTTAACACCAAGAAAGCCCACTATTTTACTCTAGAGAGCATTGTGTAGGGGGTCATATATCCACGATTCATGGGACCTCTTTTTTGTCTGATAAAATCCTAAGGACACCAGGATTGTGGGGGACATTGTCACTATGTTGAGCTAAGCATGAAACGGAACATAATCTGTCGCACTTACCAGTGTTTCTGAAGAACTTGAAATTGCATACGTGTTACAGTAGGGATGGTTGGCAAAATGCTGATGTTGAATCATCTACTCACAGGTACATGCACCCAGTCATTTCAGAATAGACAGGGAAGTGAGCATCTGCCTTGTTCCCTAGAAAATATTTCAGAAAAAGTCAAGTCCCATTAGAACTGAATTCAACTATAAAAATCAATACAAAAATTTGAAATGATAAACTTATACAGGAGTTCTGAAAGAGTTCATGAATGCTGGCTTGTGTTCCAGCTTCTTCTCTTCTTTTTTAAATCTGCATTGCAGATTTAAAGTTCTGTTTCTTAGAGGAAATTGCAAAGAAACCTAAAGTATGTCTTTGAACCTTGACAGATATACTTTCTTGAAGTCTGAAGTATTCTGTGTTGCCGGGAATTGGACTGTAGGGTTGCGAGGCAGATGCCCTCTGGTTATTTAAGGGGATTATGTTCTTTCACCCAGCTATATTTACCTAGGTCATTAACCACAGTCTCTGGGGATTTTAAGGAATGAGTTATTAATATGTCAAAAATATTGTCAGTAATGGTGCAATGAGGTCATTTCAATTTGCTTTTAGTGGTTGGTGAGACCTAGAGAGCTATAGCTACCGCTCTCATCTTTCCTTCTTTTAAATATAAACACAAGTACATATGTGTCTGCATATGTATTTCTTTACATGCCCACCTGCTTCATAGCACAGAACTCATCATAGAGACCTTCTAAGAATACCCCCCCCAAAAAAAAGAAATAAACCTTGCAGTCCTGCATGGCTCAGTGGTTGAGTGTTGACCTATGAACTAGGAGGTCATGGTTCGATTCCTGGTCAGGCACATGCCTGGATTGCTGGCTTGATCCCCATTGTGGGGCATGCAGAAGGCAGCTGATCAATGATTCTCTCTCATCATTGATGTTTCTATCTCTCTCTCCCTCTCCCTTCCTCTCTGAAATCCATAAAAATATATTTAAAAAATAAAAAATAAATGATAAACCTCATTTTTAGCCACATGATCAGTCAAGCAGCATTGCTTTGCAAGTGAAATAAGAAAACACTCTTTGTGGAGATCAGTGCTAAATTATGCTTTATAATGTCTCCTTGCCCTAAACAATGATTATTTCTCGTTCTTCACATTTCACACACTGTTGCAGAAATGCTAAAATATTCTTCCCAGATCGAGATGGTGTTTGATGCTGCCTTATCTCCTCCCAGCAGAGGCTCAATTAACTAGCTGATTGGTATGCAGGTCATGGTATCACTAGTAAAATTTTATTATGACTCTGAAGTGAAATTTTGATGGCACAATTCATGACTGCGAATATTTTGTGAATTTCCAAGTGAAATGAGCAAAACAAAAACACAACAATAGGAGGTTAGATTCACCGAGCTTGTATAATACGCAGATATCCATAAATGCCTGTAGGATTTACAGGTTGGATCTGGGGGAATGGAGAGGGATCCCATTAAGGCTCACAAATGGGCTTCCATGCACATAACGCTCATCCATCAGCATTACACTCATTTGTTCTTGCTGCTGTGGTCATTAGTGAGCAACATTTGTCTTTGTCATTTCTTAACAGCCTCTGGACTTTGAGACCAAGAAATCCTATACGCTGAAGGTGGAGGCGGCCAATGTCCACGTCGACCCACGTTTCAGCGGCAGGGGGCCCTTTAAAGACACGGCCACGGTCAAAATTGTCGTGGAGGATGCTGATGAGCCTCCTGTCTTCTCTTCACCCACTTATCTCCTCGAAGTTCATGAAAACGCCGCTCTGAACTCCGTGATTGGGCAAGTGACCGCGCGTGACCCTGATATCACCTCCAGTCCTATAAGGTATATTTCTCTTACTGGCTATATCAGTTGACAAGCACGTCAGTATAAAATGCAATTACGTATGCATCCTATGTGGTTGCCTTAGGGACTAACCTCACATGACCAAAGAATTTTGGTCAATGCATATTGTGTGTGCGTATGCATGTGAACGTGGGTGCATGCATACATGTGTACACATGCACACATACACACACATTAACCCAGAGCTACATACAATGCCCAAAGCCAGGGATATCAGGGTGAACACAACTCTTCCCGCATTCAGAGAGCTCAATGAGAACGCAAAATTGCATCTGTTTTGCGGTGTATTTGGGTGGATCTTTTATATTATTTTGTTTTTGCTTGTTTATAACAACTCTCTGTTGAGCAACCCTACCTTTGTCCTAGCATTGCTGGGTTTTCTTCTTTCTCTTTTGACAGTTACAGTAAATTATATATGAGAATTTAGAGGCTTGAGACCACTATCTCAACATATGAAGAAGCCCCTATTTTATTTCTGTATTTGGTGTTTGGCTTTGAAATTATCTGAGCATTTCTGGTCGGTCAGCATATCTGGATTGGAGAGTTCTAGATAAAATCTTTCTCTGCCATTTCAAAAATACCTTTTGTTTATACTTTCCCTGCTCAGAATTCTTTCCTGTGATGAGAAATGATCCTTTATTAAAGTTTTTCTGCCTTTTTTTCAGAAATGAGACTCAACCCTATTTTTTTCTGTTGAACTGCGTACAACTTTTCTCTTTTGCTAGTCACCCCAATGACAGTACAATGCTCAAGCTAAATAGCTTTTTTCCCCCAAAAGCACACTGCAAATCTATAACTTGTCCACTGGTCTCTAATGGTGAAGTGTTGGCTAATGATGTGTTTGAGTGTGGATTTCAGATATTGTCTTAGAAATGTTTGCTGTAAAAGAGAGACAGAAAACTTAATGGAGGAATACAGTTGTAGAGAATTGTCCAGTTACTCTGTAAGCTCGATGTCAGCTCATACCCAATGCGTTCACTTGGGTCACGGGCGTTCATGTCCTTCTAATTTCTTTATTCAGAGAAATTCTAGACAAATAAGTTTGCTGGACGTTTTATTAATTTATGGATTACATTCTCATCCCTCACAAGGGGGCTGAAATGATGAGGTTGGAGGGGAAACCCAGCAGAATAGCTAGTCAGTGCCCCAAATAACTTGAGTTTGGGCACAAAATAAATTTTTTTTTTCAGATCCAGAAAAGATATTTTTAACACAAACCATTTCTAAATTCAGGATAATATAGAGTGTATCCCATAAGGATACAAAAAAAAATGTTTTCTTCAAAAGAACCCAAACTCTAAGAAGATAAAACCCCACCTAGGGATTTGAGGAATGGTCAGTTGTCCATTCTCAGTTCTAAAAGAATCCACCAAGCGATAGACATGCAGAATGCTCTGCATTTGGCTAAGAGACTTATAGGGCCAAGTGTTGAATACAGCAGCAGGAGGTATCCAGAAAAATACATTACCATGGGTAGCCATTTTCTGACTAAGTCATGAAATGACTTCATCCTGAAATCCTGTTATAGCCCTAGCTAGTTTGCTTTGTGGATAGAGCATCGGCCTGCGTACTGAGGGGTCGTGGGTTCGATTCCAGTCAAGGGCACATACCTGGGTCCCGGGCTCAACCTCCAGTTGGGGGTGTGCAGGAGGCAGCCGACCAATGCAATGATTCTCCCTTGTCATTGATGTTTCTATCACTCTCAACCCTCCCCTTCCTCTCTGAAATCAATAATATATATAAATT
>NW_005361994.1:2312161-2313911 GCF_000412655.1 Myotis brandtii
AATATATAATTTATAACAGGATTAAAAATATATATTTATTAAATATATATTTTTTAATCCTGTTATAAATTAGGGGCAGTGATATGTTTTTGAATGAATGACTCTTCCCCATGTTCATGTCACTCCATTTCCTCTGGAAAAAAAGAAAAGAAAATACAACACAGAAAGGAGGAATGGCCACTCTCTGCACATCTCCAAGTGTAAGTGACAGCATGTGAAGGAAATAAGCAAGATTGGTCCAACTGAGAGGCCTGTCCTGGGGCCTGTTTGGCACTTGATTTGACAAGATTTCTGCTCTTGTTAGCGGGGAACACACAGGGGGCCCGGGAGTAGGCCAAGCCAAGGGCCCTTCGGGGACGCGAGGAGTTCAAATATCAGGGCAATCAACTCCAAACATGAAATCCGAGGTCCCAGCAGGAACTGACTTCCTGCACGGAGGCATGTCCTTAATCAGCTAGCGAGGGAGTTGGAGGGACGTTTCGTACCATAGTGACAGTGAGCTCCAGTCGGCAGATCTGGGTACAAATCCAGGTTCATCGTCGCCCCACAGGTTTTTGTACATTTTATAACCTATTCCTCTACTGATGTTCAAATGGACAGTCACTGGTAACAATTCCAGTTCACATGGCATCGAGTGATGGTTATCATTGTAGCTGATTGTTCTTATTATTGTGTTATTATTTTTTTAAAATATTATTTTATTGATCTCTTCAGAGAGGAGAGCGATAGAAACATCAGTGATGACAGAGAATTATTGATCGGCTGCCTCCTGCATGCCCCACACTGGGGATCAAGCTGGCTACCCGGGTGTGTGCCCTGACCGGGAATCAAACCGTGACCTTCTGGTTCATAGGTGGACACTCAACCACTGAGGCACACGGGCTGGTTTTTGTTGTTATTTTTATGATTGTCACAGTAGGAATGGCAGGCATAAAGAAGGCGTGAAGCTGCTTTGTAACAATTGCCCAACTTGAGAGCATTTTGGGGGCGGGGGGGGGGGGACAAATCAAAGGGAATTTGGGGTTGTGTTACCAGGAAGAGATGAACAGATAAAGTACCATTTGATGACACGGACGGATCTATACTTCTGATGGATGTCAGGCAGGTGGCAGTTCCTCGACATCTGTGGTCCTTCCCAAAGAAGGGGCAGATGCTGTGACAAAGCATTTACAACAGGGCTGGGATGTGTTCTTCACACGGCGAGCCCCACACGGTTCTGATTGGACATGGATTGGCTCCATGGGATAGACATGTGAGAATCACCAGCTGCATTTCTCAGCGTCTGGTCTCATTTTTGTAGTTGCACCCCAACCCCCACCAACTGAGTCATGGAGAGAAGCTTTTTTTTCCTCCCCTAATGCACAATCGGTTGATTTGAGTAGAAAATTAAATTTCCTGGCGAGCCAGAGCACTGCATAGCTCCTTATGAGGCTAGCAGACAGATTCAGAGCCATTTAACCTTTTAAAAACAGAACTAGAGGATGTGGGTATTCAGGGAATTACTGAGTAACAAAGAGCAAAGCATTTCTGTCTCTTTAGGGCTGTTGCATTTTATATATTGACAAGAACATATGCATCTTTTGGGGGAATGTATACGTGGCCATCTAGAAAGAAATAGGCATTTATTGTGTCATCTGCCGTGCTAAAACATGCAGTCATTTATTGGTTGGTCGACTCTCTGTTAAAAAACTCAACAACTTTTTCAAGTACATTGTCAAGCATGAAATATTATGTATTAAAATTCTTATAC
>NW_005361994.1:2314000-2329443 GCF_000412655.1 Myotis brandtii
ATATATATATACCTATATCTATCTATAGCTATATCCACATCTATCTCTATCTCCATTTATATATCTATATCTATATCTATCTACCTATCTCTATATCTACCTATCTCTACATCTACCTATCTCTATCTATACCTATCTCTATATATACCTATCTCTCTATATACCTATCTCTATCTACATATACCTATCTCTATCTATATATCTATATCTATACTATGTCTATTTATCTATATCTACATCTGTGTCTCTCTATATCTATACCTGTATCTATATTGATACCTACATCTACATCACCTACATCTGTATCTGTATCTATGTCTATGTTTGTATACTCCCTTCCAGGGGAAAATAGCCAAATCCATGGTCTGACCATCTCCCTGCTAGGAACATTAATTAAACATTTGCTACTTTCTTCCATACCAGATGCTTCCTGGTAATATAGCGTGAGCTTCTGTAAACTATTTGAAAGGTTACCTATTTTGAACTGAGACTAAGGTTTAAATCCTATCACTGGTTCTTCCCTGTCAGTCAGCTGGTCTCTGGAATTCTCTGAGACTCAGTTTCCTCATCTGTGTATTGGAATAATATCATCTTCCTCACAGGGTTACTGAGATAATTAAGTGAAGCCATTCAATAAAATAGATGGTAGAATTAGTATTACCAGTTAATAAAGGCACCATCAATGTCATATCGTAAATACAGATTGAAAACCTAGTACTTATTTTAGCAGAGATTCCTCTAAAGGTTGCTTAACAGACACAGAATTACCTGTTGTTGTTTTTTTAATAGTTATAGGCTAAATAGTCTAATCTCATTTGCCCCTGCTACTGCTATGAATTATCACTAGTGAGTGCTTATTAATATGTGGCCGGGAGACGCTAAATATACTCATTTTATTCCCTAATACCTCTGTGAGATGACATGTATGCTCATTATCCTCATTTAACAGATGAAGAAACTGAGGATAAAAAAGATTCACTTGCCCTAGCTGATCAGTGGATAGAGTGTCAGCCCAAGAACTGAAGGGTCCTGGGTTCAGTTCCGGTCAAGGACATGTACCTTGGTTGCAGGCTCGATCCCTGGCCCCAGTCGGATCACATGTGGCAGGCAACCAATTGATATGTCTCTCTCACATCCATGTTTCTTTCTCTCTCTGTCTCTTCCCCTCCATTCAACTCTCTTTCTAAAAATCAATGGGAAAAAATGTCCTCAGATGAGGATTAATTTAACAACAACAACAAAAAAGACTCAAGAGCCAAGTGCCAATGCATACCTGTGATGCATACCTGGGTTTTTCTGACAACACAGTGCCTGTCTTCAGTCCCTATGCCACACTCCCTTTCCCTGCGATCTCTGTGACTCCAACCATATCTCTGCATGTTGGGATGGCTTCTCAGGAACCACTTTTAATTGAAAGAATAAATTATTCATTCTCTAAATGGCCTCATTCAATCCCGGATGTATTCCTAGAAAGAAGGAAAGTACACCAGGTCTGCGGAATGAATCAGTATGTAAGTGGAATGTTCTTTGCTCATCCTTCTGGTCCCTCAGTATAGGTTTGTTATGCTTGGCTATGAACTGCATCGTGAATAGGAAGTAAAAACAGAAACAATGTTATTGTTATTTAATGCATCAGGCACACATTTCTATTATATACTAGATGCCTGGTGCATGAAATTCTTGCACTGGGGGGGCGGTGGTGTCCCCTCAGCCCAGCCTGCACCCTCTCATAGTTCAGGAGCCCCCGGGGGGTGTCCAACTGAGAGCTTAGGCCTGCTCCCCACAAGGAGTGGGCCTAAGCCAGCCGTGGGCAAACTACGGCTCGCGGGCCGGATCTGGCCCGTTTGAAATGAATAAAACTAAAAAAAAAAAAAAGAACCTACCCTTTTATGTAATGATGTTTACTTTGAATTTATATTAGTTCACACAAACACTCCATCCATGCTTTTGTTCCGGCCCTCCGGTCCAGTTTAAGAACCCATTGTGGCCCTTGAGTCAAAAAGTTTGCCCACCCCTGGCCTAAGCTGTCAATTGGACATCCTTAGCTCTGCAGCGGAGGCGGGAGAGGCTCCTGCCACCGTCGCTGAACTCGCCAGCCGTGAGCCCAGCTTCTGGCTGAGTGGCTCTCCCCTGTGGGAGCACACTGACCACCAGGGGGCAGCTCCTGCATTGAGCATCTGCCCCCTGGTGGTCAGTGCACATCATAGAGACCGGTCGCTCTGCCGTTCAGTTGATTTGCATGTTTGCCTTTTATTATATAGGATTATTTCTCACAAAAGATGTTATGATCTAATTCCAATTTAATGAAGGAGGAAGCCTAGAAGGATACATTTTCTGTGCGTGGTGCTATAGCAGAGGGTGTGGGGCCAGGGTTCAGAGCCAAATCCCTTTACCATTGAAACCACTATGTCTCTGCATGTCTTCCTGGGTCCTGGCTTCTGGCATGACATGTAGGATGATGGCAGCTGCCTTTTACTGAGCCCATACTTTGTAACAGACCCTCTGAAACGGTATTATATGCATCAGATTGTTTATATTGGAAGTAAACCTGCTAGCACAGTGTAGGCATTGACTCGAAGTCAACGCTTTCATACAAACCTGCTGTGGCTCATTTTTTCCTCTCAATACACTTCTTTCAAGTGTGTATTTGGTGTTACCATGGCGGTGAGCTGGCATGAGACTGTTCTGCAGATACTTGCTTTGTATTTCTTTCAGAGCATTCACCTTGAGTATCTTAGTGAGCTGCTTAAATTAAATGGGAATGATGGCCATTCGGCAGGCGGCGTAGGCGGACACATGATCGTGGTGGCCACAGTGCTCTATTGTCCTAATTCCTCTCTTGAATTGAAGTGCCCACTCAACACAAGAGTGTTGCTTCCCCAACCCCCTACCCCACCTACATTCTGGCCTTTTAATAGTTCACCTCAGTCACCAAGCTTGCCGCTAATGAGCTCTCTTCCTGAAAACGCTCCTTCAAACCTGCTAGAAAATGATGCCCATGTGGAAGTATTTTACACCGTGGAGCACCTGGCATTCATTGGGAACGCAGACAGTGTATTGATTGACTCTCTCCTCCATTTTACAATTGCTCCCCATTTTGGTAAGGACCTAGTTGTTTTCTTTGTGTGATGAGAACACTTAGAAATCAGTTGAGAGGGTCAATATCATGTTCAGTGCACAACACAGTATGCTTAGCCACAGACACAGTGGTGCATGGCACAGCTCCAGAGCATACTCATCTTATATAACTGAAACTTCATAGCCACTGATTAGCAACCTCCCATTCTGCCCTTCCCCTGCCCCTGGCATCCGCCATTCTATTCTATCTATATAATAAAAGCCTAAGCGACCATTATGGCAGAACAACTGGTCACTATGATGCACACTGCCCACTGGGGAAGACGCTCAATGCAGGAGCTGCCCCCTGGTGGTCAGTGCACTCCCACAGAGGGAGCGGCCATTCATCCAGAAGCCAGGCTCACGGCAAATGCAGCAGCGGTGGCAGGAGCCTCTCCTGCCTCTGTGGCAGGGCTAAGGAGCAGTGAGCTGAGCGTAAGGAGCGAGGGATCCTGGAGTGTGAAAGGGATGTCTGCCAGAGGGCACAGGTTGGGCTGAGGGACCCCACCCCAAGTGCACGAATTTCATGCACTGAGCCTCTACTTCTTCTATAACTTTGACTTCCCATAAGTGAAGTCATGTGGGATTTGTCTTTTTGTGACTGACTTCTTTTACTTAGCACAGTATCCTCCAGGTTCATCTCTGTTGTCACATACTATAGAATTTTCTTTTTCTAAGGCTGACTAATATTGTTTTATCTTTAGAGCACATATTCTTCATCCATTCATGTTGATGGGCATTTAGGTTGTTCCCACATCTTGGCTATTGGAAATAGTGTTTTCATTAACATGGAAACTCTAATATCTCTTTGGGATCCCAACTTTAATTCTTTTGGATAAAATTGTTTAGGATTGCTGGATCATATGGGAGTTCTATTATATTTTTTAGGAATTTCTGATCTTCTTTTCTATAGCACCTATATCACTTTGCACTCCCACCAACAGTGTAGAAGGGTTGAGTATGAGGAGCAAGCCTGTTTAAAACAATTAAAAATTGGTCATGTAGTTCTTGCACACTGTTAGCCAGATAAGAGTTTGATTGGCTCCCAATTCAAAATTCCCAACTCTTCCCAGTCATTGTTTTGAAAAACTCACTATACCTGCTAATTCAACTACCATTAACTAATGAATTAATATATCCATTTAGTCACATATCTATCTCTTTATTCATTCACTGAATTTGGGTATATATACTTTAATTTCTTTATTTAGTTGTATAAGTAGTATCAGTAGAGCCCACATTTCCCCAGGGTATTTCTATAAAGACCGAGCCTCTGCCCTCAGGGACCTTGTTCTCTACTATGGAGGCTGGCTGAATAGCCATGGGAAGCCCAAGCCCTTCCCATTTTATCAAACTTGCCTTTAATACATGCCATCTGAAAATGATGAATAAAAATAGATCCTAGAGCTTTAGGGTCAAATGGAGGAAGAGATTCCCTAGTTTCTTTTTAAAAATATATATATGTTTATTGAGAGAGAGAGAGAGAGAAATGTCAATGATGAGAGAGAATCATTGATGGGCTGCCTCCTACATGCCCCCTTGTGGGGATCGAGCCCACAACCCTAGCATGTGCCCCAACCAGAATTGAACCATGACCTTCTGCTTCATAAGTCAATGCTCAACCACTGAACTATGCCAGCCGGGCCTAGTTTCTTAATGAATTTCAATGGAAGCAAGTATAGCTCTCCAATTATCTTAAAGTGAAAATATATCACATAGAGGACCTAGTATTCATTTGGAGGATGGACTTTGTGTTTATAACCCCCCCCTTTTTTTTAATTCCCTTGTTCCCTCTCTCACTATAAACAAGTGCTTTGGGTAGAAAAAGTCTCCTTTTTCTCCTCAGAGGAATAATAATGTGTGATGCAGGGACCTTTGAATTCTGGGACCAGCAGAACTCAAATAATATTATTTATTAAAGCAGTTAGAGCAACCAGTCGAGCAATTAGAGGCAAAAAGCTGAAAACGTGTAGATGGAATTTTTGATACCCAAAGTGCATGCGAGAAAATGTTAAAATGGTTTCTTTAGGCATAATAACAAAGGCTAGAATGAAATTAACCAGGGAGAAAGAAACAGTTGGAGTTCAGTGAAATATAATAACTGATTCATAACTAAGGGGTTTATTTCATTACATGTGGCTCTAAATAGCTTCTTCACTTGCAGTCGGCTCCAAATTGTATCTCCCTATAAATTTTCCATATAGAGGCTGCGAACCAATGTTTAGCAAAACATTTGTTATCATATACAAGTGCATTTATGCCTGTTACATTTGAAAAATGGATACACACTGCCTCTCTCCAAGAGGAGCGTCTCCCTAACTGAATTCTAAGGGACTCTACAGGGACTACATACACGTGTGACCAGATCCATTGCAACTCAAATTTCTTTGCGGTAGGACCTCCCTGGGAAGGTGAACGGCGCTCTTTAAGAAGAAGAGAATGTAAGCAGCAGGATCACAGGATATAAGGAGGGTCACTCAGGCTCCTGAACTGGTCTGTGTTCCAGATTCTAATGCATTGAGCATTGCAGATATCATGATGCTGATTCACATATGTGTCATAGATTATGCATCTTTTTAATACTCTGTGAGACACACACACACACACACACACACACACACACACACACACACACACTTTTTGCTTCCCATAGGACCTACATAAGGGAAGGCCTATGGCTTTAGTGAAAACTGTGGCTTTATTACAGTAGGCCAGGGCTCAGCTGACCATTGCCTGTGTGCCAAATCTGACCTACCACATTGTTTTTAATCCTCACCCAAGGATGTTTTACCCACTGATCTTTAGAGAGAGAATAGAAGGGAGGAAGGAGGGAGCGAGAGGGAAAGACATCAATGTGAGAGAGACACATCAACTGGTTGCCTCCTGGATGTGCCCCAACCAGGACTGGGGATCGAACCTGCAACCCAGGTACGTGGCCTTGACCAGGCATTGAACCCTTGACCCTTTCGGCCCATGGGCCAATGCTCTAACCACTGAGAAAAACTGGCCAGGGCTGATTTACCACATTTTTAAATAAAGTTTTATTGGAACACAGGCACCCTCATGATTTTATGTTCGACAACTGTGGAGTTGAATAATTATGACATAGAGAGTGTGCTCTGCAAAGTCTGAAATAATTACTTGCCAACTTCTATACTAGATGGATAGGGGTTTGTATTTTTATCATAAATTTGAATAGTTGGCCCTCACATGATTGGGGATCTTATTCTGTCTCAGAAACTCACTAAATATAAGATGTTAAAAATATTTAAAACCCGAGACTTCCATCTAGGGCCCAGACCTCCAACCCAGAATCCAGTCCTTCATCCGGGGCCCAGACCTCCTTCCCAGGGCCCAGACCTCCAACTGGGGTCCAGACCTCCATCCCTGGGCCCAGACCTCCTTCCCAGGGTCCAGACCTCCATCTGGGGTCCAGACCTCCATCCCAGGGACCAGACCTCCAACCCAGAATCCAGTCCTCTATCCAGGGTCCAGAACTCCATCTGGGACCCAGACCTCCATACTAGGGCCCAGATCACAAATATACAGATATACTTATATGTATACACACACATATATACATATACGTGTATGTGTGTGTGTAATTCTTAGAATTCTCTGTAGGTGCTGGGTCTTGACCTTCCCCATTCTCACCTTAGAGCCTTGGGACCTTCGTCCTCCTGGGCCCCATGACAGTGTGCCTGTGTGTTGAGTTTTGCCAGAAAAACCTGCCTTTCGTTAGTGTGTAGCTTTGGGAAAATCCCCGTAACTACCCACAGGCTGTGACAGGACATCCTGCTCCCCTGCGTGGAGTGAGAAATTACTTTGCTTCCTGCGTGACTTTATTATAAAACCCTGTTTTTCTAGATCTCAGTGATGACACAGCACAGTGTGCTAGACTTGGGGCTGGTGGCTGCCTTAGCCAAACTCTGGTCTCTGCATTTCAGTGTGTTGGCAAATTCTCCGGGTCCAGCAGCCTTCCTCTCTCTGAGAGCATGAGGGGGCCTGACATAGAATCCCACTTGGAATAGACGTGCTGGAGGATGTTCAGCAAATTCCCCTGCGGCCTCTCATAGGGAAGGAGCTACTTAATGAAGGGAACTGAGATAGTCTGTGGATCTGTACTCACGTTTATTTGCTATGGTAGTACCGTGCCCTTCACATAGATCTCATTTTACACGTTATTACATTAACTTCATGAATTACATGGAGGATTCTTCTTCCAGTTAATCAACTGTGCTGTAGGTTGTTTTCCCCGGAGATGGATGGAGTTTGAAATACAAGGTGTTTGTCAGGGATCAACACTTGTGACTGGAGGGGGACAGAAGCCGGATGGGCAGGGAGAGGCGTCCAATTGAAAGGCAGTCCCACCCCTAACCGGTTTGGCTCAGTGGATAGAGCGTCCGCCTGCAGACTGAAAGGTCCCAGGTTCGATTCCGGTCAAGGGCATGTACCTTGGTTGCGGGCACATCCCCAGTAGGGGGTGTGCAGGAGGCAGCTGATCGATGTTTCTCTCTCATCGATGTTTCTAACTCTCTATCCCTCTCCCTTCCTCTCTGTAAAAAATCAATAAAATATATTTTTTAAAAAAAACAAGAAATGCAGTCCCAGCCGAGCCTTGGCCCAGCCCAGCGTGTCTCTTTGGAGTGAATATCGATGATCAGCGGAGTCCTGCTTTGTGCCCAAACGATAGGGTCTTTATTTGTCTGCTTGCATAATTTTCAGTCCCCCTGGAATGAATGCTCTCTGTAAATGAGGCGGATTCCAGGGAGCAGATAGCTAGAGGCTGTCTACTGACTGCTCCCCGCCCGGCTCTGACATCCTCCTTGAAGGGAGAGCTGTCTGCACAGCGGATCTCCTGTCGATCATGGCTAAGCACACTGAACCTCTTTGCCAGGGAAGTAATCTGACTGAATTCACACTGCTAGCCATCGAGCTCCCACGTCCACACTCTGGTGTCTTCCCACAGGCAAATGCACATCTATCCTACAATTGGAGAGGCAGACACTGAAGTGGCTAATTGATTTAGCTGAAATGATATTTGTGCAGCATGGCAGACCTGGCTAGTAATGATCAAAGACTATCAAATTGGCCCTAGCTGGTTTGGTTCCGAGGATAGAGCGGCAGCCTGTGGGATGAAGGGTCCTAGTTCGATTCTGGTCAAGGGCACATGCCCAGGTTGCGGGCTCGATCCCCAGTGTGGGGCGTGCAGGAGGCAGCGGATCAATGATTCTCTCTCATCATGGATGTTTCTATCTCTCTCTCCCTCTCCCTTTCTCTCTGAAATCAATAAAAATGTTTAAAAAGACTATCAAACTGCATGGATTAATAAAACATTTAAAAATAAGTAATTTAAGGAGGCGAGCATAGCCTGAGAATCTTGAGAGAGAAACTACTTTGGAAAAGTACTGATCTGGTGTTGAAAAGTTTTGGGGTTTTTGTTGTTGTTTTTGCATTGATTGGTGAAATCTCTGCCCCTTCCCTAAAGGAAAACTTAATAGTGTCTGTATTCTGAGAGAAACAAAGATGCTTGCGTAGGCTGAGCTGTGTTATCTAACATTATTATACTCACAAAGCAACATAAATCCCCTCTTTTGCATCCCGACAAAAGGAGATTGACATCCTTATCAGATGTTCAAATATTTATGGGAGTCATTTCGGCCAACCCTTTATTTTCCCTTCTATTTCTACATTCTGGTTTGACACACTGTATTATACAACCTTGCTTTTGATAAAGGACGATCAGATTTGACTTCGTGTTACAAAGGAAAACATAATATTGCATATTGTAAGAAGAGAGCATGTAGAAAATATGGAGAAATGCCATTTCCATCCATCTATCAAATGTTTACTAGCATCATCCTCTCTGCTTCAAGTCCATTTGCTGGGGGGGGTTGGGGGGGTGGAGGTGGAACAGGGCTGGTTGAAATGCCTTTCAGATGGGACTCAGGATACAAATCAAGCCTGGGATGTCTGCTAGGGTATGTAGCTTCACAGTAAATGAGAATAAGATTTATAAACGTCCTTGAGAAGGACCAAAGTTATGGAAGACATATTTAATGGTGCGAAGGACAGCAAAAGACCCAAATATCCTTCCAAAGATGAGGGTCTGAAACTGGGCAGAACAGGTTTGGGGAGGGAGCAGGGCCCAGAGTGCAGTGAAGGTGGAGGTTCTGTTTATTGGCAAAAGAGAAAGCATGTCTGGATCACCTTTATTAAATACCAAGGGCATAACATCAGGCTTTGCACTTGCTTAAATGTACGTGACTAGGTTAGACCCCAGGTGAGCAGGCATTGTGTTCAGCCATGAGTGTTTTTAGAGTAAAATACTTTTGTCTCCCTAGAAAAAATTACATTTGCGTGCACACTGGAATGGTGTGCTTATGTTCATCCTATTGCATATTAGACAAGTAAACAAACTATTTTTGTATTTCAATATAAGTGCATTTCCAGCCCTAAAGAGTTAATAGGCCAGATCTTGTTCACCTATTAATTCCTAGCACTTACTCGACATCTTTAGTTGTGTACTAAATGGGCCTAAGTGTCCAATTAAAATGGCAAAGTATATATAACTTTATGACATCGTCAGAAAACCTGCTTTAATATAGGTATGCAATGCTTTTTATTATTCCTTGGGTGTGCATGTTTTTTCATAAACACATTTTTTCCTCTATAGTAAGTTATTTAGACCAAAATTGAAAACATATAAGCAAATACCACTACTCTCGTAGCTCGCCAACATTTAGTAAGTTCATTCTGTGTTAGATTTCGTGGTTGGGAATTTACACTTATTCACGGACTTTGTGACTGAAAAATGCAAGAAAACATATAAGCAAATACCACTACCCTCGTAGCTCGCCAGCATTTAGTAAGAGTTCATTCTGTGTTAGATTTCGTGGTCGGGATTTTACACTTATTCACGGACTTTGTGACTGAAAAATGCATATTTTCCTCATTTTACAACCACAGACATTGAGAGTCAGGACAGTTTATCTGAGTTACTCAAGTAATTGATAGGGGATTTTACAACCACAGACATTGAGGACAGTTTATCTGAGTTACTCAAGTAATTGATAGGGAGGGTTAAACAAAAAGTTACTTAGCAGAGAGGCTGAAAATTAGGAAGGTTAAAGTAAGTACATTAAATATATTACTAAATCTCAGTTCCGGATGTGGTCTTATGGTCCAGACTGCTATATAATGGGGGTGTGTAAACAGAAGTCATCATCTACATGATTGACAGTTCCATAAAGATGTTTAGGGATTTAAAGGATTCTCTTCATCCTAGATTTCTGCTGACATCCTTAGGTCACCATGGGTTTATGGGACTTCATGGGAATTAGTTGGGATTCCTGTGATCCTAAGGGTGAACAGTGAGGATCAAGGTCATCCTGGGATCTTCAATATAAAAGACTTTATCCTCACAACTCCTAATCTCCTATATAGGAAAGCATACACAGAGCTAAAGTTCACTTAGCCACTGCAAGTTCCAGATGCCATGTATTTCTGGGGAAAAAAAATTTTTTTTGGTACTGTTTTATGTGACCAGTTTGCTATATTTTATTAAATCATTAACATAAATGGCTTTAAGGAGGGAAAAGAGAGGAAATGTGTTCATTTGAAAGCAATATAGGTTAATAGAAGGTCTTGTGAGCCTTTCACCAGGGTGTTGCTCTAAGACTCCTCCATCGCCTTTCCCTCCCACATTCACATAATCCAGTGCCCTGTTTTGTTTGGTTTTATACTTTCTAAGTTACAGTAGCCCCATTCTTTTGTCTCCTACCCTTTAACACACCCAGCTGCCAAAGTCATCTCTAACTCAGTTTAGATCTGTGCCGTCCAATATGGTAGCCACTAATCACATTGGGTTCTTTGAATGGAAAGCAGATTAATCTAAATCAGCTAAAATAAAAATTTCAGTTTCTCAATTACACCAGCTTTTAAGGGCACAATAGCCACATGTAGCTAACAGTTACCATTCTGATCAGCACAGAGCATATTTCCATAGGGCAGGAAACTCTGTAGCATTCAGCTGTGCTTTGGATCCTATCACGTTCCTGCTCTATTTTCCTCAAGTGGCTCTCCACTTCCTGTAAGTGGAAAAGCTACATTCCTCAGCACAGTGCTAAATGTCCTTCATGCTGTATTTCTTAGTGCCCTTCCCCAGATGAATCTTGAACTTCAACCACCTCTCCTTTGTTAAGGTCTTCGAGGGCCTTGCACACCTTTCTAACTCAGACTCTTTTTATATTTGCTGTTTCTTTTTATTGAAATATTTTGGAAATATTTTATACATCACAGACTTTTTTTAACACTAATACGTCACTGGAAGCTTTGGAAAACCATATTTACTTTCATTGTCTTTCTCCTCAAATAGACTCAGTGATAGGCCATGTTTGTCTTGGCACCTAACACAATGCCTTGTACATAAGAAATACTCAAAGAGTGAATGAAGGAAGGAGAGAAGAGCTGAGATGGAAAGAGAGGATGAAAAGAGAAACGATAGGATTCTCATCTGTCAGATCTTAGCTACCACCACACCTAGTCTGGTCCTTTAATTTTATACTTTTCTAGTCATACCCAAACTCTCAATATTTTCTCCATGAATTTCTTTCTCTACATATTCCACCTGGAGAAATCCTACTCTTTCTTCCTGTCCCAAAACAGATGCTACATCTTCTCAGTGCCACCTGTGACCACCCCTCACCCTTTCCCAGGCCAATTTGGAGACCCTGACCCATTGCAAAGTGTGATCACATTACAGAGCTTGCCGCTTGCTGTTGTACGCAATGAGAAAGTCACACCCATCTGTCCAAGAGAGCAGGTTTTATTCACACACTGAGCATCATAATTAACCAAGAGGAGCAGTCATTAAAATTATGGAGGGACCTGGAGAGCATTATGCTCAGCGAAAAAAGCCAGTCAGAGGAAGATAAGTACCACATGATCTCACTTATATGTGGAATCTAATGAACAAAATAAAATGATGAACAAAAGAGATCCAGAGACATTGAAGCAAGCAATAGATTGCTGTATTTCAGATGAAAGGGGCAGGGAGCAGGAAGAGATTAACCAAAGAACTTATATGCATGTATGCATGGCCCATGGACAGACAGTAGTTCTGGGAAGGCCTGGGGAGAGGGCGAGAGCAGGTGGAGGGGGTTGATGGAGTGGGGTGAGAAGGAGACATCTATAATACTTTCAACAATAAAGATAAATTTCAAAAAATAAAGTAAAATGAAATTATTGACATTAAGTAAAATTAATCTTTAAATTTAATCCTTTCACAGTATCTAAGACTGCATTTCATTTTTTCCATCATATTATATTTAGAATTATTGGTTACAAATGATTATTTTGAGGAGGCGGGGGAAAAATAGAATTTCTCCAAATGTATTATGTAAATATTGAAGAATTTATCATGAGTCCAATTTTATTTGGGAATCACTCTAAACAAATGTTTTGGGGTTCCATGGCTGCAGAATGTTACGTATGAAACTGTGGCTTTGTGATCTTTTTCTGAGGTCTGTGTGGAACAAACTATAAAACATACTGCACACTAAAAAAACGGGACATCATAGGAACAGACAGATTTGTAATCTGAGATTTCTATGAAGTAAAAGGTACCTGAGCGTGATGCTATAGGGTGAATCAGCTTACCTTTGGGTGAAAACAGCAAGTTGAAGTACCATATTATGTCTCTTTTCTCATGGACACCAAACACCACCAAAATCATTCAAATATTTTGTTGTTGTTTAAAAACTACTTAGATTATTTAGCAGAGTGTCCTTTAGAAAAAAGAATTATACTCTTCATAAAGCTACTTTAAAAATTGTAGGGAAATTGTCAATGTTTTATTTAAAATGGGATTCACCTTAACCTTCTAAGGAAGGCAATCTAATTTTTCTTAAAATTTTTTAGATGAGGAAAGTGAGGCATCTAAAATGGTTTAAATAGAAGTTAAGAAGAATGATTCTCTGGAAAAAGTATCAGATATTTCACAAATATTACCATGGAAAGGATATAGTTCAGAATAACTTTTTAAAACCCTGTCTTGTTTTTTATCTGATGATTAAGATAATCAGTGGAGCTGCTTGTGTCTCCTCCAGACCTTAACTTTCATAGTTTGCCAGTGAAGACATTGGCAGTGAAAACAGGAGACTCCTTGACATTGGAAACTTGGTCCTGAGAAGTCTTAAAATGCTCTTTACATCGTCACAATGAATCTTCTTTATCTCAACCAAGAAACAGTCATTGAGCAGGGGTCAGAGGTCCTTTGTACATATGTAGTGTTGGGAGTGAGACTGGGAAGAGGAGAAGTAGAAGATGATTTGAATGGATGAATGGATGAATGGATGAATGAATGAATGAATGAATGAACGAATATATATACTTATCACATTTGGATGTTGACAACAAAATATGTCATAAACACAGAGGGTGAGATTTTGAGCCATATGTTATGTACTTATCACATTTGGATGTTGACAACAAAATATAAGTCATAAACACAGAGGGTGAGATTTTGAGCCATATGTTGATATGAACTATAAATAGTTGGGCTGTGTTATTTGAGGAAATCTATTACTCAGGTAAAGGTTGCCATTACTATCAACAGTAGCAGCAGCAATGCAGGATAGGGTGCTATTGCCCAATAAATAAAATCCAATTGTTTATGCTTATGTATTCTCAACCACTGCACCAGCGGCATATTCTTAAATGTACTTCTGGCCTCTGCAAGTTACTCTCAATGAGTAAGCTGGTGACAGCAGCTTGAATTCGTGGTCAGAGTACTGCAGGTTCAATTGGAGCCTCCAAATAAGGGGCTAAGCATATAGGTAGGGATTTCCTTGCATCTGTGGCCCTAACTTCACAGAGTAAAATGATGAAGTCCTCAGCATTTACTTCTAAGACATACTACTTAAGGTAAGAGGAGCAGTCGTATTAAAGCAAACGGGGATATTTGTTGCAATAAAATGAGAAAGTTGAAATAGGGCTTCTGTGAGCATTAGTTATCAAGGACTATGCAGTTTCTAAAGTATATCCTTTGTGCTAGACCAAGAATGTCTATTTCCAAAACTTCCATCATTAGCATTGATGTTAGCATGACCCAAGGAGCCCGTTTTTTCACACGCCACTTCCCACTGTGTTAATAAGAAGTTTCTTCTTGCTGTGGCAGGAAGATCACTCTCAAAAGTGAATTCAGCTTTTCTCCAAACGAGATCTTTTTCTCTAATGCATCTTAAGTAATTCTGCAAAGGAATGGCAGATCCAAGACATGCATATTTTCAAGAAATTAGAATGCAGACTTCAATACAGGAGCTATAAATGCAATGACTTGTAAGATATAAATTAGAAGGCATTGAGCTTTTCCGTAGATACATTAGGAATCAAAATAATTATTAGTTTTTTCCTTTTTACTCCTTTTCTATCCCATGTAATCCTTTTCCTCATATT
Organism: Myotis brandtii; assembly: GCF_000412655.1. NCBI lineage: Eukaryota > Metazoa > Chordata > Mammalia > Chiroptera > Vespertilionidae > Myotis > Myotis brandtii. Next base: position 2,328,575 of record NW_005361994.1, read on the forward strand.
TCTTTAGCACCGTGTTTCACACATAATAACAATCCATGCTCAACAAATGCTTGTACATTCTCCTACTGATCCGTTACTGAGTAACTGTAGTACAAAATGCTATCTAATGTGATATTAGAATATCTAAACCAAACATTCTGTCCTTGTCTTAAAAGTACAAAATGCTGGCAAACGCTTAACACTAGAATAATAGAAAGGACATTCTTAAGGAAGGGAAGATGAGCCAAGAGTCAGGTCAGGTGAAGAAGGTTCTTTGGGAGTAGGGAGAAGGGAACTAGGAAACCCAGTATTGCCTATCATCTCCTCAGCTTGGAATCTATGCTCTATGGCAGGGGTGGGCAAACTTTTTGACTCGAGGGCCACAATGGGTTCTTAAACTAGACCGGAGGGCCGGAACAAAAGCATGGATGGAGTGTTTGTGTGAACTAATATAAATTCAAAATAAACATCATTACATAAAAGGGTACGGGTTTTTTTTTTTTTTAGTTTTATTCACGGCTGGCCTAGAGCCTTCAGAGGGAGCATGGCCCTGCCAGCCATTTGACTTTGGACTTCTGGATACTCATAGTAGCGGATATGTTGAAAAGGGTGAAGACTGGTACAGACAAACACTACAAAGAGTTTGGGGATCTTTTTCTAGTGTCACTTGCCAAATTATGTCTTTCCCCTAAGACAGTGGTCGGCAAACTCATTAGTCAACAGAGCCAAATATCAACAGTACAACGATTGAAATTTCTTTTGAGAGCCAAATTTTTTAAACTTAAACTATATAGGTAGGTACATTGTTATTAACTTAATTAGGGTACTCCTAAGGCTTAGGAAGAGCCACACTAAGGGGGCCAAAGAGCCGCATGTGGCTCATGAGCCGC
>NW_005361994.1:2330008-2331003 GCF_000412655.1 Myotis brandtii
TCTCACTCATTCACTTTAAGATTTGACATACGAGTAATTTGAGTTATGAGCTCCGTCACGGAACGAATTAAACTCGTAAGTCAAGGCCCCACTGTACCACGGACTGATTTGTGCTTTATTTTTAGTCTTCACAACCCCCCCTCACCTGCCCCAGTATATGGGTATTTCATATTTGACCAGTAAAGAAACTGAAGCACAGCCCAGCAGGTATAGCTCAGTAGTTGAGCATCGACCTGTGGACCAGGAGGTCACGGTTCAATTCCCAGGTCAGGGCACATGCCCGGGTTGCAGGCTCAATCCCCAGTAGGGGGCGTGGACGAGGCAGCTGATCCATGATTCTTTCTCATCATTGATGTTTCTATCTCTCTCTCCCTCTCACTTCCTCTCTGAAAGCAATAAAAATATATTTTTAACAAAAAAAGAGATGTGCAGAAATGGCATGCAGTCAATTGTAGAGAGAAGTCAAGCCAGGCAATCTAATAAAGAGAGAATATGCTAATTGAACCTCACGCCATTGCAAAGATGGCAGCGCCCACAGTCAATAAGGAGGGAATATGCTAATTGACTGCCATGCCCTCAAAGATGGCAGTGCCCAGTCCCCTTAGCCCGGCCGGGGATGTAGGCATGAGGTAAGACCAGGCCCGCCCCGCGTGCCTACTTCCAGAGACCCGCAGTCCCCTCAGCCCCCCAGCTGCCAGGGCCTCCCCGAGGCGCAGGCAAGCCTCAGATGGCAGCTGCCCAGCCGACACCTGAGATGCAGACAAGCCTCGAATGTTGGGTGCCCAGCTGCCCAGGGCTGGCCTGAGGTGCAGGCAAGCCTCGGATGGTGGCTGTCCAGCCGCCCAGGGCTGCCTGAGGCTCAGGTAACCAGGACCAGCCGAGGTTTGCGCTGCTGGCAGTGGCAGCAGCAGAAGTGTGATGGGGAATCGCCTTCCCCTAATCGCCGGGTTGCCTCCCACCCCAGAGGGCTCCTGGACTGTGAGAGGGGGCAGGCT
>NW_005361995.1:0-4481 GCF_000412655.1 Myotis brandtii
AGATTTTGCTGCTACTAAGTGACAGTGCTCAGATAGGGAGGAGGGCAGGGCAGTGAGAGATCTTTGGTTCTGCTTTTATTGGGGTTGAATGTGGGTATCTATGCTGTCATGGGCTCACTCTTTATTGGGGAATTTAAAACACAACAGTAGGTATTTATAGCTCAGGGATGAGCAAAACGCCAAGTAGCACAAATGGTTAGTTATTGAAATCAAGTGAGATTTCAAATACAAAGGAGTGGGGGGGGGGGGCAGGCCTGGCTATTCATCTAGTCCTGTGCCTAGCAATGCATGATAGTATCTGGTGTAACATAGGCCAATATTCATAGCCACTGGGCACCTGTTTTGTTATTTAGGAACAGCTCAGAATTTTTTGAAGGCTGCCTGAGCCATGGTCACCATCTGGATCTCCTTTAAGGCAGGTGCACACCCAGACCTGTATCTGGAAAGTCACTATGGTGATTAGGCCCAGATATTGGCAAGGTTATCCTGGACTACTAAATTACTCAAGAGTGTTGCTCAACCAAATGATGCAGGACAGCTGCTATGCTCTTCCTGGCACGACATATTGGTGGCCGTAAGGCAGCGGCTGTTGTCTGGCACGCTGATGGTCCACATATCCCCATTGACCTATTTATTCAGACTATACTGCGATATCCAGCTGCTAATGAGGATTCTGATATTTCACAAGCCTATTTATATAAGTTGTCCAGTACCATTCATACAGATTTCCCACCATCTCTCCTGGACCCTTCTTCCTACACTGAACTCTAGACTCATAGCACTGACTGCCAGCTTGTCTGGGGCTCTCTGGACTTGCTTTTGCACGTGGTTTCTCTTGTGGGCTCTAATAATTGTTCTCCCCAGAATGCTCTCTGTGCCCCTCACAGACTTAGGGTGTCCTGGCTGGTCATATTCCCTGGTTTCTAGTCATTCTGACTGAATCATTGCTTCTCAAAGTAAAGGGGAAATGCCATCAGACATTTGAGGATTTTAAATCATACCCAGTGGAATCCTTTTACTCAGGACATCACTGCATAAATCCAGCTTTATATGGATGAGGGGTTAAGTCGATTTTTTGTTTAACCTAATGAGAAAATTGGAGACATACATTAAAATAACATTGGTGCGCCCTAACCGGTTTGGTTCAGTGGATAGAGCGTCGGCTTGTGGACTCAAGGGCCCCAGGTTTGATTCCGGTCAAGGGCATGTACCTTGGTTGCTGGCACATCCCCAGTAGGGGGTGTGCAGGAGGCAGGTGATCGATGTTTCTCTCTCATTGATGTTTCTAACTATCCTGAAGTATGGTAGCAATCATTTCAGATTGAAACTGTAGTTTAACTCTAACCCTGTTGTTTGGCTTAACAATAGAAAAGTTATTTTGATTTTCTAAATTGTATAAATCATCCCATTCAATTGAATGACTATCCCATTGATTGTTATCTTACTGGTTATTGAAGCACATTCTTCTGTACCTGGGAAACAGGACAGCACAATTATCCTAAATTGTTTTAGTGGCCACAGATAATGCGTTCCAGTTGACTCAGTGGTCCCAAGACCAGGACAATTACTCTAAATTACCTTGATGGCTCTAGATAATGAGTTCCTGGCAACCCAGTGGTCTCAAGACCCGAGGGCTCTAGATAAGGTGTTTCTGTCAATTCAGTGACCCCGAGACCCAAAACTGTAATTAATATGCTTAATTCTGCTTCTGTAAACTGTTTTTTTGCAACCAGGTTCCTCATTTCAAATCCTGGGATGTAATCAATACCTTTGTAATTTTTGCCTATATAAACCTGAAGTTATGACCATCTGATCACTATGAGATTTGGGAATGACCCCTCATAGTCCCTGATTGCAATAAATGTGACTCTTTAATTCGACTTCTTGAGGTGTCCTGTGATTTGCGGGGTACATTACAACAATCCCTCTTCTTTCCTCTCTGTAAAAAATCAATAAAATAAAATATATATAAAATAAAATAACATTTGTGCAACATTTTTTTACTCATAACTTTTAGCAAAATTTAAAAGATTGGTAAAATGATGTTTAAAAAAGTTTAGGATATTCACATTACAGTAATTTATGAGAAAATATATTAGAATAAAATTTTGGCAATATTTATAAAAGTTTAAATATTCATACACTTTGCACATTAACCAAACTTCCCTTTTATGTTTTTCTTATTAGAAAACATACATTTTCCTAAGAATTCATGTTCAAATATGTTGATTTCAGTTGTATTAGTCATAGCAGGCAAAAGAAAGTAACTTATATTTCCATCAGGAGAAGTATCTAATTATGACACATACATACTGTAGTATTATAGAGAGTAAGTACTGTCAATTGAAAGATCTTACATTCACTTTTTAACTGGCAAGGTAAGTGAAAGTTTAATTTATATATCATCACCATGTAAGTTAAAAGAAAAACAATATATTTTAATACACATATATGAAAAATCTCAGAATAAGCTTTGAAATAATACACACCAGATTAGTAGTTGTAATTTCCTTTGAGATAGAGGTTGAATTTTGGAGGAACTTGATAAAGGGGGGCAATGTGATTGATTTGTATTTTTATAATATTTAACAAGAATATATGAACTTCCACCTTTATAAGTAAAATATTTAAATAAGCCCCAAATCAGAAATAGGTGTGTATTAATCAGTTAAAATAACTGTTAGCTGATGACCTGAAATATGAGTGGTTTAACACAACACATTTTTTGTTTTTTTTGTTCACATGAATTATGGTTTTCATTGGCAGGGACGTTCTGTGCTCAGGCAACTCAGGGATCCTGGCTGCTTTTACCTTCTTGTAGCTCCATTTTCTCGGCACAGGGTCTCCATGTTTGCTGCTGAATAGTAGAGGAAGCATGGAAATGGCATACTGGCTCCAGTGAACATCCCAGGAAGGAGAGAAAAACAAGATGTGAATGAACACTTGTAGTCTCTCCCATAACTTGTCATTAGTAGGTGCTCAATAAAAAGAAACTATTATAATTTTTGTGACAATTCTCTTCATTTCTTAAAGGAGTTTCTGAGAAAACCAACTTTTCCTTGAAATTCACCAACTTTTTCAAAAGCCTATAATTTGACAGGTGCTTTCAAATATAGGATCACATCTAGTTTTCAAAGGATCCTGTAAATCTTAACAGGAAGGAAACATACATCCTTCTTCACTCAATATCACTTTTCTGCATTGCACTTTGTAATAACCTCTATAATCTCAGCAGAATGAGAATGTTCTCTTTCCTTGTGATGATGCATGGCCAAAATATTAATTTATGATCCTCAGCTACCTTCCATATGACAACATTCCTGAAGACCTTTACAGGTACCTTTTCCTGTGGGACAGGTATACAGACAAAGGGCAATGGAAGTATGGTTGTTTTAGTCAATAAGGTTGCTATAACAAGATATCATATATTGGGTGGTTTAAACAACTGAAATTTATTATTCAGTTGCAAAGTCCAAGATCACAGTGCTGGAAGATTTGGTGTATGGTGAGGCCCTTCTTCCTGGTTTGCAGATAGCCATCTTCCCATTTCATCAACATACAAGAGGCCTGGTGCATGAAATTTGTCCCCAGACCCTCCCACATCTATCTCCTCCCTTTCGCCCAGCCTGCACTAATTTTCTTTTCCCTTCAGCCCAGCCTGCACTCTCTCCAATCCAGGACCCCTCAGGGATTGGGCCTAAACCGGCAGTTGGACATCCCTCTCACAATCTGGGACTGCTGGCTTGTAACCACTCACCTGCCTGCCTGCCTGATTGCCACTAACTGCCCCCCCCACCGGCCTAATCACCCCTAACCGCCTCTGCTTGCTGGCCTGGTTGCACCTAACTGCCCACCCTGCCATCCTGGTTGTCCCCAACTGCCCCCCCTGCTAGCCTGGTTGCCCCATGCAGCCTAATGTTCAGTCATTTGGTCATCCCTCACTAACCCCCCTGCAAGTCTGGTCGCCCCATGCAGCCTGATGTTAAGTCATTTAGTCGTCCCTCACTAAACCCCCTGCAAGCCTGGTCACTCCACACAGCCTGATGTTCAGTCATTTAGTCATCCCTCACTAACCCCCCTGCCGGCCTGGTTGCCCCTCACAGCCTCCTGTTCGGTCATTTGGTCGTCCCTCACTAACCCCCCTGCAAGCCTGGTCACCCCAGCAGCCTGCTGTTCAGTCTTTACTGTTACTGTGATGGCATCCTGGATAATTTGCATATTCCTCAATTATTAGTATAGATTTCCAAGAGCATTAATGTCATCATGGAGACTTTACCCTCATAAGCTTATCCAAACCTAATTACTTCCTAAAGGCCCCACCTTATAATACTAACCCACTTGGGGTTAAGTAGTACTAAAAAGAGAAATGGAGTAAGAGACAGAAAACCCACCTCAGGCTAGGAGTGGAAACAATTCAGGCCCTAGATAAATTCAGACCAGGGTTCCTATCTGAGCACTGTCACTTAGTAGCAGCAAAATCT
>NW_005361996.1:0-747 GCF_000412655.1 Myotis brandtii
TAAAAGCCTAATATGCAAATTGACCAAACGGCAAAATAACCAGTCGCTATGGCGTGCACTGACCGCCAGAGGCCAGATGCTCAATGCAGGAGCTACCCCCAGCCTGCTGGCTCCAGGCCAGCCAAGGTGGGTGGGTGCCAGCGGGGACCCTCCGACCACCCCTCTGGTTGCCACACAGATTGGCCCTGATTGCCAGCCAGGCCTAGGAACCCTAACTGTGCACTAATATCATGTTTTGGGCCTCTAGTCTTTATATAAGAGATGGAAAGGTAATTTACTTGAGCAAAGAAAAATTGAAACTTGTCCTTTGAGACCTTATTTACTTTTATAGCTAGCTGTTATAATGGGTAAATTGTGTCTTTTGGGGAGTTTAGTATTATCTTAGAGAATAAAAGTAAATCATCCACATATTGGATGAGAGGGCAAATTTCTAGGAAATTTAACATAATATCAACTTTTAATATCTTGGAGAAATAGGTGGGACTCTCTGTATATCTCTGTGGTATTTCAGTCCAAATAACTTGTGGATCTTTTCAGGTGAAAGCAAAGATATATTGACTGTCCTTTTTGAAAGGGCGAGAACTACACCCTCCATCTTGCCCCAGGGTAAGGGCTAGGCCCTCCATCTTGCCCCAGGGTAAGGGCTACGCCCTCCATCTTGCCCCAGGGTAAGTGCTCCATCTTACCTTGGCCATGTGCTTGTCAAGGAACTTCCCGGAAGTCTAAGCCTCTGCTAGCCACACCCAG
>NW_005361997.1:0-486 GCF_000412655.1 Myotis brandtii
GGATGGGGGAGAGTCAACTTGGCGGTCGGATGCCAGTCTGAGAATTCCAGGAACGACTTCCCCCAACCTAGTTCCCCTCCCAGGTCAGGACTCGTGTTTTCCTCCTCTGCTCTCTGGGGTGCCAGGCTCACCGCGCGTGCCCCGAAAGGCCTCGAGGAGGAAGCCCGCCTCCTCCTGGATGCGCTCCTCGATGCCGCGCTTGCCCACGCCGAAGTCCCGCAGCGTGCTGATGGAGAAGCGCCGGAGTTGCTTGGCGCGCTCCCCGTTGCTGAATGCCACGCCTGGGGAGGGAATGTAGGAGTGGGGAGTGGCCAGAGAGGGGCGGGGTCAGAGGGAGGTGGGGGAAGAGAGAGAGAGAGAGACAGAGAGAGAGAGAGAGCCACACATCACACCAGGCCAGAGATTGAACCTGCAACCCAGGTATGTGAGACCAAGTTGGAAGAAAAGGGGCAACACGGATGTACAGAGAAACAGAGATGCAGAGAC
>NW_005361998.1:0-2198 GCF_000412655.1 Myotis brandtii
CTCTTCTCTGGGTGTTTGGTTATGTAATTCTCTCTCTACTGCATTGATGTAAAGGCACAAAATGACCCCCAGAGAAAAGAGAATTAGGGGATAAGAAAGAAAGAAGAACAGAAAAAGAAAAAAGAGAAAAAGAAAAAATAGGATTGCAAAAATGAAATTTGGAAAAGGAAAAAAAAGTAAGAGAGAAAAGAAAGAGAATGAAATAGAAGAGGGGAAGACACTATTTACATGGGGAGAAAACACCAATAGAACAGCCACTAATTCCAACAAATGCCAGCAACAGGTACCTAGAGATGAATGCAAACTACAAACAACAACTAATATCAAGCAAGGCGAGGGAAAACAGAAGCAAAAAATAACCAGGGGAAAAAATTTAAAAAGTAAAAGAAAAAGTGAAACAATCTCACAAACAAGCATAAAAAAAAACACAATATAATCAACAACCAAGCAAACAACAACAAAATGACAGAGAGAAAAAAAAATTGGATAGTGAAGAAAGAGAAGAGAGAGGTGTATATGGAATTAGAGCAGGGGATTGGAAATTAGTTATATAAGTAGGGTGAAATTTTAACGGGGTAAAAAGAAGGAATAGGGAAAATCTAAAGCAGGAATAGGGTAAGAGAAATAGGACAACAAAAGGGAAAAAGTGAGGAAGAGAGTTTTGGCATAAAGGTGAAGTTGAGATAGAGTAAAATGATGCTAAAGTAAAGATGAAAATAGAATGTAGAACACTAATCCCAAAATAAAATAAAGGGAAAATAAAATGACTCTTTTTTAAAAAGGTAAAATGGTAGTAGTAATAATACTGGTTAAAAATAAAAATGTAGTAATTAAAAAGGTAAAATCAGGTGAGGAAAAAAAATTAGTTTCTTAAGTAAAAAGAGAAAAAAATAAAAATGTGCAGTAGTGAAGGTCCTTCACTTCCTCTACTCTTCTGTTTGGCATGTCTTAGTCCTGTCTGGTATTCAGGAGAGTGTTGAAGTTCCCTGCGATTCACTGTTCCTCCGTGTTGTAAACCACAGTCCTGATTTTAAAGCAGGCAATATTTCTTTGTTTCCCAGACTGCCTTTATTTGTGTTTACAGAAGAATCAGTTTGTGGTTCAACCCCTAGGTGGCAGTGTTTCTGGATTGACTTCTGAGGCTATAAGTCCTCTTTAGCCAGTATTTAGGTTTTGTTTACCCTATCGCACTTAATACTGGTTTGGGAGAGTCAACTGCCCAGAGCTGGTTCCTTGATCGTTACTCCCTGCTCTGATTCCCAGGTTCCACAAAAACAACTTTCCCCTGCAGTCTCTGTGAGTGACCCCAATTGGGCGATACTATGTATTGGGTTTAATAATCAAAAGCAAAGATTTAAGGAGAGAAAAAAAGAACCAGAGTAAGTGCAGGATCTCACAACGCTCCACTGTCCAGCTCTGTGCACAGTTCTCCCAAAGTCTCTTCCACACGTCCTCTCTCCCCTGGCACTAAGCAGCCAGCACACTGGCAAAAACCGAGGCTGCCTTTTTGCACCCAGTCCAGCTATGGGCTGTTTATTAGAGTTCCCTTCTGCCAGCAGCCCTGCAGAACCCCTTCCACACTCGCAGATCACGCTGGCCCAAACGGTCGATGACTTTGTGGGGTGCATACTTCCCCAGCGCGCGTTCCTCTCTCTAACCTGAATTACAAATCGCACCTTTATCTAGGCAAAATCGGACCTTTCCATGAGGAGTAACAGTTAGTTACCTACAAGGGAGTACCCATACACTGTCAGCTGATTTCTCAAAAGAAACTATGCAGGCCAGAAGGGAGTGGCAAGAAATATTCAAAGTGATGAATAGCAAGTACCTACAACCTAGATTACTTTACACAGCAAAGCTATCATTCAGAATTGAAAGTCAGATAAAGAGCTTCACAGATAAGAAAAAGCTAAAGGAGTTCATCACCACCAAACCAGTATTATATGAAATGCTGAAAGGTATTCTTTAAGAAGAGGAAGAAGAAGAAAAAGGTAAAGATACAAATTATGAACAACAAATACACATCTATCAACAAGTGAATCTAAAAATCAAGTGAATAAATAATCTGATGAACAGAATAAACTGGTGAATATAATAGAATCAGGGGCATAGAAAGGGAATGGACTGACTATTCTGGGGGGGGAAAGGGGTGTGGGGGATGCGGGAAGAGACTGGACAAAAATCGCGCACCTATGGAT
>NW_005361998.1:2325-14072 GCF_000412655.1 Myotis brandtii
TCGGGGGGGGAAAGGGGTTGGGGGGGTGTGGGAAGAGACTGGACAAAAATCGTACACCTATGGATGAGGACAGTGGGGGGTGGGTAAGGGCAGAGGGTGGGGTGGGAACCAGGTGAAGGGGAGCTATGGGGGGGAAAAAGAGGAACAACTGTAATAATCTGAACAATAAAGATTTAATTTAAAAAAATAAATAAATAAAAGCAAAAAAAAAAAAGAAGGCACAGGCCAGGCTGAGGCCCCCCGCCCCACCCAAGTGCACAAATTTCGTGCACCTGGCCTCTAATCTTTTCATATCTCTCTACCTCACTTTTTCTATCTCTCCTCCTCTCTCTCGTTGAATTTATTGGGGAGACACAGATTCATAAAACCATACGGGTTTTAAAATAAAAAATGAATAAGTCAAATATTAAAAAAAAAAAAGACTGACGTGCACCAGGCCTCTAATCTATATATAATGCTAAGTGACTGGCCGTATGTGTGATGATTTTACTAATTATTTTTCATCTCTGACACTTCTATTATAAAGAAAGTACGAATAGCAATATTAAAATATTTCTTCTAATTAATTTCCTTTCAATGTGCATGAATCCATGCCCAGGGCACTAGTGTTTTCATATGTCTCTTGGCCTTCTGTATCTCCTCTTTTGAAAAGTGTCTATTTAGGTCCTTTGCCCAGTTTTTGATTGGATTGTTTATCTTCCTTTTATTAAGCAGGTGGGGACGCTGCTGTGCCGGAGCGGGATGGCAGGTGAGTGCACACCTGGTGGGCGGGCCCGGCCTCTGTGCTCTCTAGAGGCTGGAGTTGACTGTCCCATCTCCTCAGTAAGAAACACGCTCCCATTTCCTAAGGACAGGACTGGAAATCTCCACATGAGACCTGGACACCCTGGTCCTCCATCCGTGTGGGGTCTGACCAGCCTAAAGTGAGAGATTCTCCTTGCTGGCTCATGAAGTAGGCAGCCATGTGTCTAAAAGCCCACATGGCCAAGAACTTCGAATGACCTTGCTATACACCAAATGCTTGTGTCCTCCCCCTGCCCAAATTCATGTAAATCCTCAGGCCCAATCCTATATAATAAAAGCGTAATATGCAACTTGTCCCCTCAGGAGTTCCACCAGGAGATCCACCGCTTGCTATGATGTGCGCTGAACATCAGAGGGCGGCACGGAACATGGCAGCTTCTGTGATGCTGTGCTGGCAGTGGACAGCAGTGGAGGTGCTACCAGCCCCTATGGGCCCCAATGAGAGTGGGACCACGGCAGGATGGTGGAGCAGGTGAGTGGGCAGTGCCAGGCTGAGGCAGGTGCAAGTGGGGGCCCAATTGCCCCACAGACGGCGACCAGCTCTTGCTGGTGCTGCCAATCCTACACGTGTTTTGCGATCCATCATTGTCAATCGTGAATTTGGTTGTTTTTGTTGACATTCTGAAGCTAAAAGAAAGCGGTGGCGGTGCACAGAAGTAACGATGGTGATTAAATATGATTGTAATAGTGATCCGGGTAGATATAATTATCCACATGTAACCGAAGTAGCTGTCATATTCAAAAAGGAAAATGGAGGACATCCTTTTCAAAGGGACTTGCTCATTCATTGTAAACCAGATCCCAATACTCCAAATGCCACCAAAATGAAACAAATCAGTATCCTGTTTCCTACATTAGATGCAATGATGTATTCTATTCTTTTCCCACATGGTGAAAAAGACTGGGGAATGGATATTGGATTAAGACTCAGAGTAAAATGTATATGAAAATAATATATAAATTAATAAAAAATAACATGATATAACAACAACAAAGACATGATATAAAAAACAAAAACATGATATAAAAACAAGTGATAAAAACAATGACTGATAAAGTTATTCTAACACTGAGGCCAGTGTCAGATGGGGACAAATCAATTCTTGGAATCAGAACAACCTCTCCTCCGCAGATTCTGTTAAAACTTCACCTTCAATTATATTAGGTTGCACTCTTTTGACAATATATAAATCTAGTACCATTACAAAGACCCCATTTACTATTAAGATTTCTCAGTAGCATGATGATTGCACCTACTTTCAATTCTAATTTATGAAACGGCATTCCCAAAGGAGTAATACTTTTAAGAAATTTGATGGGAAAATTTTCCTTTTCGCCATCATCTGTTGAATCCGGTATTATTGTCAATTACACTTTCCAGCTGACTTTGGCAGACAAAATTCCGTTGTCTAGACGCGAATCTTTATCCACAAAAACTTGCTGCATGGCCCTTTTCCGCTGTTTCTCTTCCCTAACCCCTGACCTGTCCACCAGGTTGGCTCAAGCTCGCCACACTGCGCATGCCTTTTCCACCCTCGCCGCCAGCCCCCAGAAGGGCCCAGCACCTGGACTGCAGTGCTCAGTGGCCCCTCCGCCCTGGGAGCTCACCCGGCTTCCCAGCTTTCTCTACTGTCTCTGGTTTGTTGTCCTGAAAGTGGTCCTGAGGAAGCGACCTCTGTTCTGCTCTAGATGCCTGGTGGTGTGGGCAAGCCACATGCGCTCTTGACGTCCGGGGCACACGCTGTCCACGCTGGGGCATGCACTCTGACGCACGGGACACGCACTCAAATGCATGGGGCACGCACTCTGACACATGTGCCCTGGGCACTTGCTCTCGACCTCCTGGGCAGGAGCTGCGGGAGTAGAGCACTTGGGTCAGGGAGGCCTGTGCACGTGTTGACACCCTGTTGTCCCTGTGCTCCCTTTATTCCAGGCGGAAGGCTCCTGGGGGTGGCTGTGACCACCCTGCCCTGCGGGGACCTGCAGGTAAGCAGAGCCCCAGGGGAGCTCCCACCACCAGTGTGGGTGGAAGGACAAAGGTCTCACTCCAGGCGTCCCTGTGGATCTCTTTCTCCCATTTGTCAGAAGCCATGGCTCGGTTGCCCCGCAGGAGTGAAGCTGTCTGTCCACAGGAGTGATGTCTGTGCTGGTCGGGTGTGCTGGGGAGGGGAGGCTGGTCCTGCACAACTTGTCTTGGGCGCTGAGGCGCCAGGTGGTGGACCTGCTACCGGGCCCTGGGGAGGCCATGGGACCTGCACCTGCGGGTGCACCAGCTTGGTGGACATGGGCAAGCAGGGCACCTGGACAGGGGTGTGCCCTGTTCTCTCAGAGGCCGCCTGTCCTTTCCAGCCCCCAGTGTGCAGCCCTGTTCCCTGGAGGAAACTGGATTCCTGCTGCAGGGGGTGGGGTGAGGGGTGGGAGGTGGGGGTGGTCCCTCAGGCCTTCCAGCTTCTCCCTCCTGCTCCAGCTTCTCCCTCCTGCCCCAGCTTCTCCCTCCTGCCCCAGCTTCTCCCTCCTGCCCACAGACCCACCTCTCGGCCTGTTCCCACCTTCACAGTGCCTCCAGAGGCCCACACAGATACACTGTAGGTCTGTAACTGGATTAGACCTGCCATCCAGAACCATCAAGACAGGTTAGCATTAGGACATCCTCACTGCTGGGATAGGCACTGCCCACAACCTGGGTATGGCGTATTTCCTTAAAGAAATTATCCTTAATCATCACAGGGAGGGGCAGGGCGAGTAAAATCTGCTCTGAGCAGCTGTGAGCCCCACCCCTGAAAGTCCCAGCCAGCCAAAAGAGACAAGAAAAGCCACAAATACCTTTAAATCTACCCCAGAATTCCAAAATTTCAACCTAACACAGCAAAATCACAGAGCAAACCATAGCCCCTAGTACACAAACATAGAAATTTTTATCAACTATCCCTCTGTGATAGAGAGCAAACGTCTCTGAGAAAACTAACTCAACAGCACTGCTTGAGGCTTTTGCAGACCATCATTGGTTCAGCCTTCAGTAAATCAAACGTTTTAACCAGATGAGCAAACAGAAAATCAAAGTAGCTTTTGCTTTCACACAGACCAGTTAATCAGCAGATAATTATGCCAAGACAGACAAACATCCGTACTCACACTCTCTCAGTAGACTAGCCCAGACTGGATCTGAGCAGATAATGCCCAACTCCCCAGATGGGCATGGGGGCACTCCCGGCACCCACACCCCAGAAAAGAATTCTCGACTGACATCTCGGTGAGAACCTACCGTAGGAGTTTCCAAATCAGAGTGAAGAAACACACAGAGGGCTTCATTTTTATAACCTTCTGGGGTCTTTGTCTTGCAGATATGGTTCCGTCCCCTTTCATGGGTTTACAGGAAGGCCCCCAGGTGTTGGGGGTCCCCAGGCCATATATGATGATCTGTCCTGGGGCCAGTGATAACAACCCCCCCCCCCCCCCAGGGCAGTGCATTGTTCAGTTTTTATGGCCTGACATGCCTTGCAAGACCAGTTTCTTCCTCACATTCATAGTAAATAATCTCCTCCATCCAGAGTTGCAGGAGTGATTCAGAAATATTAATAAAAATTTCTCCTGTAATCCTTCTCAGATAGCTCTTTTCACAGATGATTCTATTAACAGTGAATTAAATATTTCAGGATTAGGACATGGAGGTGGAGGGGGCCATAAAGGCCATTCCTCCAATTTTTTCTTTTCTTTTTGCTCCTCTTTATGAGCAGAGGGTGCAAGGGGAGGAGATTTATCCTCCTTGGCCTCTCTTAAAGGCTCTAGGGAATGAAATACCGTGTTCCACAAGGAGAAACAGTTTGGAGGCAAGTTTTTTCCCTGCTGCTGAGCTTTTTTCAAGTTCTGACCAACTCTTTGCCAAACATTCAAGATCTAATGTACCTTCTTCAGGAAACCAAGGGTTATGTTCTATAATAACATGCAAAAACTGTAAGAGAATACTTTCTGAAACTTTGATTCCTTAAGCATGCAAACCAAAAGTCTACAATAAAATTTCTTACTTTTTAAGCCGAATCCTTCCCCATTAGCCTGGCTAGAAAGACACGTTCCCACCCTACTGTGGACAAAAGGGGCCACATGCTGACCTGACAAGCTCAGGGGAGGCCTGCATGGCAGTCTTGCAAACTCAGAGACCTAAAGTAACCACAAAGGATGGTCTGAATTTAAACTTTAACTAAAGCAGTTATGGTGGGCAGTTACGTCCTAGGCCGGTATCTTCACTGACAAGGTCAACCTTTACCTTAACTGAGCCTATCTGTCTTTTTGCATCTATGATAACATACCCTTGAAATATCTGGGTAACTTGTAACTTCCCTTTTTCTGGAGCCCCTGGGGCACAACCAAATGTGCTGGGCGCCAGGACAGATACCACAAACTCCTTCATTATCATGTTAATTGATCCTGCACCCACCTAAGTATGTGTCCATCATTTTACTTTTTATCCAATCCCAGGGGTTTGCCCTGCTTTGCTTTATCCCTCCTCCTTAATCTATCACCAATGAATTTCATGTTACCCACCTGCGTCCTTCCTTTGACTGCAATGTATAAATACAAATGTAACCCGCCATTCTCTGGAGCATTATCTCAATTCGTTGAGGTTCTGCTTCCTGGCATATGTCGACAGTTTGGCTCAAATAAACTCACAAAAATTCTTCACAGGTTTCAGTGGTTTTTTACGTTAACACTACTTACATATTTCGAATTCTGCAGCTGATCGTGGGCTTTGTGTGCAGTGAAATATCTCCCCACCTATAAGGTGTGCCCACCTACCCGGTGATAAATCTTCGTTTTTCGCTCTAGGCGAAGTCTTCTCTTCCAGATGTCCCGTTGAGGCGCTAGATGTGTAAGTGTGTATGTTCCCCCACATCCCGCGTGGTTCATGGTTCAGGATCTGGAAGAGGGGCCGCACACAAATGAAAGAGATAAGACAAGTAATAGTAATTTGGAAATTGGGGGGCCAGGCGAGAGCCCATCCCAAGAGGATGGACTCCGCTTGTGCTCAGGCCTCGCCATCTTTTTATTCAGTTTGGGATACACCCATAGCCCTTAGGCAGGCAAGTTCCAGTAACAGGCAGACTATCTTATCAGTAAGGATTTACATTACTATTTGGTGGGGAAGTTGCTTCAGCTACCATTGTCTCCACTAAACAGTGGGTGCATAGCTCTGACCTTTGCCAGGGCTTCAAGGGTCACCAGCATTCCAGGCTCCTTGTCCACACCTCTCTGCTAGAGAAGACAATAGGCGGCTTCCCACAATTAATGAACCATTAGCCAGACTCATCAAGAGCCCAAAATAAATAAAATCAGAAATGAAAGGGAAGAAACAACTGACATCACAGAAATACAAAGGATTGTAAGCAAATACTATGAACAACTATATGTCTACAAATTGGACAACCTGGGCAAAATGGGTAAATTCCTAGAAATATACAAACTTCCAAACTGAACTAGGAAGAATCAGAAAACCTTAATAGACTTATTATAACTAATGAAATTAGACCAATAATCAAAATACTTCCAGCAAACAAAGGAACTGGATAGGATGGCTTCACAGGCAAATTTTACCAAACATTCAAAGAATAACAAACACCTATCCTTCTCAAACTATTCCAAAATATTCAGGAGGAAGGAAGACTTTCAAGCTCTTTCTGTGAGGCCAGCATTATTCTAATTCCCCAACCAGATAAAGACTACAAAGAAAGAAAATTATAAGCCAACATAGATACTAAATCCCCAACAAAATACTATCAAACGGGACCCAGAAATACATTTAAAAGATCATACACCATGATTAAGTGGGAATTATCCAGGGATGCACCACTGGTACAATATTTGCAAGCCAATAAATGTGATACATCACATAAACAAATGAACAATAAAAATCACATGATCATGTCAATAGTTGCTGAAAAAGCATTAGATAAAATCCAGCATGATACTAACTTTCAGCAAACTGGGAATAGAGGCATCATATTTAAACACAGTTAAGGGTATATATGACACACCTACAGCCAACGTCATACTCAGTGGGCAAAAACTAAAAGCATTTCCCTTAAGATCAGGAACAAGAGAGGTATATCTGCTTTCATCACTGTTATTCAACATAGTACTGGAATTCCTAGCCATAGCGAACAGATAAGAAAAAGAATGTTTTCCACTTAAACATACGTGAAAAACTTCTCTATCCCTATGTTTAAAGAAAGTCAGTGCTTTGAATCATCATACATTTACAAGTATAAGACTCCTTTTATATTCACAAAATGCATCAAATTTAAGTAGCATAATATGATGTTAAGTGTGTGTGTTTTCTTCTTATTTCCCCCTTGTTCTGATTCTGACGTTAAGTTTTTGAAGATGCTCCACTAGTTATCTTTATCCTGTGGGACAGTAGTTTTTGTGTAAGGGAATCATAGTACATTTACCTATCAGGATATGTTTTAAATACATTATAAATTAGTGGTTCTCAACCTTCCTAATGCCGCGACCCTTTAATACAGTTCCTCATGTTGTGGTGACCCCCAACCATAAAATTATTTTCGTTGCTACTTCATAACTGTAATTTAGCTACTGTTATGAATTGTAATGTAAATATCTGATATGCAGGATATATTTTCATTGTTACAAATTGAACATAATTAAAGCATAGTGATTAATCACAAAAACAATATGTAATTATATATGTGTTTTCCGATGGTCTTAGGCGACCCCTGTGAAAGGGTCGTTCGACCCCCAAAGGGATCGCGACCCACAGGTTGGCGACCCACAGGTTGAGAACCGCTGTTATAAATGCTTAACAGAGAATTTTTCTTATCATAGTAAATGAAGGTGCTTGATCATTAATCTGAAGATTTTAACCTTGCCCCTGACACATGTAATTTAAAATCATTTTATGTCAACACATTACTTGTTTTCTTGAATTCTGAATCCATTAAATTGACTTGACTTGCAAATTAGCTCCATACAGATGAATATTTAAAGCGTTATGAAAATTTCTATATTCCTACTCTTCTGGAAATGTGCATACCTACTGATTTATCATGTTCGCTTTTTACTGCAGGTTATGAGTAATATACTACAAAGTATTTTAAACTTTACTCCCACTTTTAAAAAGATCTGCTTCAGAGAAGTTTGATTTATTTGAGCAGTTTAAAAATAATTTTTTTGGATTTGTATTAGCTTATTGCAAAAGACTTTCTAAACAACCAAAGAGTGGTCTGGCATTCCAATATGCCATAAAACATGATTCTTATATTTTGTAACTAAATAACCACCTTCAATTGCTCAAATTCTACAATTGGTAGAAGTAACAATATATTATCTCTACTATTACAGTCATTATTCAAAGAGGAAAAGTATCAAAATTCATTTTTAACTATCAGATGGAATGCTACAATTATACAGGTTTTGAGGGTGCATAAAGATTTTTCATAATAAACAAACTTTTTAATTTTTGTGTATGCTTCTTTGGTTTAGAAGAAATAAAATCTCAATGAGAAAAAAATAACTATGTTATTGAAACATTGTACATAGCTCTTCCTAGAAACAAGTTTGAAATCAAATTTATTTTGTCCAAATAGTGTGAAAAATATATCTTATAACACTATTTTTTTGCTTTAGTAATTACTTTGGACATATTTAATAAGGCAAAATGCTCTCATTAGCACATAAAAAACACAATGAAAAAGAGATTTAAAATGAAATAAAACTCCACTGATAATTTTCACCTTTAAAGTTCCTTTCACAGTGAATGAATAAAAAATTCTCCACAAGAGAACTACTGATTTATTATGATGCGTATATGGAAATGATTTTCACATTATCTTGAAAAAATGACATGTATTTGCTTAAATAGCTTATTATAAAAGTGAGAAAACAAAACCCTCCTATGTATACAGAAATTATGTGAAAGTTAGAAATAAAATGCACTGGTGTCACTGGCTACCAAAATGAAGTCACATGACTAGTAAAAAAAAAAAGCTTGATGCATACATATAGTGGCTCATTCAAAAGCATTTATAAATCCTAGTGATTTTTTAAAAAGAATAAACCATTTGGCCATGGCTGGTGCTACTCACTGGTTAGAGCATCAGCCCATACACTGAAGGTTTGTAAGTTCAATCCATGGCCCTTGTTGGGGTGCCTGCAGGAGGCAACCAATTGATGTGTCTTTCACAATAATGTTTCTCTCTCTCTTCTTCTCTTTCTCTATCTCCCTCCCTCCCTCCCTCCCTCCCTCTGTCCTTTCCACTGTCTCTAAAAATCAATGGAAAATATATCTTCTGATAAGGATTAACAACAACAAAAATAAACTCTTTGAAAGTTTAACTTAACTGACTATTAACAAGTTTTCATGATAAGGTTATTTTTTAATTAAAAGAATAAATGTATTACGATATTCATTATTTGCCTCAATTCAAAAATAACTAAACAAGTTCTTAAATTGAATATAGATAACATGAAATCTGTTAAAATAAATTTCTAAGGAAAAGAAAGATCTTAGTGTTCCATCAAGATATTATTAAAGTGCAAATAACTTTAAGACATTGGTATATTCCTTTTGTATTCTATTCCTTCATAAGTGGAAATAGGTGGCTGCTTAAAATGTCATATTAGCCCTGACTAGGTAGCTCAGTTGATTAGAGCATTGTCCCCATAAGCAAGGTTGTGGGTTCCATCCCTGGTCAGGGCATAAACAAGAATCAATCTATGAATGCATAAATAAGTGGAACCAACCAATGTTCCCCCCTCTCTCTCCCTTCCACTCATTCTAAATTTAATAAATTAAATGCTATATCTAAGTCACTTATACTTTGGTGATTATTTAGCCTAACATTTTGGATTGATTACATTCCATAAAATATTCTACATTGTACACCTATGCGAAGAGAAAACCTGCCGCTATTATACTAAAACACGATATTCTGTATTTTAAGTGTTTTCTATACTTCCATATTTCAGTATCAAATTTTTAACATAATATCAGTCAGATTCCCCCTTTTAAAATATCTTACTTTAGCTATATATTGTCCAAAAATTAAATATTTATAAATAGCAAATGTCAATTCATAAAGAGCATTGAGTAGGACTAAGAGGGGAAAAACACCTAAAACATAAGTGCATTTAAAAAATGTAATATTGCTGAAACCGGTTTGGCTCAGTGGACAGAGCGTCGGCCTGCGGACTGAAGGGTCCCAGGTTCGATTCCAGTCAAGGGCATATACCTGGGTTGCGGGCACATCCCCAGTAGGAGATGTGCAGAGGCAGCTGATCGATGTTTCTCTCTCATCAATGTTTCTGACTCTCTATCTCTCTCCCTTCCTCTCTGTAAAAAATCAATAAAATATATTTTTTTAAAAAAATGTAATATTGCCCTAACCTGTTTGGCTCAGTGGATAGAGCTTTGGCCGTCGGACTGAAGGGTCCCAGGTTCGATTTCGGTCAAGGGCATGTACCTTGGTTGCGGGCATATCCCCAGTATGGGCTGTGCAGGAGGCAGCTGATCAATGTTTCTCACTCATCGATGTTTCCAACTCTCTATTCCTCTCCCCCCTCCTCTCTGTAGAAAATCAATAAAATATATATATATATTTTTTAAATGTAATATGCTCTAATAAACTTTAATTAATCAGTACATATGTTCTGAGAGTACTTTGAGGAGTATACATGCATACATTAAAGAACACACACACATGCAGAAGAAAGTAAATTAATGCACATGAAACAACTACAGAACAAAAGATTATTTATTTTGAAATAAAATTTTTAAAATGGAAAATAGATTAGTGGTTGCCCAGGGTTAGGGACAAGAGGGAAATGGATGTGGTTACAATAGGGCAACACAGGGAGGCATCCTTGTGGTGATGAAAGACTTTTGTATCTTGACTATTGTGGTGATTGATATACACAGGATAAAACTGCAGACCACACACACAGCACACAAATAAGTACAAGTCAAACTGGGCAAGCCTGAATTAAATCAATGAATTATCAATATAAATTCCTGGTTGTGATATCATAATACAATTTTCAGGTATACGGGATCTTGTATGATATCTTTACCAGATGCACAAGATTCATGCAAGGGGCTCAGCCCTCGCAGCTGCAGCGACCTGCCTTGGCTCTCGCAGCCCTGGCTTCGTCCAGAAGATTCGTCCAGAAGGTTGTTTGGCTGTCCAGTCTAATATTTCGCTTTTATGATCATAGACTACTAGAGGCCCGGTGCACAAAAATTTGTGCACTCGGGGGGGGTGGTCCCTCAGCCTGTGCCCTCTCGCAGTCTGGGACCCCTCGGGGGATTGGGCCTAAGCTGGCAATCAGACAACCCTCTGGCAGCCCGGGAGCCCTCGGGGGATATCCACTTGCCAGCAGGGAGCAGGCCTAAGCTGCAGTCGGACATTCTTAATGCAGCTGAGGAGGCAGGAGAGGCTCCCACCACCATCGCTGTACTGGCAGCCGTCAGCCTGGCTTGTGGCTGAGCAGAGCTTCCCCTGTGGGAGCGCACTGACCACCAGGGGGCAGCAGCTCCTGCAAGTGTCTGGCCCCGGGTGGTCAGAGTGTGTCATAGTGACCAGTCATTTCCAGTCGTTCTGCTTGGGGTCAGTTTGCATATTATTATATAGGATAGAGGCCTGGTGCATGGGTGGGGGCCGGCTGGTTTGCCCTGAAGGGTGTCCCGGATCAGGGTGGGGGTCCCGCTAGGGTGCCTGGCCAGCCTGGGTGAGGGGCTGATGGCTGTTTGCAGGCTGGCAACACCCCCTTTAGGGTGGGGGGGTCCCCACTGGGTTGCCTGACCAGTCTGGGTGAGTGACTGAGGACTGTTTTAAGGCTGGCCAAGCCACCCTGGCAATGGAAGCTCCCAGCCTCTCCTTTTTTTTTTTCTTTTTTTTCTGGGATTTATTTACCTTCTATAATTGAAACTTTGT
>NW_005361998.1:14273-20711 GCF_000412655.1 Myotis brandtii
CAAGCCTCCTGCTTGCTCCAGCTCCGTGGCTGCCGGCCACCATCTTGGTTGGGTTAATTTGCATATAGTTGCTCTGATTGGCTGGTGGGCATGGCTTAAGGCATAGTGAAGGTACAGTCAATTTGCATGTTTTTATTAGTGTAGATTTTTTACAACTACATGTGAAACTACAATTATCCCTAAATAAAGAGTTTTTTAATGATTATAAAATTCACTTTCTCCATTCTAAATAAATCTGCTAACCCCAATAAAACACACAAGGAATAAACACCAAAATCCCTCCCAGTGACAAAAAACTTAAAAAAAAATTACCATCTAGGTGCATTTCACTGCATTTTCCCACATTAATGGCTCATGCAACTTCACTTCTCTTTGTTGCTAACAATAAGAGACATAAAATGCCACAGCATTAGTAAAAGTAAGACTTGTCTGGGGCCCTGGCCGGGTAACTTAGTTGTTTAGTGTCATCTCGAAACACCAAGGTTGCGGTTTCGGTCTCTGGTCAGGGCACATATAAGAAGCAACCAATGAACCCATAAATAAGTGGAACAAATCAAAGTTCTCTCCCTCTCTTCCCCTCTCCCTCTCTTCATCTCTCTGTCTTTCAAATCAATAAATAAACAACAACAAGAACAAAAACTGTCTTGATTTGCTAAGCCACATTACATATGGAATTTAATCAGAAGGAAGTCATTCTCCTAAAAACACCAGAGCCAACCAACCTGAACCTATATAAGTTCATTGAGCTGTTAGTTGTGAATTTTATATTATCAGCAGAGATGAAAGTTTGTAAATACTATAAATATAACCTTAGACAAATTTACTTAATCAGTAACTTAACTGAGATAATACACTCTGAGACACCTGAAAGTATTTTGTGGTATTTTTTTTCTAAATAACTAATTTGTACTTTTCTTTTTAAGATAAGATCCTAATAACGCACTTAATTGAAAACTGGACTTTTGCCCTATGAAAAACATAGGCTATTAAATGGTAATCAATGACTTATACAGCATTCTATTAAAACAATTACACTGCTTTGATACCTATTATAATTAAACAAATTATCTCGGTAGCTACTTTCTAATAACCACTTTCATTTTTCCAAATATCACAACAGTGTCATCAAACATTTTTCAGGCGCTACTAGTGAGCCTTTAGCCCAGCACCCAACACTTGCATCCATTTGAAATCTAGCTGGGCAGAGAGTCCTTTGTCCACCATCCCTTAGAATACTGCTGTTAAACTCATAGTCATAGAAACCTTGTCTTGCATGTTGCCCATGTCACTGGTTATAAATTTATGTACAAACTAGAGGCCCAGTGCATGAATTCATGCACCAGTGGTGGGTCCCTTGGCCTGAACTGAGGGACCAGGACGTAACTGGCTCTCTGACACCTCCCAAGGGTTCCCGGGTTGTGAGAGGGTGCAGGCCATGCCAAGGGTTCTCACCAGTGCACGATCTGGGCCATGGAGGGTCAGGGGAGGTTGGCCAGCTGGGGAGGAACCGTAGGAGGGCTCCAGGGCATGTCCGGCCCATCTCAGTCAGTCCCAATCAGCTGGACCCAGCAGCAAGCTAACCTATGGGCCAGAGCGTCTGCACCCTGGTGGTCAGTGCACATCATAGTGAGCAGTTGAGCAGCTTTAGCATATCATTAGCATATTATGCTTTGATTGGTTGAATGGCCGACTGGACACTTAGCATATTAAGCTTTTATTATATAGTGTATGGTGCTTCTTACTATTTTTGTTCTTTCACTTATTAAAGATTACTTTTATTGTCTTGAGTATCATGGAAGTGAAATATTACTGATTAGCTGACTATATTCTGATTTTATTAATTCCTGGTCAACCCTTCCCTCAAGTTTTGAAAGAATGGTTAAAGGTTTAGGATTCCTGGCTTTATGTCCCATTTCTGAAACTGTGCAATCTTTGGCAAATTTCTTAAACTTTCTAATCTGTCATTTCTAATTTTGTTACTAAGCAAGGGCTTGCTGCCCAACATGCATAGAAGCCAATACTACTGACATCAGCTTTTAAGAAAAGAGTTTGATGCCCTAGTTCCTTGGTTGGCAAACTGCGGCTCACAAGCCACATGCAGCTCTTTGGCCCCTTGAGTGTGGCTCTTCCTAAGCCTTAGGAATACCCTAATTAAGTTAATAACAATGTACCTACCTATATAGTTTAAGTTTAAAAAATTTGGCTGTCAAAAGAAATTTCAATCATTGTACTGTTGATATTTGGCTCTGTTAACTAATGAGTTTGCTGACCACTGCCCTAGTAGGTTTGGCTCAGTGGATAGAGCATCTGCCTCTGGACTGAAGGGTCCTGGGTTTGATTCTGGTCAAGGGCACATGCCTGGGTTGCAGGCTCCAATCCCAGTAGGGGGCATGCAAGAGGCAGTCAATCAATGATTCTCATCATTGACATTTCTATCTCGCTCCCTCTCCCTTCCTCTCTGAAATCAATAAAAAAAGGGTTTATTGTTTTTAATGTTACTTTATTTTTTATCTTTATTGTTGAAAGTATTGCATGTGGGAAACTGATATAGGGTTAAGCCTCGGACTGACCTGCTGGCAAAGTCACAAACAAGTCCTAGCTTAGAGGGCACAGTCCTCTTAGCATAATTAGGCTTGACCTTATAACACTCCCTAGATCTTATCTGGGAAGCTAATGGGCTGAGGAAGTGCAGGAAGTGTAACCATGGTCAAAACAAGTGAAACTCACAAAAACTGTGTAACTATGGTAACCACTACCTTGTTTACCTCTAAGTATAAAAAGCTTGGTGAGGCCTGAGCACAGGGGAAGTCCTTCCTCTTGAGTTGGACTTGCTCGCCTGGTCCCCCAATATTCCCAAATTATCTTGTGTCTTTTCTATTTCATTTGTGTGCGGCTCCACTTCCAGACCCGAACCCTGAACCACGCAGGACGTGGAGGGAAACACTTACGACAATTGCATGTTTCACTTTTTCTCCCATTGAACTTTTCCAGCTCATTCCCATCCTCCTTCTCCCTGCCCTCACCACACTATTGTCTGTGTCCATAGGTTATGCATATATGCATACAAGTTCATTGGTTGATCTCATCCCATTCACCAACCCTCCCTGCCTTCCCTTAGAGGTTTGACAGTCTGTTCATGTTTCTATGTGTCTGGGTCTATTTTTGTTCATCAGTTTATTTTGTTCAATAGATTCCACATATGAGTGAAATCATGTGACACTGTTCTTTCTCTGATTGGCTTATTTCACTTAGCATAATACTCTCCAGGTCTCTCCATGCAGTTGCAAATGTTAAGAGTTCTTTCTTTTTATTGCCGAGTAGTATTCCATTGTGTAAATGTACCACAGTTTTCTTATCCACTTATCTGCTGATGGGCACTTAGGCTGTTTCAAAATCTTAGCTATTGTAAATTGCACTGTATGAACATAGCGGTGCTTATATTCTTTCTGATGAGTGTTTTGGGATTCATACAGTATATTCCTAGAAGTGGGATCATTTGGTCAAAAGGCAGTTCCATTTTTAATTTTTTTGAGGAAACTCGATACTGTTTTTCATAATAGCTACACCAGTCTGCATTCCCACCAGCAGTGTACTAGGTGTTATGCCCAGATTTCAAGATCCCCACAGACCAACAGGGAGCCAGCCATGTTCGATGCAAAAGCAAAGGATCTTTTATTGAGCTAGCTCGCCTCTCCTTCCTGGCCGACGCAGCGACAGGAAGCAGAGTGAGATGGCGTGAGAAACTCAGGGTTTTAATAGGGGGGTGGAGTGAGGGGAGTGGACTGACTGTGGGCCCTGCTGATTGGCCAGGCGCAAGTCAGGTCTTGTTACACAGGGTGTGGTCATCTCTATGGCGCGCACGTTCCTTGATTATCATTGGTTAGTTTAAAATCCCGGGCGTGGCCAGCAGAAGCCTGGGCTTCCGAGAAGAAAGGGGGTCTGAGCACGTGGCTCCTACCCCAACATGGAGGATACTGGCAAGATGGAGGGCGTAGCCTTCGCCCTTTCACTAGGGTTCCCTTTTCTCCACAACCTTGACAACACTTGTCTTTGGTGGTTTGGGGATGACAGCCATTCTGACAGGTGTGAAGTGATATGTCAATGCCATTTTGATTTAGATCTCTTGGATGATTAGTGATTTGAGAATTTTTTCTTATCTCTTGTCTGTATGTCCACTTTGGAGAATTGTCTACTTCCTTCCTTTGCCCATTTTTTTTAGTTAGATTGTTTGTCTTCCTTTTGTTAAGTTGAATGGGTTCCCTATATATTTTAGAGATTAACCCCTTCTAGTATGTATCATTGGCAAATATGTTCTCCCATGTAGTGGGCTCTCTTGCTATTTTGTTGATGGTTTCTTTTGCAGTGCAGAAGTTTTTATTTTTATTTTAACATACTCCCATGTGTTTATTTTCTCCTTAGTTTCCATTGTCCTAGGAGATGTATTGGTAAATATATGGCTATGAGATGTCTGAGATTTTGATGCCTATGGTTTCTTCTAGGACTTTTATAGTTTCATGTATTACATAAGTCTTTTATCCATTTTAATTTTATTTTTGTGTATGGTGTAAGTTGGTGGTCTAGTTTTATTTCTATGCATGTACCTGTTCAATTTTCCCAACACCATTTATTGAAGAAACTGTCTCTACTCCATTGTAGGCTCTTGCCTTTGTCAAATATTACAGATAGTCCTCAAGATATGTCGGACTCTATGTACGTCATTTCATGGTTACGTCGCCATTTCCCATTTATATATATAAAAAAAAGTTCTATCATTTCGACGTATGTACATATGTGCTTTATGTTTTTTATTATTTATTTACCACAAGTAAAGGTCAGTTATTGCTATCTTTCTTTTGAATTTTTTAACTTTCACTTCATTACTGCTGTGTGTGTGGTCCATGTGAGTGAGGTGCTGACACAGGTGCTTATGTAGGTGGGTTCCAACTTACGGTGAAAATCGTGTTACGTCATGCTGTAGGAACAGATCTCTGACGTAACCTGAGGACCTACTGTAATTGAGCATAGTGGCTTGGGACCATTTCTGGGTTCTCTGTCCTCCTCCATTGATCTATATGCCTGTTTTTGTGCCAGTATAGGCTGTTTTGAGTACAGTGGCATTGTGGTATAACTTGATATCTGGTATTGTGTTCTTCTTGTGTTCAATTTTGTTCTTCTTTCTCAAGATGGCTGCAGCTACAGTGGGGCCTTGACTTACGAGTATCCCGACTAACGAGTTTCTTGAGATACCAGCTGTCTCTCGGCCAATTTTTTTCAATGAGTTGATAGAGTAATTTGAGTTAACGAGCTCCTTAATGAGCTCGGTCTCGGGACGAATTAAACTCGTAAGTCAAGGCCCCACTGTATTTTGGGACTTTCTTGGTTCCGTATAAATTTTTGGAGTGTTTGTTCTAGGTCTGTGAAATATGCCATTGGTATTTTAATAAGGATTGCACTGAATCCTTAGATTGCCTTGGGTAGTATGGACATTTTAATGATGTTGTTTCTACCAATCCATGAACATGGTATATTCTTCCACTTGATTATATCTTCCTCTCTTTTTCAACGCCTTGTAGTTTTCCGGGTATTGAAATCATATCAAGTACTGTCTCAGACCACAATGGCATGAAATTAGGAATCAGTTACAAGAAAAACACTCAAAAACAATCAAACACATGAAGGCTAAATAGCATGATATTAAATAATGAATGGTTACTAAAGAGATCAAAGGATAAATAAAAAACATCCTGGAAACAAATGACAATGAAAACACAACAACCCAAAATCTATGATACACAGTGAAAGCAGTCCTGAAAGGGAAGTTCATAGCACTTTAGGCCTACCTCAAAAAAACAAGAAAAACTGGTAATAAGTTATCTAACACTACAACTTAAGGAATTAGAAAGAGAACAACAAGAGAAGACCAGAGTATGTAGAAGGAAGGAAATACTAAAGTTCAGAATGGAAATAAAGGACATAGAGACCAAAAAAAAAAATACAAGAGATCAATAATATAAGGAGGTGGTTCTTCGAAAGGATAAACAAGATTGATGAGCCTGTAGCCAGATTAACGAAGAAACCAAGAGAGAGAGGACCCAAATAAACAAAATCAGAAACAAAAGAGGGGAAGTAAAAACTGATCTCATGGGAATACACAGCATAAAAAAAATACTATGAATGAATGACATGAATGACTTTATTCTAACAAATGGGACAACCTGAACAAAACAGACATATTCCTAAAAAAATACAACCTTCCAAAACTCAATCAGTAAGAATCAGAAAATCTGAACGTCCAATAACTACTGGTAAAACTAAAGCAGTAGTAAAAAAAAAAAAAACTCCCAGAAAACAAAAGCCTTGGTCCAGAGGGGTTTCACAAGGGAGTTTTAAAAAAATCAGACTGTCGAACACAGAGCAGGGTAACGATTAAAAAACCAG
>NW_005361999.1:0-642 GCF_000412655.1 Myotis brandtii
TAAATTAGGATAAAAAATAGATAGATGAAAGAATAAAAATTAAATTTTGGACTTGGCATTTGAAGGTGTCATTAATACAACCATGTACAGTTATCCTATATAATAAAAGCCCAGCGACCCTTATGGCAGAATGACCAAAACGACCTGTCGCTATGATGCGCACTGACCACCACGGGGTCAGCCAGAAGCCAGGCTGGTGAGCATATTGGTGGTGGCAGGAGCCTCTCCTGCCTCCAGGGCAGCGCTAAGGAGCTTCAAGCCAAGTGGTAAGGAGCGAACAGGCAGGCAGTTAGGAGCAAGCAGGTGGGTGGTTCTGGAGCAAGGGGTCCCAGATTATGAGAGGGATGTCCGATTGCAGGTTTAGGCCCGATCTAAACCATCAGTCGAACATCCCCTGAGGGGTCCCAGATTATGATAGGGTAAAGGCTGGGCTGAGGGACACCCGTCCCCGCACGAATTTCGTCTATCAGGACTCTAGTATATTAATAAGATCTGAAACTTGGGAACTTTTTCAAATATTTGGTGGACATTTGGGAAAAATTTAAAGGTTCCAATCCTTTGTATTAGAAATAAATCTTTGAGTTGCAAAATTAGATGTAATATTTTTATGAAAAACATGTGCTATATTTTATGGCACTGTAT
>NW_005362000.1:0-744 GCF_000412655.1 Myotis brandtii
TACTATAGAGAGGTCCCAGATATCCAAGCCCAGTTACCCTCATTGTTAATATAGGATAGTCATAGTCACAACTAATAAATAAATATCACTATATCATTATTAACTACAGTGGGGCCTTGACTTACGAGTGTCCTGACTAACGAGTTTTTCGAGATACGAGCCGTCTCTTGGCCGATTTTTTGCTTTGAGTTGCGAGCTAAAATTCGGGTTACGAGCCAGCTTCAGATACCCCACCGCTAGCTGGCACAGTGAACGTCACAGTGAACGTCACAACATCAGCCCAGCATCACGTGTCTCACTCGTTCACTTTAAGATTTGACATACGAGTAATTTGAGTTACGAGCTCCGTCACAGAACGAATTAAACTCATGAGTCAAGGCCCCACTGTAATGCCAGTTCTTTACCCGTTGTTTTCCCACTAATGTCCTTTTTCCTCTTCTAGGATCCCAGCCAGGGAACCCCATTACATCTTGTCATCTTGTCTCTTTAAGTTCCTCTGAGATGTGATAGTTTCTCAGACTTTTTTCCTTGGTTTTGATGACAATCTAAAGGAGTAGTAGTCAGGAATTTTGTAGATTGTCTCTCAACTCGGACTTGTCTGATGTTTTTCGCGTGGTTGGACTGGGGTTATGAGTTTCGGGAGGGAAGATCACGGAGGTGAAATGCCATTCTCATCACAGCGTATCAGGGTTCATGCTACACACACAACTTCTCGCTGTTGATGTTGACCTTGCTCACCTGGCT
>NW_005362001.1:0-263 GCF_000412655.1 Myotis brandtii
CAGATTGTGAGAGGGTTCAGGCCAAGCTGAGGGACTCTTCCGGTGCATGACTGGGGCCAGGGGAGGGACTGTGAGAGGGCTCTAGGGCGTGTCCGGCCTGTCTCACCCAGTCCTGATCAGCTGGATCCCAGCAGCAAGCTAACCTACCAGTTTGAGTGTCTGCCCCTTGGTGGTCAGTGCACGTCATAGTGACTGGTTGAACAGTCGGACACTTAGCATCTTAGGCTTTTATTATCTATATATATAAAAGCCTAATATGCAAA
>NW_005362002.1:0-777 GCF_000412655.1 Myotis brandtii
TGGGAAGGGTAGCAGAGGTACAGCTAATTACCATGTTGCTCTTTTATTAGATAGGATAGAGGCCTGGCGCATGGGTGGGGTCCAGCTGGCCTGTTCTGAAGGGGGCCCCGGATCAGGGTGGGAGGTCCCCGCTGGGAGGCAGGGCCAGCCAGGGCGAGGGGCTGCAGGGTTTGCAGGCTGGCCACATCCCCAATTGGGGTGGGGGTCCCCACTGGGAAGCAGGGCCAGCCTGGGCAGGGGGTTGCGGGCGATTTGCAGGCCGGCCACGCCCCTGGCTTTGTCAGGAAGCATGTCCGGAAGATGTCTTGTCTATCCGGTCTAATTAGCCTATTACCCTTTTATTAGTATAGATTCTATTTTTCTTTTCATCATGTTCATGTTTTTCTTTACATTTTCCAGCAGATTTATAAGTTTTTCAAGGCCTTTATCTGGTAATGCCATCATTTTTTCTCATTTTTTAAATCTATTCCTATGATTTATTTTTCTACTAATTATGGGTTATATTGTTTTGCATTTTTGTGTGCCTGGTACTTTCTTATTGTATGATAAGCATTGTGAATTTTATGATATTGAGTGCTGGATTTTGTTGTATTCCTTTAAAGAATATTGGCTTTTGCCTGGCCAGCATGGCTCACTGGTTGAGCATCGACCTATGAACCAGGTCACGGTTTGATCCCCAGTCAGGGCACATGTCCGGGTTGTGGGCTCAATCCCCAGTGGGGGTTGCAGGATAGGGGGGTGAGCATGCAGGAGGCAGCTGATCAATGATTCTTCCTC
>NW_005362003.1:0-378 GCF_000412655.1 Myotis brandtii
GGTGGACACTCAACCACTGAGCTCTTTGGTTAATCTCTTCCTGCCTCCCACCCCTTCCCGCTGAGATTCGTGGGTCTGTTACATGCTTCAATGTCTCTGAATCTATTTTGTTAGTTTATTTTGTTCATTAGATTCCACATACAAGTGAGATCATGTGATACTTGTCTTTCTCTGACTTATTTTACTAAGTATAATACTCTCCAGGTCCCTGCATGCTGTCTCAAAGGGAAAGAGATCCTTCTTCTTTTTTTAAATATATCTTATTGATTTTTTACAGAGAGGAAGGGAGAGGGATAGAGTTAGAAATATCGATGGGAGAGAAACATCGATCAGCTGCCTCCTGCACACTCCCTACTGGGGATGTGCCCGCAACCAAGG
>NW_005362003.1:482-809 GCF_000412655.1 Myotis brandtii
CATACTGTTCTCCACAGTGGCTGCACCAGTCTGCATTCCCACCAGCAGTGCACGAGGGTTCCCTTTTCTCCACATCCTCGCCAGCACTTGTCGTTTGTTGGTTTGTTGATGGTAGCCATTCTGACACGTGTGAGATGGTATCTCTCTGTCATTTTCAAGTGCATCTCTGTGATGATTCGTGCCCTTGAGCATTCTTTCATGTGTCTCTTGGCCATTTCCCGTCCTCTTTGGGGAAATGTCTATTTCGGCCTTTTGCCCATTTTTAAAATGGGGTGGTTTGTCTTCCTTTTGTTAAGTTGTATCAGTTCTCTACTTAGTTTGGAGATT
>NW_005362005.1:0-502 GCF_000412655.1 Myotis brandtii
TGTGCAAGAATGGTTTGCATGCTGGAATAAATTTTTTATATATTTGACTGCATAAAGTGAAAGGGAAAAGGAAACAGAGACAAGAAGATAGATGGCAAGAAATTTTAGTGCCTGAGGAAGAAGTACAGGAAGATAGAAATCTCAGATGGCATCCTGAGGACTTTGAAAACAAGCTTTATTGAATATCAATACTGACGCAGAAGAACCCTGCTGTTTCCTATATAATTCCTTTAAGAGGAATCGCTGTTTTGAAGTTCAGTGCAATTCCATAGCATATAAGAAATCACATTTATTATGATAAATATGTTACCTTAAAAAGCCATGAAAACAAAATGGCAGTGCACTTAGAGATAAATAAAAATATAGGTATAGAAAGATATACTTTGTGACCCGTTATGATACAGTTGCAGAGCATGTTAACATGGTCTCATCCTTCTTCTCCCCCAGGTACCACTCTTCCCACATTATCCAACATAACTGCATGTTTAACTATATTTTAAAA
>NW_005362006.1:0-1079 GCF_000412655.1 Myotis brandtii
CCTATGTTCAATGACTGCAGGACTGACTTCTGCCACATTACTATTAAATGCTATTGTTATAAATATTCTGGCATGCATATCAGATAAATTCATAAAAGAATATATAAGTAACATATCAGAAAGTGGTAGGAGCCATGAAAAAACAAAAAAAACAAACAAAACCAAGATGTCTAATAGGAGGATAGAAGGCGACTTTAGTGAAGGTGATGTGGTCGGGGAGTGACCTCAAATAATTTGAAGCAGAATTATTTTAATACACATGATATCAAGATTTGTCCAATTTTATATAACAACTAGAGGCCTGGTGCACGAAAATCATGCACTCAGGGGTGGGGGGGTGGCTTCCCCAGCCTGGCCTGTGCCCTCTCACAGTGCGGGAGCCCCACGATCAATCTCTCCAAAGAGGTAGGCCACGCCCACCTATCCGGGGCTCCTCAATGGATTGCCCCAAAGAGGTAGACTGGAGCCGGGGGTCCCACACTCAGCGTTGCAGTGTGGAGTCGCCAGGACCCACCTTTGTGCCACACACGCAGCATCAAGTTCCCACCCACCAGCATGTGCCCGCTACGCACGCAGCCTCCTGGTGATGGATTGTTATGGCGTGAGGGCATGAGGGCATCACGGTGTGAGGGCGTGATGACCACATAGGCTTTTATTAGTATAGATTCTCAACATAAATTTATGAATCAATCTGGAGTAAAACTTGAATAAAAAGGTAGATGTTAATTTTTATTTACATATTTAAGTGGCATTCTAATATGCTGTTGCATATAGTTGGTACAGATATTGAAGAATAATCCCAGTAGGTATTAAAATGTTGAAGAGTTTAAAATAAACATGAAGGTTATTCATTAAAGTGTGGCAAAATGATTGTTTCAGTTTTATTATAAGACTAGAGGCCCAATGCACGAAATTTGAGCAAGGGTCTCAGCCCTCGCAGTCCCTCGCAGCCCTGGCCAGCTCTCCCAGCCCCAGCTTCATCCAGAAGGTCATCCAGATCGTCGTCTGGAAGGTTGTCCAGACAGTCGTTTTGCTGTTCAGACTAATTAGCATATTAGCTCTTTATTATATAGGATTAA
>NW_005362007.1:0-650 GCF_000412655.1 Myotis brandtii
CCCCAGTTAGGTTCAGCGCACTTCCACTGCGGAGATGGCGCTGTTGCTGTAGGAGGTAAGGGTCTGACCCTGGGGGGCCACTCAGGCCTGCCTCTACCTGGGTCTGGAGTTGTAGGGAGGAGAGGCATGCCCAGCCCCAAAGGAGGGGGCCCAGCAGCAGCCCCGGGTACCTCGGGGGCGCTGATGGGTGGTTGCCAGTGTGCTATTATTGTGGGCTCCCCTGGCGTGGGTGGAGGGGGAAGAGATCAGGAGTCGGAGGTGCAGGATGCAGCTACCCCCAAGGCTAGGTCTTCTCCCCATCCGGTCAGCCTCCCTGTCCCCCTGGGGGTGCGGGGGCTTGGGTAGGTTGTCTGTCGTTCCCCCAGAGTATGGGGGCTGAGGTAGGGTGTCCATGCATAGGGATTGGAAGAGCTCCCCATAGCCACTTCCACTTCCTTCTTTGGTCCGAGCTCCTGTCAGGTACTCTCCTCAGACCCCCAGGAACTTGGCTCCAGCAGCCTGCCCCCTGCTGGTCTGTCAATATGCAAATTGGTTGTTACTGGGACACCATAACACACAATTAGCATATTACCTCTTTATATGTATGGACTAGAGACCTGGTGCAAGATATTCATGCATGGGGGGTGGTTATCCCTCAGCCCAGCCTGCGC
>NW_005362008.1:0-785 GCF_000412655.1 Myotis brandtii
GAACCCCAAAATATGAAGATAGTGTAAGGAGCCTTTGGGGCAACTTCAAGTGTACCAACATACACATTATGGGGGTGCCAGAAGAAGAGAGAGCAAGATATTAAAAACCTATTTGAAGAAACAATGACAGAAAACTTCCCCTACCTGGTGAAAGAAATAGACTTGCAAGTCCAGGAAGCACAGAGAGTCCCAAACAAGAGAAACCCAAAGAGAGCCACACCAAGACACATCATAATTAAAATGCCAAGGGCAAAAGACAAAGAGAGAATCTTAAAAGCAGCAAGAGAAAAGCAGTTAGTTACCTACAAGGGAATGCCCATACAACTATCAGCTAATTTCTCAACAGAAACTATGCAGGCCAGAAGGGAGTGGCAAGAAATATTCAAAGTGATGAATAGCAAGGACCTACAAGCAAGATTACTCTATCCAGAAAATCTATCATTTAGAATTGAAGGTCAGATACAGTGCTTCACAGACAAGAAAAAGCTAAAGGAGTTCATCACCCCCAAACCAGTATTATATGAAATGTTGAAGGGTATTCTTTAAGAACAGGAAGAAGAAGAAGAAAATGATAAAAAATATGAACAACAAAATGTCAACAAATACCTATCAACAACTGAATCTAAAAATAAAATAAACGAATAAGAAATCTAATGAACAGAATAAACTGGTGAGTAAAATAGAATCAGAGGCATGGAAATGGAATAGACTGAGGATTCTCAGAGGGGAAGGGGTAGAGGGGTGGGAAGAGATTAAACAAAGATCTTATATACATGTATGCATTA
>NW_005362009.1:0-1317 GCF_000412655.1 Myotis brandtii
GGTCCCGGATTGTGAGAGGGATGTCTGAGTGCCGGTTACAATCCTGGCCTAACCGGCAGTTGGACATCCACCAAGGGGTCCCGGATTGGAGAGGGTGCAGGCTGGGCTGAAGTGACCCCCGCGCCCTGTGCACAAATTTTGTGCACCAGGCCTCTAGTACTTATAATAAAAGGGAAATGAGAAATCTTTATTAACTTGGAAAAAAGAAAAGGTTTCTTAGGACATAAAAAACATCAATTAAAAAGATTACATTTGATTTTATCACAAAAAATAATTTTTGCTCTTCAAA
This sequence comes from Myotis brandtii, assembly GCF_000412655.1. Classification (NCBI taxonomy): domain Eukaryota; kingdom Metazoa; phylum Chordata; class Mammalia; order Chiroptera; family Vespertilionidae; genus Myotis; species Myotis brandtii. The sequence continues at coordinate 290 of NW_005362009.1, forward strand.
AGACACCACTAAAGAAGGAAAAGGTCAAGTTAGGGAATAAGATAAAATATTTGCAACACATAATCAGACAAAATGCTTGTATTCCTAATGTATAAATAGCTTATAACTTAATAATAGAAGGGTAAATAATACTTAGACATAAAAGGAAATGGACAATTGTTAAACATGATAATAAAGACCAATTTCAAAATCATTTTGTGAAGGAAAATATAATGTAATTCCACTTCTATGAGGCGCCTAGAGTTGTCAAATTAATAGGGTCAGAAAGTAGGATGGTGGGGGAGTGATGAGTTGTTTAATGGGGACAGAGTTTTAGTTTTACAAGATGAAGAGTTTTGGAGATGGCTAGTGTGGTGGTTTCACAACACTGTGAATGTATTTAATGCCCAGAACTATACACTTTAAAATGGTTAAAATATGTGTCAATTGCATTTGTGTGTTTTTTAAAATAGGAATTATTATTTTTCTAAATAAAGTTTTTATTGTTGAAGTACATACACACTTATACATACACATATACTGTTATATGCTTTTTTAAATAAATGCAACAAATCTATTGTTCTTTGCTAGTGGCCTTTCTGCTGTTTGTTCCTTTATTATTGATTTGTAAGAGCTTTTTGTATACTAATCAAATGTACTTTTTTCAGGTGTTTAAAAAAATGGTTAAAATAGTAGATTTATGTTATGAGCATGACCACAATCTATATATATATATAAAAGCCAAGTAACTGGAACAACTGGAAAGACCAAAACGACTAGTCACTATGAAGTTCACTGCGGCTGGCCAATTGGCCCTATTGGGGCTGGGGCTGACTGGCCAACTTCCCAAGACCACCCCTCCCAGCCAGCCCCACCATTTGGGGTGGAGACAGCCAACCTCCCACGGCCCATCTCTCAGGCTGGCTCGGCCCTGATCAGCCCCCCTCACCCTGATTGGGGGTGGGGCCAGCCGGCCACCCTCCCACATCCCCTCCCCACAGCTGGTCTAGAACCGATTGGCCCCAATCGGGGTGGGCCAGCCAGACCCC
>NW_005362010.1:0-5047 GCF_000412655.1 Myotis brandtii
CTGAGGAATATAGTGGGTGAGGGGATGGCATCCACCCATCTTCGTTGGCATTTTTTGTCAACTCAGAGGCGCCATGTGAAATGGCTGTTAACAGGAGACTGCTGGGGGCCAGCCTGGGGGGTGGTGAGGTTTAATTCACACCCCTCACTTCCCCTCACACCTATAGGCCACCTCCTATCCCCCCCCTCCTCCCCGCACACCCGGTCCCATCTCTCCCTTTACAGAAGCCGCCTCCCCGCGGCCGGCCTCCCCCTGCCTGAGGAAGCGTGAATAAGAGCTAGCTGGGGCTTTCCCGATGCACCGACCAGGTCTGGTTCCTGCCACGTCACCAGTGAGGCGGCCTGGGCGGCTCATGCACATCTCACTCCAGGTGAAACAGAGGTAATGCCCTTCAGAGGAGTGAGCTGGTTGGTGCTGCCCCCATGGTGCCCAGCTCGGCCCGTGTGCACCCTCCCCTCACTCCCCTCACCGTGACGCCCTCAGTTCATCTTGTACATTCAGTAAGCCTGCTCCTGCATCTGCCAGCCTGTCTGGAGATTCTGTGAGCACTGACTTCAAAAACCCCCAATGGGCCCTAACCGGTTTGGCTCAGTGGATACAGCGTCGGCCTGCGGACTGAAGGGTCCCAGGTTCGATTCCGGTCAAGGGCATGTACCTTGGTTGCGGGCATATCCCCAGTAGGGGGTGTGCAGGAGGCAGCTGATCGATGTTTCTCTCTCATCAGTGTTTCTAACTCTCTATCCCTCTCCCTTCCTCTCTGTAAAAAATCAATAAAAAATATATTTTAAAAAAATTTAAAAAAAATCTAGGAAAGAAAAAGAAAAAATCAAAAGTGTCAGATGAGTTTTGTAGTATTATATTAAAACTAGGGGCCCAGTGCATGAATTCGTGTACCTTAAAAGGAACTGTGGGCTACCAGCCTGCAGTGGGCACAGGGGCAGGTCTCAACCCCTCATCTGTGCCCCTACTCAGCTCTTTCTGCTGCGGCCCCTGGTCCCCTCTCTGCTAGCAACCCTGCTCCCACTGCCACTGCTCCCATGCACTGAAGGTGCCATCCCCGCTCACACCCACTGATGGCACAGAGTGATTGGGGCTGGTACCAGCAATGGGTGCCAGTGGGGCCGGTGCCATCAGTGGGTGAGAGCAGTGGCTGCTGCCCCTATTGCCCCTCAGGAACAGGGGGAGGTGGAGAAGCTCTGAGGGGCAATTGGGGCCGGAAGCTGCCTCTCACACCTGCTGACGGAGCGGAGCGATCAGAACCAGCGTCGGGTGCTGGCAGCAGGTGTGAGTGGCGGCTCTGGCACCAGCAGTGGGTGCGAGCGGGGCCAGCACTGATAGCAGGTGTGAGCACCGGGCAGGACCACGGTGTGTGGGAACAAAGAATTTTCAATTACCACCAGAGGCTCACCCTGATGACAGTGACGGGTGCCCTGCCTTGGTCTGGCGTCCCTTCTCACCTGCTCCACCATCCTGCCGCAGCCGACGCCTGCCATATTGCGTGCTCTGTCACCTGCTGCTGACCCCCGCCATGTTCCACACATGTCCCCTGGTGGTCAGCACACATCATAGCAACCGGTTGTTTGGTTGTTTGGTTGTTCCACCATTTGGTCTATTTGCATATTAGGGTTTTATATATGGAGATGAACTGGGTCATTCATGGAAAGGAGAATATTCTACCATCATAACTGGGAAGCATCAGGGTATAGAACTTACGTTCTATCTTATGGGCAATAAAAGTGTGAAGGTTGTTAAGTGGGAGAGTGAGCTGGAAAATGTGATTTACAAATGATAACTTGGTGACAGTGGTCAAGGAGTTGGAGAAATAAAAGATGAAGACATGGAGAGTGGTTAGTATAGGCTACTGTGTAACTTGAGCATGAAGCAATAGAAGCTTTACTAAAGTATGTTAGAGATAAATCAACCAGTAATAATGTAATGGGCGCATCAAGGAGGAGTGGGAGCAGAGTGTCAACAATGCTGCTGAGCTTTAATTCACAAATTCTTGGAAGAACAAAACTACATTTAAAAAATGAAATCAGAAAGGGAATTTTGATTATTTTTTAGGGTGGGGGAGTGAGGTCAGAGAGGGTTGGTTTAGCTCTAGAAATCCTCATCTTGAAAAAAACGGAAGTCTATCCAAAACTAAATATTAATATAAACAATGACAGCACAATTAATTTCTGGACGCTTTTAAAGATAGAATTTGCCATTAACCATGAACTTGTTTCTTGTTGAACAACATACTAAGATAGTTATGGATAAGTCTAGACAATGGTGAAAAGGTGTAGCAGATACCAAAGGTGACTTTTGGATTTCTCCTGTTGTCTCACAGGAGCCCGAGGGCAGAGGGAACAGAAGCCAGACAGTGATGCAGGACATTCTATGGTAGTGTGAAAGGAACTTGTCATCAACCTCAACTGAGTCAAATGAAGGGACTTCAGGAATCATATATAGGGTTGACCTGTCTCCCTGAAAATGAGGCATGGGCAGATTGACACTTGACTCACACCTTCAAAATATCCAAGGGCAAGAGGCTGTAGAAAGGCAGAGTGAATAGAGGAGAACAGTGAGAACAAGTGAGGTCAAACGTGGATTTTCTATGGTCTAATCCATCAGTTAAGCCAGATATGAAGAAAGAAATGCAACTCTTTTTTTTTCCCTTCAAAGATACAATTATTTTCTCTGTAGCACCAACAATGCAAGAGAATTATAAATCCATGAACAAACAAGTTAACAAAACTAAGGATTAACTTTTAAAATATAACCCCAGAGTGAGGGATGCATACACATATGTCTTCAGAATATGTTTGGTGAGAGTTAGGAAAGGGCCATAAAATTAGAACTTTAGGGGAACCTTCCATTTGTGACTAATTTTATTTATTAATCTGTTTGTTGCATAAGAAATGTCCTCATTTCTTCATTAACCGAAATAGAGCCATTCTGTGGAATCGGAGGGGCAATATCATCTTGTGTTTAGCCTTTTCTAGAATAATCCTTTTTTTCTACATTAAATTTGTTTCCTTCAGTTCTATTGAACAAATATTTATTTTTGCATCTGTATCTTTCCCAAGTACTCAACCTCCTCTTTAATTTCTCTTATAATTTCCTTCATTCAGGTTATGCCTCAATATGGGAAAATCCCTTTTGCTCTTCTCTATTTGATAAATGTTTATGTTCTGTTTCCTTTATAAAAAGAGAGACAAGTTAAGAAAAGGAAAAAGGAACAAGACATCCTGATATATTCCAGGTTTCTAGCCACACATAATGTCCATTTTAAGTCCTTCAGAGATGATTTGCCTTAAAACCCCACTAAGAGTTAAAACTTATAAAAACAATATAAGTTCATAATGAATGACGACCAAACATTAGAACAATATCAAATTTGCAATATCTTTCACATATATTTTTTATGTGTATTTCACAACAAATTGAAGTAGGTTGGGTAAGAATACAGTTGCTTTCATTTTACATAGAAGGAAAAGAGAGAGGGGGGAGGGAGAAAGAAAGAGAGACAGAATATGATGTCCTGTTAAGGTAAACTAAAGCTAGAGGATATTTTTTAGGGAAGATGAGTGGTCTGCTAGGGTTGCAATAACAAAATACCAGCGATTGAGTTACTTAAATCATGCAAATTTATTTCCTCAGAGTTCTGGAGGCTAGAAGTCTAAGATCAAAGTGTTGGCAGGTTGGGTTTCTCCTGAGGCCTCTCTCCTGGGCTTGCAGAAGACTGCCTTCTTGCTGTGTCCTCACATGGTCTTTTCTCTGTTGTACCCACATCCTTGGTATCCTTTTGTGCCCTAAGATCTTGCTCTGCTAAAGATACCAGTCAAATTGGATTAGGGCTCATCTTAATGACCTCATTTTAACTTACTTATGGTGGCTCTTTAAAGTTCCTATCTTCAAGTGCAGTCACATTCTAAGATAGTTGGGGGTTAGTGCTTCAACATATGTATTGGGGTTGCGGTGGGGGGGGGAATTCTGTTCATAAAAGAAAATGTAATGCTTCTGCTAGGGAAAACAAGAACACACAGTGATAGTAGTAATAGGAAGACAGATTATAGATAAGTTTCTCATGTAGAATTAAGAGGATATAATGATTGATTTGATGTGGAAGGTGAGATATAGGAAGAATTGAGAATGTCTACATTTTCTAGCTTGGCCAGTTGATATATAGCTGTACACTTAACTAAAGTATAAATGAATGGATGAATGAATGAATATAGATTTGGGGGGCAAATTAGGGCAATCACATTAATTCATTCCAAAAAATTTTTTTTCACGGTAAAAACTTTATTAACCAATTATAAATACATGTTGAAACAAATTTCTCAAAAATACTTTTTTTTTCTGAAAACTTGATTAAAAAGTAAAGGAAAGTGAATAGGTAGGCTGAGCATCTGGAGACCCTCTGGTCTGGCTGAGGGCGGTGTGTGGCCACGGGGCCTCCTCCAGGGCAGCAGCTGCACCTGCTGTGGCTGTGGCCGGTTCTCAACATGGCATCTAAGACTATTGCGTACAGGTCCTATTACATTTGGACTATGATGCATGCGACGGTGGCAGTTCACAAAGGCATTTCTCTGTGAATACATAAATCAGAAGGGAGAGGGCGGCGATTCTGGGCTCCCCAAGACCCCCTCTGTCTCTGGTTAGATACAATTGTTATTCATATTTGTTAAACTGTGCCAAGGAGGACACAGGGTGAGGGATGAACATAAACCTCCTTTGCCTTTGAGAAGCATATCCTCAAAAATAACCTTGGTTTTGGAGTTGGGGAGGCGAGCTGAGGCTTCCCTTGAGGACGGCGCCTGTGCATCCTCGGACTTGCTGAGCTGCTACCCTGAGTCCTCACCCCGAGACCCCGCGTGGAAAGGCAGAGCTAATGCGGCCGCGGCAGCCAACAGCCTCCCATGGGCAGCAGCCTCCCACGGCGAGAGGGCCGCGTGCATGTCTGATCGATCTCCAGCGCTCCAGCGGCTTCGATGCCCTGGAAGCACAGTAGGGCCCTGATTACCAGCCCTTTTAGGAAGGAAAAGCTTTTATCAAAAGA
>NW_005362011.1:0-1624 GCF_000412655.1 Myotis brandtii
CTTCAATCTCTCATCTCCACAGACAACTGGTCAACCTAATAACTCTAATCCACAGTCAGAGACAAAGTCTGGGCCGGGCCATCTGGTTGACCCCGTCACTCGCAGTCCTACTGCCGTAGGAGACTAAGTCCGGGCCGGCTATCTGGTCCACCCCGTCTCTCACAGTCCCCGAAACTAAGTCCAGGCCGACTATCTGGTAGACCCATCTCTCATTATTCTTACCGATACAAAGTCTGGCCTGGACATCTGGTTGACCGGAGCTACTGCGCAACCATCAGTCCCTGTGGCCCCCCTGTGCAGGCTGTTTTGGGAGTGCTGGTCGACCGGGCTCATAGAAGGGGGAGGAAAAAATGGGGAGGAGGGAGCCGGCCCTTGGCCCCCCTGGGAAAGGGGCCTCGTCCGCCGCCACCCACCCCCATTTCCCCGTTTCAGCCCGGGACGAAGGTCCTTGCAGGGTCTTGCGAAGAGGCAATGGTCCCTGTGCCAGGCGCGAAAGGAAGGAATGGACGCCATTGCCGCCATTGGCTCCATGAGCGGTTTCTCCCCCATCCCCCTTCCTTCTCTGGACAGCCCGCCGAGAGGCAGACCCCTTGGGAAGGAGAGAGGCCAGAGGCCAGGAGCGAAACAAACCCTTGTATCAGAGGGCTGACTAGGAGTTTTGCTGTGCTGTATCGGGGGTGAGGAAGACATAGGTTTGCTTCTCCTTGGTCTGAAATGCAATTGGTTTTTAGATATTAATGATGTATCCAATGACATTGGGTACATTCTTTTCAAATTAGAATAATAGATCTTTATACTATTTTAGATTTTGTGTGTGTGTGTGTTTATGTGTGTGTCCATGTATATGTCCATGTGTGTGTGTATGTTGGTGTGTATGGCCATGTGTGCCCATGTATATGTCCGTGTATGTTTGTGTATATGTCCATGTATATTTGTGTATATGTCCGTGTGTGCCCATGTGTATGTCCATGTATATATGTGTGTGTGTTTCATACATGCATGTGTATATATATGCGTGTATTTCATACATGAATAAGTGTTCAGAAGCATTTAGCAGAGAAACTTCTGAACACAAAGGTCACTTTGCAGGAAAGTGTTTTTGTTTAATATATATATATTTATTGATTTCAGAGAGAAAGGGTGAGAGAGAGAGAGAGAAAAACATCAATGATGAGAAAGAATCACCGATTATCTGCCTCCTGCAGGCTTCCCACTGGAGATCGAGCTCACAACCCAAGCACGTGCCCTTGACTGGAATGGAACCTGGGACCGTTCAGTCTGCAGGCCAATGCTCTATCTACTGAGCCAAACCGGCTAGGGCTACAGGAAAGTTTTTAATTACAGATTCAATGTAGTTAACATAAATGACAGTTTAGTTTCATATTTCACCCACATGAGTGATATCATACGGATCTTGTCTTTTTCTTTCTGACTTTCTTCACTTAGCGTGATACTCTCCGATCCATCCATGTTGTGGCAAATGGCAGTATTTCATGTTTTATGGCTGAGAAACATTCTGTTTGTATAGTTACCACATCTTTATCCCATTATCAGTTCAAGGACATTTACGTTGTTTCTATGTTCCATTTCATAGGTTTGATGTATGATATTTACATTGTCATTC
>NW_005362012.1:0-4066 GCF_000412655.1 Myotis brandtii
AGTGGCTGTAAATGGGATTTTGTGTGTTAGCCCTTTAAGATGGTGCCTTTGTTTCTAGCAGACTCATCTCTCCCTGGTGGACAGAAACCACCCCCCACCCCCCGCACACACACACCCCACTAATTTTCACAGCCAGATGTTATGTGGGCACCTCTCCCCAGCTCTGGTGCTCTGAACTGGGGACCTCAGCTTGGGTTTGAGACGCCATGCTCCTGGCTGAGATATCGCTCCAGGAACTCGGCCACTGCCTGTGGGAGAGGGGCCAGCCCTTTTCATGTTTCTGCCCTTCCCACCAGTCTTGATTTGGCTTCATCTGTAAATCCTTGCTTCTAAGACTTCTCTTTAGTTGGTTATTCAGGCTGATTACTCTTATTTTAGTTGTAATTCCAGTCTGATCTAGGGAGGAGGTTAAATGTAGCCTCCTGCTACTTTGCTACTATCTTGGATCTCTGTCTCTGCCTTTTGGATGGATATTTAAAGGGCTCATGTGATTAGTTCAGACCTACACAGGTAATCTCTGTGTATGAAAGTCAAATGATTTGGTATTTTAGTGACATCTGCAAAATCCCTTCAGAGAAATACCTGGATCAGTGTTCTATTAAATAAGTGGGAGAAGGTGTATATATAATAGGGGCTGGAACTCTAAGACAATTTTAGAATTCTGCAACCACAGATGTCCCCATCTTTGCATTCATAGCATAACATAGCACAATTCCTAATATACTATGCACTTAAAAATTTTATATTAAAAAGGTCATATGCCAAATATATATATATATATAGAGAGAGAGAGAGAGAGAGAGAGAGAGAGAATGACAATAACTAATATCATTCTGATATTCCCTTCAATAATAGGCATGTAATAAAATAAAAAAAATAAATGAAAATCTCTATACATTCATATACATAAATCACAAAAATTGGCAAAATGTAAAGTGGAAGAGGGTTTAATTATGATCATCTCAGAATTTTGAGACTTCAAATCAACAATTTATTTTGAAAAAGTCACAGATTTTTAAACTTTCACTTATGTCTTCATTTGTGTAATATAATGGAAGGTTGGGGACTACTGATGTTACCTCTCTCATAGTGCTGTGGAGAAGACTGAATTAATTTACATATGCCAGTCACTTAGGGCCTCTTACAGAGCATAAGTGCTGGGTAAGTGTTAGCATTAAACGCTTCTTTTAAACTTTTGAATCATAACAGCCACTTGACTATCGTCTCCAGTAAGAAGTTCAGAAGTGCCAGGATATAGAACTCAAAGTGTGTTGATCTTAAGCCATAACCTGAGAGATTATTTGTATTTACTTTGGCTAAATTTCTAATTCAAGTTTATTATCCCATAACTTCTTTTTCTCCACTTGTGGAGTATTGTCTACTTCATCACCGTCATTCCATCAATACTAATAAATAAAATCTTGTTAATAGAGAGTTGGATTAGGTCGAATATAGTTAATGGCATTTTAAGAGTATTTTACTTTCCTTTTTTTTTAATTATCATGTCTAATTTTAAAAAAATTAATTCTTTCATTTTTAAAAAATAATCAACCTAAAATATTTTTCCTGGGCCTGAAAAGTTATATTATTTGAATATAATTTGATTTCTAAAATAACATTATTTGATCTTTTGGGGGGGGGGGCTTTATTTCTTTTCTTTTTTTAAATTTTATTGTTTAAGGTATTACAAAAAGTAGTACATATGTCTCTTTTTTTCCCCATTGACCTTTTTATGCACCGATTGAGATGATTATATGATTTTATATTATTAACTAAACTAGAGACCTGGTGCATAAAATTCATGCATGGGGGGGCGTGTTCCTCAGCCTGGTTTGCACCCTCTCTAATTTGAGACCCCTCAGGGGCTGTCTGACTGAAGGTTTATGCCCAATCACTGTGGACATGCCTCTCACAATCTGGGACTGCTGGCTCCTAACCGCTTGCCTGCCTGCCAGCCTGATTGCACCCTAACTGCTCCCCTGCCGGCCTGATGGACCCCGACTGCCCTCCCCTGCCAGCCCAATCACCCCCAACTGCCCTCCCCTGCCGGCCATTGTGTGGTGGCCATCTTGTGATGGCCATTTTGTGGCAGACATCTTGTGATGATGTGAGGGCGTCATGCAAGGGCGTGAGGACTACCTAGGCTTTTATTAGTATAGATGTACTGCATCACATTTATTGATTTGTATATTTTGAATAATCCTGCATCCCAGGAATAAATCCTACTTGAACTTGGTATATGATCTTTTTAATGTACTGTTAAGTTTAGTTTGCTAATATTTTTTTGAGAACTTTGCTTCTATATTTATCAGAGATATTGGTATATAGTTTTATTTTCTTGTAGTGTTCATATCTGATTTTGGAATAAGTGTAATAATTGCCTCATAAAATGATTTTGAAAGTGTTACAGAACCCTTCAATTTTTTTTAAAGAGTTTGAGAAGAATTTGCATTAATTATTTTTAAACATTTAATAGAATTTTCCAATAAAATCAGTTGGTATTGGGCTTTTCTGTGTTGGGAGGTTTTTATTACTTATCAAATCTCCTTATTTAGTATTGGCCTGTTCAGATTTTCTATTTCTTCCAAATTCAGTCTTGGCAAGGTTGTATGTTTCTAGGAATTTATTCCATGTATCCTCTTTTTTTGGTCATATAGTTGTTCATAGTAGCCTCTTATGATTCTATATATTTCTATAGTACCATTTGTATATCTTTTTTTATTTTTGACTTTATTAATTTGAGCTGGAAACTGGTAGAAATGTGTTTCAAAAACACTTGGAAATTACTGCTAAAGAATTGGAACCAAGGAGATCACTGGTAAAGAGCTGGAAAATACGTAAAACATGTTTGGAAACACTGTATTCACTGGCAAAAAGCTGGGAACTGTAGCAAAGTGTTTGACAACACTGATAAAGAGCTGCCCGCTCTGTGAAAACACATGGAAATTACTGCTAAAGAGCTGAAAACTATTGGAAAACACTTGGAAATCACTGGTAAAGAGCCGAAAACTAGGAAAAACATGTTTGGAAACACAGTGTATTCACTAGCAAAGAGCTAAAACATTGCCAACTGGTTGTAAACACTTGAAAATCAGTGACAAAGAGCTGGAAACCATGTAGAAATGTGTTCAAAAATCCTAGAAAGAGCTGGGAACAAAGTAGAAGGTTGTTTAAAAATACTGTGATCAGAAGTTCAGCCTTACCTTCAACCAGGGAGACCTTGGATACCTCCCAGGACCCTACAACCACATCACCCAGGGACCAGCTGCTTCAGCTATGAACCCATGAACACCAAGACTCCAGCCTCCCTGGCCGTGGGTACCTAAAAAGTTTGTGCAGGGGGAGACAAAATGGTGGCGAATACACGTATGGGTCCTGCGCCTTCTCACAGAGCAGATAGAAGGAACAGCTGAATCGAATAACATCCACCTGGAATTGGTGAATTAAACACAGCTGGTGAGGTAATCCATGGACGGAAAAGTCAGAGATAGCCTAGAAAGAGGTGAGATCTGGGATCCAAGCTGGAGGGAGAAACATGCACAGCGGGGACTAGAGTCAAAGAGGGAGACTGCTCCACCAAATCTGCAGCCCTTGGGGTCAGTGTAGCCCTCGAATGTGGAAGGGATTCCACAGGGCTCCTGGAAGAGGGGGACTTTAGATATAAGCCCACAGGCATAGGAAACTGTTCCCAGAAAAGAACCCTGAAGTTCTATACCAGCCATGCAGTGCCAGGGGGAAAAGATGCAAGTCAGCGTGATTCCTTTGTCTTCTGATTTACTTTTCATTTATTTATTTTTTTTGCTTTTGCTTCCTAAGTCCAGTACATAGGATCTTCCAATTAAAAACACTCACCGAGACTGCAAGGGAAAGTTGTTTTTGTGGAAACTGGGGATCAGAATAAGGAGAGATGAGCAAGAAACCAGCTCTGGGTCAGTTCATCCCTCCAACCCAGTATTAAGTGCATCAGGGAAAGAAGAATCTAAACCAGCCGTGGGCAAACTACGGCCCGCGGGCCGGATCCGGCCCGTTTGAAATGAATAAAACTAAAAAAAAAAAAAAGACCGTA
>NW_005362012.1:4610-5415 GCF_000412655.1 Myotis brandtii
TTATTTTAGCATTATTTTACTCTATCTCAATTTTTCCTTTATGCCAACACTCTGTTCCTCAATTTCCCCCATTTTTCATCCTGTTTCCTTACCCAGTTACTGCTTTATATTTTCTCTATCCTGTCTTTTTAGTCCCTGTTAAAAATTGCTCTTACTCATATATATAATTTCCTCTTCTCTGCTCCAAGTCCATGCACACTTCTCTCTTCCCTTTCTTCACTAGCCAATTTTTTTCCTTTTTTCTTCTGTTTTTCCTACCCTTGCTTGTTCTCTTCTTCTACTAATAACTTAATTAATTCCAATTACCTACTCAGGCCTATCTACTCTCTATTCTCCTTTTCCAATAATAGATGGATACATATATAGATAGACTAAAGAAAGGGGAAAATATTATATTTTTTTCTTTTATATATATATTTAATACATATATTTCTTTTCTATTTTTGTGTATTTTGTTTTTTACTTTTCCTCTTATACACTCACTAGAGGCCCGGTGCACAAAAATTTGTGCACTTGGGGGGTGGGGGAGGGGGGTCCCCCAGCCCGGCCTGTGCCCTCTCGCAGTCTGGGACCCCTCGGGAGATAACGACCTGCTGGCTTAGGCCTGCTCCCGGGTGGCAGAGGGCAGGCCCAATCCCTAAGTGCAGCCCCTGGTCAGGCTCAGAGCAGGGCCGATTGGGGAGTTGGGGCGCCGCCCCGTCATGCACAGAGCAGGGCGGATCGGGAGGTTGCAATGCCACCCTCAGTCACGCTCAGGGTAGGGCCGATTGGGGGGTTGGGGCACCACCCCCTGTCACACTCAAGG
>NW_005362012.1:6856-8768 GCF_000412655.1 Myotis brandtii
TGGAGTCTGCAGCAAGCAAGCCTCCCTGCTCACTTCAGTGCCTGGCTGCCGGCCGCCATCTTGGCTGACAGTTAATTTGCATATACTCACTGATTAGCCAATGAAAAGGGTAGCGGTCGTACGCCAATTACCATGTTTCTCTTTTATTAGTGTAGATTTTCTTTCTAACTCCTCTATACTGAATTGTGGCCATTTCCCCATTCATTCAATTCCTTGACCTTACCTTCTGGAAATAACCTCTGTCTCCACAGATTCATCTGGGTGTTTGTTCTTTGGGTGTTTGTTGTTTCCATTTTTTGGATTAGTTGTTGTTCTTTGTTTGCATTCGTCTCTGAGTGTTTTTTGTTTGCATTTTTGGAATTAGTTGTTGGTTTTTTGGAGTTTCTCCCCTTATACATATATTCCCCCCCCCTTTCTTTTCTCTCTTAAATTTTTTCCTTTTTCTCAATATTATTTTTTCACTCTTTTCTCTCCAATAATTCTCTTTTCTCTGGTGATTACCTTTATTTGGGTTTATTAGTATCGTGAATACCTTTGTGTTTGGTGCCCTGTGCTTTGTGTTTTGTCATGTTGTATTTTGTGCCTTTAAGTCAATGCAGGAGAGAGATAGCTACATAACCAGACACCCTGAGAGGAGAAAACATGGGGAGACAAAGGAACAGCAACCATAGGAAAGAAAAGGGGGAATTGCCAGAAAAGAAAGTAAATGAAATGGAGGCAAGCAATACGTTAGAGAAAGAATTCAGAGCAATGGTCATAAGGACGCTAAAAAGGATGGAAGACAATTCAACAATATGTGCAAGAACCAAGAGGAAATGAAGAAGAACCAAGAAGAAATGAAGAATGACATAGCTGCAATAAAAAACACAATAGAAAGCATCAACAGTAGACTAGAAGAAGTGGAGGACTGCATCAGTGAGCTATAAGACAAGGTAGGAAAAAGTAACCAAGAGAGCAGCAACTGCAATAAAAAATTAAAAACCAGGAGGAATGCCTAAGGGACCTTTGGGAGAACATGAAACAAAAGAACATCCACATAATAGAGGTGCCAGAAGGAGAGGAAACTGAGCAAGGAATAGAAAACCTGTTTGAAGAAATAAAGAGAGAAAACTTCCCTGATATTGGGAAGAAGAGAAAACTCACACAAGTCCAAGAAGCTCACAGAGTCGCATAGAAGATGAACCTAAGAAGAATGACATCAAGACACATTATAATTAAATTGGCAAACACCACCAACAAAGTAAGAATCTTAAAGGCTGCCAGAGAGAGACAGAAAGTTACCTACAATGGATCTCCCATCAAACAATCAACTGATTTCTCAACAGAAACACATCAGACCAGAAGGGGATGGAATAAAATATACAAAGTCATGCAAAGCAAGGGTCTGAATCCAAGAATACTGTACCTAGAAAAGCTATCAATCAAAGTTGAGGGTGAAATCAGGAGCTTCATGGATAGGACTAAGGAATTTTAATACCACCAAACCAGCAATGAAAAAAATGCTAAAGGGTCTGTTCTAAAAAGATGAAATAGGAAGGGAAGAAGGAACATAGGCATAAAGAATAAAAATGGCTACAAACAAGTACCTATCAATAATAACTTTAAATGTAAATTGATTAAATACACTAATCAAAAGACATAGGGTTGCTGAGTGGATAAGAAAACATGACCCATATATCTACTGTCTACAGGAGACCCACCTCAGAACAAAGGACCCCCACAGACTGATGATGAAGGGATGAAAAAAGGTTTTTCAGGTGAATGGAAATGAAAAACAAAAAAGGATGTGATAGCAATACTTATATCTGATAAATTAGACCTCAAGGTGAAGGCCATAACAAGAGATAAGGAAGGCCACTTCATAATACTAAAGGGAGAAATTCAACAAGAAGATATAACTCTGGTAAACATA
>NW_005362012.1:8856-25169 GCF_000412655.1 Myotis brandtii
CCCACTAACACCACTGGATAAATCCTCTAGACAAAAAATCAGCAAAGAAATATCAATCCCAAATGACTCACTATATCAGATGGAATTAATTGACATCTTTAGAACATTTCACCCCAAAGCCACGGAATATACGTTCTTCTCAAGTGCCCATGGGTCATTTTCAAAGATAGACCACATATTGGGACACAGGAAAAGTCTATTCAAATTCAAGAAATAATATCAAGCATCTTAGATCAAAATGGCATAAAATTAGAAAACAACTACAATAAAATCAAAGAAAAAATCAAACATCTAGAAGCTAAATAGCATGCTATTAAACAATAATCGGGTTACCAAAAACACCAAAAAAAATTAAATACATTATGGTAACAAATGGTAGTGAAAACACAACAATCCAAAATCTATGGGACACAGTGAAAGCAGTCTTGAGAGGGAAGTTCATAGCTCTACAGGCCTACCTCAAAAAACAAGTAAAAATTGGTAATAAATGATCGAACCCTAGAACTCAAAGGGTTAGAAAGAGAGCAACAAGAAAAGCCCAGCGTAAGCAGAAGAAGGAAATAATAAAGATCAGAGTGTATATAAATGACATAGAGACAAAAAAAATACAAAAGATCAACAAAACCAAGAGCTGGTTCTTTGAAAGGATAAAAAAGATTGATGAACCTCTAGCTAGGCTCACCAAGAAGCAAAGAGAGAGACCCAAATAAACAAAATCAGAAATGAAAGAGGCAAAATAACAACAGACCCCACAGAAATACAAAGGATTGTTAAATAATTCCATGGCCAATTCTATTCTAACAAACTAGACAACCTGGAGGAAATGGAGATATTCTTAGAAAAAACACAAGCCTCAAATTTCAATCAGGAAGAATAAAAAACCTGAATAGGCTGATAACTACTAAAGAAATTGAAGCAATGATCAAAAATCTCCCAGCAAACAAAAGCCCTGTTCTGGATGGTTTTACAGCGAGTTCTACCAAGCATTAAAAGAACTAAAACCGCCGAAACCGGTTTGGCTCAGTGGATAGAGCATCGGCCTGCGGACTGAAAGGTCCCAGGTTCGATTCCGGTCAAGGGCATGTACCTGGGTTGCGGGCACATCCCCAGTAGGAGATGTGCAGGAGGCAGCTGATCGATGTTTCTCTCTCATCGATGTTTCTAATGAAGTTAGAGAAAGTATATATGATAGAATATGTCCCCAAATCAACATAATCTATATAGAATATCAAATAACTGAATCCCTGATCTCTACAAATTAATTTTTGATGTTTTAGACCAGTGTTTTGGCAATAGAACTTTATATAGTGATAGAAATGATTTATATCTAGATAACTGCCAATGACATTGAAGCAGTAATAAAAATCTTCCAGCAAACAAAAGCCCTGGTCCGGACAGCTTTATAGGGGAGTTCTACCTAAAAAAAAAGAACTAAAACCTACCCTCCTCAGACTATTCCAAAAAATTCAAGAGGAAGGCACACTTCCAAGCTCTTTCTATGAAGCCAGCAGTACCCTAATTCCAAAAGCAGATAAAGACACCACAAAAAAAGAGAACGGCAAGCCAATATCCTTGATGACCATAGATGCTAAAATTCTCAACAAAGTTCTAGCAAATAGGATCCAGCATTACATTAGAAAGATTATACACCATGAACAAGTGGGATTTATTCCGGAGATGCAAGGATGGTACAATATCCACAAATCAATAAATGTGATACATCACATAAAAAAATTAGGAGACAAAAATCACATAATCATATCTATCAATGGAGAAAAAGCACTTGACAAAATCTGATACTCTTTCTCGATAAAAAATCTCAGGAACATGGGAATAGAGGGATCATACTTCAACACAATAAAAGCCTTATATGACAAACCTACAGCCAACATCATACACAATGGGCAAAAACTAAACTCGTTTCCCCTAAGAACAGGAACAAGACAAGGATGCCCACTTTCACCACTCCTTTTCGATATAATACTGGAAGTGCTAGCCATAGCAATCAGACAAGTAGAAGATTTAAAAGGCATCCAAATTGGAAAAGAAGAAGTAAAACTGTCCTTATTCGCAGATAACATGTACTACACATCAAAAAATCTAAACGCTCCATCAAAAAACTATTAGACCTAATAAAAGAATTCAGCAATGCAGCAGGATACAAAATTAACACCAGAAATCCATGGCCATGTTATACATCAATAATGAACTCACAGGATTAGAAACAAACAAATAAAAATAATCTCATTTCCCATTGCACCAAAAACATTAGGATACCTAGGAATTAACTTAACTAAGGAAGTAAAAGACATGTACTTAGAAAACTACAGGACATTGAAAAAACAAATAGAGGAAGACATAAACAAATGGATGAACATACCATGTTCATGGATTGGTACATTCAACATCATTAAAATGTCCATACTACCCAAAGCAATCTACAGAGTCAATGCAATCCCCATTAAAATATCAATGGCATATTTCACAGACCTAGAGCAAATTCTCCACAAATTCATTTGGAATAAAAAAGACCCGAATCGCTGCAGCAATCCTGAGAAAGAAGAATAAAGTAGGTGGGATCACAATACCAGAAATCAAACTTTATTACCAAGCCACTATTCTCAAAACTGCCCGGTATTGGCACAAGGATAGTCATATAGACCAATGGAACAGAACAGAGAACCCAGAAATCGACCCAAGCCATTATGCTTAATTAATATTTGACAAAGGAGGCTATAACATACAATGGAGTCAAGACAGTCTCTTCAATAAATGGCGCTGGAAAATTTGGTCAGATACATGCAAAAAAAAATAAAACTAGATATCCAACTTACACCATTCACAAAAACAAATTCAAAATGGCTAAGGGACTTAAATGTAAGAAGGGAAACCATAAAAGTCCTACAAGACTCCATAGGGGGTAAAATAGCAGACATATGTCACAGCAATATCTTTACCTACACAGCTTCTAGGGCAATGGAGACTAAGGAGAAAATAAACAAATGGGACTACATCAAAATAGAAAGCTTCTGCACAGCAAAAGAAACCATCAACAAAACAATAAGAAAGCCCACCGCATGGTAGAAAATATTTGCCAATGATATTTCAGATAAGGGTTTAATCTCCAAAATTTACAGAGAACTCATACAAGTTAACAAAAGGAAGATGAATGATCCAATCAAAAAAATGGGCAAAGGTCCTAAATAAACACTTTTGGAAAAAGGACATACAGAAGGCCAAGAATCATATGAAAACATGCTCAAAGTCACTAATCATCTGGGAGATGCAAATCAAAACAACAATGAGATACCATCTCACACCTGTCAGAATGGCTATCATCAACAAAAAAACAAACAACAAGTGCTGGTGATGATGTGGAGAAAAAGAAACCCTCCTGCACTGCTGGTGGGAATGCAGACTGGTGCAGCCACTGTGAAAGACAGTATGGAGTTTCCTCAAAAAATTAAAAATGGAACACCCATTTGACCCAGTAATCCCACTTCTAGGACTATATCCCAAGAAACCAGAAACACCAATCAGAAATGATATATCCACCCCTATGTTCATAGCAGCACAATTTACAATAGCTAAGATTTTGAAACAACCTCCGTGCCCATCAGCAGATGAGGGGATTAAAAAAGAGTGGTACATCTACACAATGGAATACTACACCCACCGCTATAAAAAAAAAGGAACTTTTACCATTTGCAAAAGCATGGATGGAACTGGAGAGCATTATGCTAAGTGAAATCAGCCAGTAGGAGAAAGATAAATATCACATGATCTCACTCATATGTGGGATATAATGATCAACATAATTTGATGAACAAGAGTAGATCCAGAGACAAATCGCAGGGGAGGGATGGGTAGAGAGCAACCAACGGGCTTTTATGCATGCATATTAGCATAACCAATGGACACAGACACTGGAGTGGTGGGGGCTTGCCCGGTGTGGGAATGGCTGGGAGGGGGGGGTGTCACTCAGGGAAAAAGGGGACATATGTAAAACTTTAGACAGTAAATAAATTTAAAAAATGAAAAAAAAGAAAATCCAAAATTAGCAGCCTAAAATTACACCTTAAAGAATAAGAAATAGGTCAACAATTGCTGTGAGTGGCCTCTTTTATGGGGGGTGGGAGATACACAGGGTTCTTTTCATCAACTAAGCCAGTGATGGCGAACCTATGACACGCGTGTCAGAGGTGACACGCGAACTCATATTTTTGGTTGATTTTTCTTTGTTAAATGGCATTTAAATATATAAAATAAATATCAAAAATATAAGTCTTTGTTTTACTATGGTTGCAAATATCAAAAAATTTCTATATGTGACACGGCACCAGAGTTAAGTTAGGGTTTTTCAAAATGCTGACACGCCAAGCTCAAAAGGTTCACCATCACTGAACTAAGCAGTCAGAGTGAAGGTAGGTACTGGAGCAAAGGCCAGCATGTGTGCACTGGTATTGATGGCCAAGTACTTATTTAACTGAAGAGAAAGATGGGGCAGAAGACCAAGATCATAAAGAAGTCTCTATTTCCACCTTGCTTCTCTGGATATTGTTTACCACCTATGCTGTTTTGTTGTTGTTGTTGTTTTTAGGACAAATTCAAGAACAGAACTTAAGAGTGGCTTAAGGAAGGTCGCATAACCAAGGAATGACTAATTAAGATTCTTCTATAGGTGTGAAAATGCCAGAATTCTAGAAACATTCAGTTCTCATCAAGAAAACTAGAGTAGTAAAAAATTATTTCTGGTCTCATCAAGGGAGGAACTGCCAAACTTCAGATAACAGCAGACTTTGATGTGACACTGAGTAGATTATCCACCTACAAAGGGAACATATGCTCAATATGACATAATGGCATTGATAACTCTTAGCTGGTTATAAGTGAATGAAAAAAAAGTTACTGCAACTAAAGGAAAAATATTGTGCTATTTTAATTGATCCTGTTCTTATTGTAGTAGAGAAGTACCCTTATGTGGTAGAATGGCATACTAAATCATGTGATTTTTCTTGTTGAACAGGCTTTAGCAAAAACTGGACTTAAGCTATTACAGCAAATCTGACATAATGCTAAAGAAATCTACACTAATAAAAGAGAAACATGCAAATTGGTGTCATTCTGCTACGACCACCAGCCAATCAGGATGACTATGCAAATTAGCCCAACAAAGATGGTGGTTAATTTGTATATGCAGGTGCAGAGCGAAGACTGAAGACTAAAGACAACTTAAGACTGAAGACTGAAGACAACTGAGGACTGAAGAGGCTTGGCTTCTCTGCTGCGGTCGGAGCAGAGAAGCCTAGAGGCTTGGCTTCTCCACTGCAGCTGGAGAGAAGGCCTGGGTCCCAGGTGCCGAAGGAAAACCGGTGCCGGAAGCCAGGGGAAGGAAGGCCTATTGCATGAATCTCTTCATGCAATGGGCCTCTTGTAACATAATAAATTAATTGATAAACTCCAAGAACACAGTATTCTGTATTTATAGTTTCAGCTGGTATCACTGATGTATAGGAAGTTATCCATTGATATGGTGTTTATCATCCAAATGTCACAGTAGTGTCAACTTCATGGATTTTGACAAAAATTCAGTGCTCAAAGTATTTAAAGAAGAACTAATTCATGTATTTAACAAAATAATTTCTCAAACACAATATTTTAATCAAATAAAAGACATTACCTATGTAATTCTTCCAAGAAGGACAGAGTGTTCCACCTAAACATTACAGAACAAACACATTCTGAAATTCAGATATCTAAAATTATACAGATGATAAGCTTTTAGAAAAGTTCATGGACTCCTATAATATTGTTTTAGTAAAAGATGAATTTTTAAAAGTAGCCGACTGTATCTTACAGAAGATTCTATAAACAAGCATGCCTCAGAAGACTTCTGACTTGTGGATTTGTATAAATGATATGCAAAAACTGCTCATCTATGTATCTTGCTCAAAGACTTATTTATAATATATTTTTGTTCTCAAAGTGTTTCCTTTACATTACTGACATATTTTCAGATGCATTGTATTCATCAACTGGGAGGTCTTTTTTCTCTACCTCTCCCAATATACTGTTTTTATAATATTTTAAAATAGATTTTATGCCGAAACCGGTTTGGCTCAGTGGATAGAGCGTCGGCCTGCGGACCGAAGGGTCCCAGGTTCGATTCCGGTCAAGGGCATGTACCTGGGTTGCGGGCACATCCCCAGTAGGAGATGTGCAGGAGGCAGCTGATCGATGTTTCTCTCTCATCGATGTTTCTAATTCTCTATCTCTCTCCCTTCCTCTCTGTAAAAAATCAATAAAATATATTTTAAAAAAATAGATTTTAAAAATCTGAACAGTAATATTTGGAAAAAATTACTAAAATTTTTCAAGGTGAATTTTGTAATTTATTGTTCTTATGAAATTTTCAAAGTATTTTTACACTAGAAAAGTTTGTAGTTTTTCAAAAGAAAGTGTTATGAAATGCTAAAACAATGTGCATGATTTTAAGTGTTATTATTTTTTTTAATTTGAGTGAACCATGCTGATGTTAACATCATTCCCTGAAATTGTGTTATTTTTGCTTTTATCATTTGGAGAAAATTAATATTTACCAGAAAAGATTTGCACTCGATATTAAAAAAAAGAAAAAATTTGTAAGAATCCATTTACCACTAATTATTAATCATTACAAAATATTTTATATCAAATCATTGAAAATAAAAATGAGATGGAAAGTCTCTAAAATTAACTAGAAAAAGAAAAGCAAACTAAACTGAAAGCTAGCATAATGGTGGAGATAATAAAGGTTACAAAAGAGATAAAATACATAATAGAATAACAGAGAAAATCAACAAAACCATGACCAACTTATTTGAAAAGATCAAAAAAAGTGTGAAATCCTTACTTAGGTATACCAAGAAACAAAAAGAGAAAAATCAAATTACAAAAAGAAAAATGAGAGAGAGAGAGAGAGAGAGAGAGAGAGAGAGAGAGAGA
Organism: Myotis brandtii; assembly: GCF_000412655.1. Classification (NCBI taxonomy): domain Eukaryota; kingdom Metazoa; phylum Chordata; class Mammalia; order Chiroptera; family Vespertilionidae; genus Myotis; species Myotis brandtii. The sequence continues at coordinate 15,841 of NW_005362012.1, forward strand.
GAAAACTCAGAAATGCAAGAAGGGAGACTAATACCAATTTACAGAAATATAAAGGTTTATGAGAAACTACTGTTAATATATGTATGACAATAAATTTGATGATCTAAATGAAATTGACAAGCCCCTAAAGACACAGCATACCAAGATTGAATCATGAAGAAATAGAAAATTGGTACAGAGTTACATAACTTGAAAAGAGATTAAATACAATAATAAAAAAATTAAATTCCCTTTTTTTTTGCACGTATCTGTCCAATTTTCCCAACAACATTTATTGAAGAGACTGTCTTGACTCCATTGTATGTTCATGCCTCCTTTGTCAAACATTAATTGAGCATAGTGGTTTGGGTCGATTTCTGGGCTCTCTATTCTATTCCATTGGTCTATATATCTGTTCTTGTGCCAGTACCAGGCAGTTTTGAGAAGAGTGGCTTTGTTATATTGCTTGATATTTGGTACTGAGATCCCACATACTTTGTTCTTCTTTCTCAGAATTGCTGCAGCTATTCGGGATCTTTTTTTATTCCAGATGAATTTTTGGAGAGTTCGTTCTAGGTCTGTGAAATATGCCATTGGTATTTTAATGGGGATTGTATTGAATCTATAGATTACTTTGGGTAGTATGGACATTTTAATAATGTTAATTATACCAATCAATGAATACAGTATGTTCTTCCCCATCTGTTTCTGTCTTCCTCCATCTCTTTTTTCAGTGGCCTGTACTTTTCCGAGTACAGGACTTTTACCTCCTTAGTTAAGTTTATTCCTAGGTATCTTAATTTTTTGGTACAATGGAATTGTTTTTAAATTTCGCTTTCTATAAGTTCACTATTGGTGTATAAAAATACCATAGATTTATGGGTGTTAATTTTGTATCCTGTTACAATGCTGAATTAATTTATGAAGTCTAATAATTTTTTGATGGAGTCTTTAGGGTTTTCTAGGTACAATATCATGTCATCTGCGAATAACAACAGTTTTACTTCTTCTTGTCCAACTTGGATACCTTTTATGTCTTCTTCTTATTGATTGCTATGGCTAGCACTTCCAGTATTATGTTGAACAGGAGTGGTAAAAGTGGGCATCCCTGTCTTGTTCCTGTTCTTAAGTGAAATGGTTTTAGGTTTGCCAATTGAGTATGATGTTGGCTGTAGATTTGTCATATAAGGCTTTTATTATGTTGAGGTATGATACCTCTATTCCCACTTTGCTGAGGGTTTTTATTGAGAAAGGGTTTTGGATTTTGTCAAATGCTTTTTCTGTCGATATGACTATGTGATATTTATCTTTCAATTTTTATGTGATGTGTCATGTTTAGTGATTTGTGGATATTATACCATCCTTGCATCCCCAGGATAAATCCTACTTGGTCATGGTATATGATCTTTCTGATGTACTGCTGGATCCAATTTGCTAGAATTTTGTTGAGTATTTTGGCATCTATGTTCATGAAGGATATTGGCCTGTAATTCTCTCTCATTGTGTTGTCTTTATCTGGTTTTGGTATTAGGGTAATTCTGGCTTCATAGAAAGAGCTTGGAAGTGTTCCTTCCTCTTGAATTTTTTGGAATAGTCTGAGGAGAATAGGTTTTAGTTCTTCTTTGAATGTTTGGTAAATCTCCCCTGTGAAGCCATCTGGCCCAAGGCTTTTGTTTGCTGGAAGCTTTTTGATGACTGCTTCAATTTCTTCCATAGTTATTGGCCTATTGAGATTTTTAGAATCTTCTTGATTGAGTTTTTGAAGGTTGTATTTTTCTAGGAATATGTCCATTTCTTCCAGGTTGTCTAGTTTGTTGGAGTAGAGTTGTTCGTAGTATTTTTTACAATCCTTCTGTGGGGTCTGCTGTTATTTCACCTCTTTCATTTCTGATTTTGTTTGTTTGGGTCCTCTCTCTTTGCTTCTTGGTGAGCCTGGCTAGAGGTTCATCAGTCTAGTTTATTCTTTTAAAGAATCAGCTCTTGGTTTCATTGATATTTTGGGGTTTTTTTGTTGTTGTTGTTCTCTATGTCATTTATTTCCGCTCTGATCTTTATTATCTCCTTTGTTCTGCTCATTCTGGGCTTTTCAAGCTGCTCTCTTTCTAATGCTTTAAGTTGTAGAGTTAGATAATTTATTAGCAATTTCCTTGTTTGTTTTTGTAGGTGTTTTTTTATTTTGTGTGTGGGGGTTTTCTTTGTTTGTTTTTTTGTTTGTTTGTTTGTGTGTGTGTGTGTGTGTGTGTGTGTGTGTGTGTGTGTGTGTTTTAGGTAGGCCTGTAGAGCTATAAACTTCCCTCTCAGGACTACTTTCACTTTGTCCCATAAATTTTGGATTATTGTGTTTTCATTGTCATTCGTTTCCAGGATATTTTTAATTTCTTCTTTGATCTCTTTGGTAACAGATATATCCAAAAAATGAAACTAGACCACCAACTTACACCATACACAAAAATAAACTGAAAATGGATAAAGGACTTAAACATAAGATGGGGAACCATAAAATTCTTAGAGGAATCCATAGGCAGCAAAATTTCAGACATTTGCCGAAGCAATATCTTCACCCATACAACTTCTAGGGCAATGGAAACTAAAGAGAAAGTAACCAAACAGATGGGACTACATCAAAATAAAAGCTTCTGCACAGCAAAAGAAACCATCAACCAAATAACAAGAAGGCCTACTGCATGGGACAACATATTTGCCAATGTTATCTCTGATAAGTGTTAAATCTCCAACATTTACAGGGAACTTATATAACTTAACAAAAGATAAACAATCCAATGAAAAAAATGGTTAATGGACCTAAATAGATACGTTTCGAAAGAGGACATACAAAAGTCCAAGGGACATATGAAAACATGCTCAAAGTCACTAATCATAGGAGAGATGCAAATCAAAATGACAATGAGGTACCACCTCACACATGTCAGAATGGCTATCATCAACAAATGACAAGTGCTGGAGAGGATGTGAAGAAAAAGGAACAACCCTCGTGCACTGCTGGTGGGAATGCAGACTGGTGCAGCCACTGTGGAAGACAGTATGGAGTTTCCTCAAAAAAATAAAAATGGAAAGCCCATTTGACCCAGTGATCCCACTTCTAGAACTGTATCCCAAGAAATCAGAAACACCAATCAGAAAGGATATATGCACACCTATGTTCATAGCAGCACAATTTACAATAGCCAAGAATTGGAAACAGCCAAAGTGCCCATCAGCAGATGAGCGGATTAGGAAATTGTGGGATACCTACACAATGGAATACTATGCTGCTGTAAAAAGAAAGGAACTTCTACCATTTGCAACAGCATGGATGGACCTGGAGAGCATTATTCTAAGTGAAATAAGTCAGTTTGAGAAAGATAAATATCACATAATCGCACTCATTTGTGGAATATAATGAACAACATAAACTGACAAACAGAAACAGATCCAGAGACAGAGAAGCATTGATCAGTCCATCAAACTTCAGTTGGAAGGCAGGGGAGCGTGGGGGGAAGAGAGAGAGATCAACCAAAGGACTTGTATGCATACATATAAGCATAACCAATGGACAAAGACACTAGGGGGGTGAGGGCATGAGCGTGAGTATGGGTGGGCAATGAGGGTTAAGGACACCAATAAAGAAAAAAAATCATACCACACACAAAAAATTTTTTTTCCCAACAATGAAAATTTCAGGACAGGTGATTTCACTGGTGAATTCAACCAAACATTTAAAGAGAAATTAACACCAATATTTCTCACATTCTTCCAAAAATATTAAGGGAACACTTCTAAACTCATTCTATGTGACCAGCATTACCTAGATATTTCAGGCCCCTGATCTGATGCTTGATTACCTCTGACTGTATATCCAATAATCTGTGCTCACTATCAGGTAGGAAAATAGATATAGAATGCTTTCACTGTATCCAAGCCAAGCTCTCAGGAAAAAAACCCAAAACAACCAACAACAACAAAACAACAACAACAACGAGTCAGATGGGACACAATAGCCATCTCTGAAAGGAAAAGTATCTATAACAAAAATACACAAAGTAAGAGTAACAATTCCTAAAGAACTAGTCTCTACAAGTGTTTTCTCCTGCTAATCTGAATTTCGTAAAGAAAGCACAAGGAGAGGATCTTACCACCCTCACTTAACTGGATCCAAACTAATGATCTAATAGTCTTTCTGGTAAGGAAATTTTTATTTACCTTTGCTGGGTTGGTCAGATGTAGCAAGATCTCAGTTTCAGCCTCTAAAGTAAGCAGGGAATCCAAACCAATCATTTCTTGTCACCAAAATTGTTGAAAGAAAAGGTTTGCAGTATCAACTTAAGTCTGATTGACTTAGGGCCTCTAAATAACTGACACTACACAAAGTTAAAAGCAGAAAGGACAATGTTTATCTACACATTCACATACATAGTTATAAGGTGGGGTTAGGGCTTCAATGGGACACTATATGAGCCTTTAATGGTATTTTTTAATGATAATAGGAATGGGCAGTGTATCCCTATGGCAGATCACTTCACAAAAAACTCCTTCAATGAAAGATTAATTGTACCTATATTTTTAAGAGTTTCTGCTTTATCTTTCTTTGACCGGCTAATTTCACTTAGCATAATGCGCTCCAGTTCCATCCATGCTGTTGCAAATGGTAAGAATTCCTTCTTTTTTACCACAGCGTAGTATTGCATTGTGTAGATGTACCACAGTTTTTTAATCCACTCATTTGTTAATTTCTTTTTAAATGTTTGGTTGAATTCACCGGTAACCAAACTTAGGCTATTTATAAATGTTAGCTATGGTGAATAAGATGAATATCACATGATCTCACTCATTTATGGAATATAATGAGCAATATAAAATGATGAACAAAAACAGATCCAGAGACAGAGGAGCATTGATCAGACCTCTACCTTAGAGGGAAGGTAGGGGAGGGTGGGGGTAAGGGGGAGATATAAACCAAAGGACTTGTATGAATGCATATAAGCCTAATCAATGGACACGGACAACAGGGGGGTGAGGGCATGAGTGGGGGAGTCAGGGGGGGAATGGAGGGATAAGGACACATAAGTAATAACTTAATCAATAAAGAAATTAAAAAAAAAATAATAATAAAAACATAATAAAATGCCAAGTTTTTCTACAAAGAAAGAAAAGAGTTTCGGCTTTAGTCAGATAAGGGAAGTACAGACAAGATTTCATTCCTCATCTTCTTTAGCTCAAATGATTTTACATTAGTAGTCTTTATACCAACTCTGGGAATTTGAATGGTTTCCCACAAAAATAACCTGAAGAAAAATACATACAATACTTTAAGACGTGGCTTTTTAAATCCTACAAACAATAACCCAATCTCAGATTTCTTTCCTGGCATAGGAGGAAGAAACCAGGACCCCCTCCTATAACTGAAGATGTTCCTAAAATCATCCTGTTTAAGAAGCAAATTTTTCTACACTCTCATAAAAGGAGAAGATTCTTTTCCCATCTATATCAGGGCCTTACTTATTTTCTTTTTTCCCCCCTTTAATTATTTACTATTTAAAGTATTACATATGTCTCCTTTTACGCCCATTGAACTCTCTGTGGCTGTTCCCATGTTCAGGTACGTGCCCTCACCCATCTATTGTCTGTGACCATGGGTTACGCTTATAAGCATGCATAAAAGTCCTTTGATTGATCTCTTACAACCCTCTTCCCATACCCTGCCTTCCCTCTGAGGTTGGAAGGTCTGTTCCATGCTTCTATGCCTCTGGATCTAATATATATATATATAATTGATTTCTTTACAGAGAGGAAGGGAGAGGGATAGAGAGAAACATCGATGAGAGAGAAACATCGATCAGCTGCCTCGTGCACACTCCTTACTGGGTATGTGCCCGCAACCAAGGTACATGCCCTTGACCGGAATTGAACCTGGGACCCTTGAGTGCACAGGCTGATGCTCTATCCACTGAGCCAAACCGGTTAGGGCCCTCTGGATCTATTTTTATTCATCAGTTTATGTTGTTCATTATATTCCACAAATGAGATCATGTGATATTTATCTTTCTCTGACTGGCTTATTTCACTTAGCATAATGCTCTCCAGTTCCATCCATGGTGTTTCAAGTGGTAAGAAGTCCTTCTTTTTTACCACAGCGTAGAATTCCATTGTGTAGATGTACCACAGTTTTTTAATCCACTCATCTGCTGATGGGCACTTAGGCTGTGTCCAAATCTTAGGTATGGTGAATTGTGCCGCTATGAACATAGGGGTGCATGTATCCTTTCTGATTGGTGTTTCTAGTTCCGTGGGATATATTCCTAAGAGTGGGATCACTGGGTCAAATGGGAGTTCCATTTTTAATTTTTTGAGGAAACTCCATACTGTTCTCCACAGTGGCTTCACCAGTCTGCATTCCCACCAGCAGTGAATAAGAGTTCCTTTTTCTCTGCATCCTCACCGGCACTTGTTGTTTGTTGATGATACCCTTTCTGACAGGTTTGAGATGGTACTTCATTGTCATTTTGATTTACATCTCCCAGATGATTAGTGATTTTGAGCATGTTTTCATGTCTCCTGGCCTTCTGTATGTCCTCTTTCCAAAAGTGTCTATTTGGGGCCTTTGCCCATTTTTTGATTGGATCATTTATCTTCATTTTGTTAAGTTGTATGAGTTCTCTGTAAATTTTGGAGATTAAACCTTTATCTGAAATATCATTGGCAAATATGTTCTCCCAAATATGTGGGCTTTCTTATTGCTTTGTTGATGGATTCTTTTGTTCTGCAGAAGCTTTTTATTTTGATGTAGTCTCACTTGCTTATTTTTTCTTTAGTTTCCATTGCCCTAGGAGCTCTATTGGTAAAGATATTGCTTCAGCATGTGTCTGAAATGTTGATGCCTGTGGAATCCTCTAAGATTTTCATGGTTTCCTGTCTTACATTTAAGTCCTTTTTCCATTTTTAGTTTATTTTTGTATATGGTGTAAATTGCTGGTCTAGTTTCATTTTTTGAATGTATCTGTCCAATTTTCCCAACACCATTTATTGAAGAAACTGTCTTGACTCCATTGTATGCCTCCTTTGTCAAATATTAATTAAGCATAGTGGTTTGGGTCAATTTATGTGTTCTATTCCATTGATCTATATGTCTGTTCTTGTGCCAGTACCAGGCAGTGTGAGAACAGTGGCTTTGTAATACAGATTGATATCTGCTATTGAGATACCCCCGACTTTTTTCTTCTTTCTCAAGATTGCTGAAGGTATTCGGGGTATTTTTTTTTATTCCAGATAAATTTTTGGAGAGTTTGTTCTAAATCTGTGAAATATGTTGGTAGTATTTTAATGGGGATTGTATTGAATCTATAGATTGCTTTGGGTAGTATGGACATTTTAATGATGTTTATTCTACCAATCCATGAACATGGTATGTTCTTCTATCTGTTCATGTCTTCCTCTATCTCTTTTTTAAGTGTCAAATAGTTTTCTGAATATAGGTCTTTTTCCTGGGTACAGGTTTCTTCCTAGGTATCTGAATTATTTTTGTTGCATTGATAAATGGAATAGTTTTTTTTTTATTGTTGTTGTTGTTTTTTTAGTTTCTCTTTCTGTGAGTTCATTATTTGTGTATAAAAAAAGCCATTGATTTCTGGGTGTTATTTTTGTATTCTGCTACATTGCCTAATTCACTGATTAAGTCTCATAATTTTTTCTTTTCCAATTTGGATTTTTATTTCTTCTTGTTGTCTGATCGCTATGTCTAGGACTTCCAGTACTATGTTGAATAGGGATGGTGAAAGTGGGCATTCATGTCTTGTTCCTATTCTTAGGGGAAATGCTTTTAGTTTTTGCCCATTCAGTATGAAATTGGCTGTAGGTTTGTTATATAAGACTTTAATTATGTTGAGGTAGGATCCCTCTATTCCCACTTTGCTGAGAGTGTTTATCGGGGAAAGGTGTTGGATTTTGTCAAATTCTTTTTCTGCATGAATTGGTATGAGTATGGGATTTTTGTCTCTCAATTTGTTTATGTGATATATTATGTTTATTGTTTTGCGTATATTGTACCCGGCTTGAATCCCCGGGATGAATCCCTCTTGGTCTTGGTGTATGATCTTTCTAATGTAATGCTGGATCTGATTTGTTAGAATTTTGTTGAGGATTTTAGCATATAAGTTCATCAGGGATATTGGCCTGTAATTCTCTTTTTTTGTAGTGTCTTTATATAGTTTTGGGATTTGGGTAACATTGCTTTGCAGAATGAGCTTAGACGTGTGCTTTCTCTTGAAATTTTTGGAATAGTCTGAGAAGGTCAGGTTTTAGTTCTCCTTTGAGATTTTAGTCAAACTCCCCTGTGAAGCCATATGGCCCTGTGCTTTTGTTTGCTGGAAGTTTTTTTTTATTATTATTACTGTTTAAATTTCATTGGTAGTTATTGGCCTATTCAGGTTTTTTAATAATTCCCGATCGAGTTTTAGAAGATTTTATTTTTCTAAGAATATATCCAACAAAAAAAAGCCCAGACTGCCTTGGTCTTCCTACATGGCCCCGAAACAGAGAGGAGCTCGGAGCTGGCGGCCCCTGTGGCTTTGGCTCAGGAGGAGGGAAGGGCTGTGGGGTGGCCGGGTGCGACCAGCTTTCCCGCCCAGACCCAGGTACCAAACAAGTCAGAAGAAAAAAATGGCGGAGGTTTAGACGGACGTGTCGGTTTCTTGTCCAGGAACAGATAAGGGCGAGCAACTGAAACGGGTAACATACAGCCCGAATAAGCAGAGGAGATTCAGCTGAGAGACATTCTGAAGCCAGGAAAGACAGAGAACTCCTAGAGAAAGGGGAGGGTTAGAGATTGAGGCTGAAACCTCTCCCGGTGCGCCGGCTCAGCCGTGGAGAACACGCCATCTTGAGTGGCTGTTACCGGCATCCAGAGATCGGCTACTAACCCGGAAGCAACGGCTCTCAAGCAGCGCGACTACGTGAACTCAGAGGAGCCCTGCTTCTCCCCACAGAAAGCAGATCCAAGCAACAGCGGCCACCTGATCACCACACGCTCTTTCTGAGGAACAGTTGCTCTGTGTGAAGCCTCCCTCCACCAGCCAGAAGAGCCACCACAGCTGTGAACAGCACCCACCAGAGGACCTGCTACCAACAGAGGAGCAGCTGCTACCACAACCGCCCAATGAGCAACCACAGACCGAGGAGCCACTGCCACCTAGGGAGCAGCCACTGAACGACTCAATATCTATATATGTCGGTGAGATCAAACATGGGTAGACAAAAAACCCCCAAAGGAAAGAAAAGGAGGACTCGCCAGAAAAGCAGCTAAGTGATACAGAGGCATGCAACATGACAGAAAAAGAATTCAGAATAAGGGTCCTAGA
>NW_005362012.1:29997-35345 GCF_000412655.1 Myotis brandtii
GGGAGGCCAGGGGATTGTCAAGGGCGGGGAAAAAAAGGACACATATGTAATACCCTTTGTAATACTTTAAGCAATAAAAAAAAGAATATATCCAGTTTGGGCAATTTTTTGGTGTAGAGTTGTTTATTGTAATTTTTTACAATCCTTTGTATGTTTGGGGTCAGTTGTTACTTCACATCTTTCATTTATAATTTTGTTTATTTGGGCCCTCTCTCCTTTTTTCATGGTGAGCCTGTCTAGAAGTTCATAAATCTTGTTAATTCTTTCAAAGAACCAGCTCTTGCATTCATTGATCTTTTGTGTTGTTTTTTTGTTTGTTTGTTTTTTGTGTTTTTTTGTCTTTATACCATTTATTTCTGCTCTAATATTGATTATTTCCTTCTTTCTGCTTAAGCTGGACTTTTCATCTTGCTCTCTTTCTAATTCTTAAGTTGTAGGGTTAGATAATTATTACCATTTATTCTTATTTTTGAGGTAGGCCTGTAGAGCTATGAACTTTCCTCCCAGGACTCCTTTCACTGTGTCCCAGATATATTGGAGTATTGTGTTTTCATTGTCATTTGTTTCCAGGATGCTTTTTATTTCTTCTTTGATCTCTTTGGTAACCCAGTCATTGTTTAATAGAATGCTATTTAGCTTGTAAGTGTTTGATTTTTTTCACTGTTTTTATTGTACTTGATTTCTAATTTTATGCTATTATGATCTGAGAAGATCCTTGATATGATTTCATATTTTTTTGAATTTGAAGAGACTTTTCCTGTGTCCTAATATGTGTTCTATCTTTCAAAATGTTCCATGTGCACTTGAGAAGAATGTATATCTACATTAATAAAAGACAAACTTGCAAATTGACTGTACTTTCACTACGCCTTAAGCCAACCCACCAGCCAATCAGAGTGACTATATGCAAATTAACCCAACAAAGATGGCAGCCAGCAGCCACAGAGCTGGAGCAAGCAGGAGGCTTGGTTGTCCCAATGATGGAGGAAGCCAAGCTTCCTGCCTGCTTCAGCCAGCTCTGAGCTCCACTCAAAGCAACAAAGTTTCAATTAAAGAAGGTAAATAAATCCCAGAATAAAAAGAAAAAAGAAAAAAAGGAGAGGCTGGGAGCTTCCGTCGCTGGGGGGCCTTGGCCAGCCTGAAAACGGCCCTCAGCCCCTCACCCAGACTGGCCAGGCACCCCAGTGGGGACCCCCCACCCTAAAGGGGGTGTGGACAGCCTGAAAACAGCCATCAGCCCCTCACACAGGCTGGCCAAACCTTCATGGTGTGAGGGTCCCCACTGGGGGGGGGCGCTTGACCAGCCTGCAAACAGCCATCAGCTTCTCACCCAGGCTGGCCAGGCACCCCAGTGGAGACCCCCACCCTGAAGGGGGTGTGACCAGCCTGCAAACACCCATCAGCCCCTCACCCAGGCTGGCCAGGCACCCCAGCGAGACCCCCACCCTGATCAGGGACACCCTTCAGGGAAAACCAGCCGGTCCCCACTCATGCACCAGGCCTCTATCCTATATAATAAAAGGGTAATATGCAAAATGACCCTAACAGCAGAATGACCTGGAATGATTGGTCACTATGACACACACTGACCACGAGGGGGCAGACGCTTAATGCAGCAGCTGTCCCCTGGTGGTCAGTGCGCTCCCACAGGGGGAGCTCTGCTCAGCCACAAGCCAGGCTGACAGCTGCCAGTACAGCGGTGGTGGTGGGAGCCTCTCCCGCCTCCTCAGCAGCGCTAAGGATGTCCGACTGCAGCTTAGGCCTGGTCCCCACTGGCAAGTGGACATCCCCCGAGGGCTGCCGGGCTTCCAGAGGCATGTCTGACTGCCAGCTTGGGCCCGTTCCCCTAGGGAGTGGGCCTAAGCCAGCAGGTGAACATCCTCCGAGGGGTCCAAGACTGCAAGAGGGCATAGTCCTGGCTGAGGGACCCCCCCCCTGAGTGCACAACTTTTTGTGCACTGGGCCTCTAGTTCTCTATATTCTCTATATTCTACATCTAAATGTTCTAAGATGTCAATTAATTCCATCTGATCTAGTGAGTCCTTTAGTATTGCTGTTTCCTTGCTGATTTTTTTTTTGCCGTTCAGAGGATTTATCCAATGGTGTCAATGAGGTATTAAAGTACCCTACTATGATATGTTTCTGTCGATGTCTTCCAAAAGTTTTTTTTTTTTTTAATGTATTTGTGTGCTACTGTATTGGGTGCATATACATTTACCAGAGTTATATCCTCTTGTTGAATTTCTCCCTTTAGTATTATGAAGTGGCTCTCCTTATCTCTTATTATAGCCTTCACTTTGAGGTCTACTTTGTCAGATATAAGTATTGCTACCCCAGCTTTCTTTTCATTTTCATTTGCCTGAAAAATTTTTCCCCATTCCTTCACTATCAGTCTGTGTGAGTCTTTTGTTCCAAGGTTTGTTTCTTGTGGATACCATATATATGTGTCATGTTTTCTTATCCATTTTAAGCCACTCTATGTCTTTTGATTGAGGCATTTAGTCCATTTACGTTTAAGGTTATTATTGACAGGTACTTGTTTGTAGCCATTTTTATTCTTTATGCCTGTGTTCCTTTTTTCCCTGTCTATTTCTTCTTTTTACAGCAGTGTCTTTAGCATATCTTGCATTGCTTGCTTGGTAGTGATAACCTCTCTTATTTTTTTTTCTGTGAAGCTCCTGATTCCTCCTTCAATTTTGAATGATAGCCTTGCTTGGTATAGTATTCTTAGATTTGGTCCCTTGCTTTGTATTATTTTGTATATATCATTCCATTCCCTTCTGGCCTGGTGTGTTTCTGTTGAGAAATCAGTTGATACTCTAATGGGAGGTCCCCTGTAGGTAACTTTGTGTCTCTCTCTGGCAGCCTTTAAGATTCATACTTTGTTTTGATGTTTACCAATTTAATTATGACATGTCATGGAGTCTGTCTTTTTGGGTTCATCTTGTTTGGGACTCTGTGTGCTTCTTGGACTTTTGTGAATTTTTTCTTCCCCAAATCAGGGAAGTTTTCTTTCATTATTTCTTCAAACAGGTTTTTTATTCCTTGCTCAGCTTTCTCTCCTTGTGGCTCCCCTATTATGCAGATGTTGTTTTGTTTTGCATTGTCCCAAAGCTCCCTTAGGCTCTCCTCCTGATTTTTAATTTTTTTTTCCAGTTGCTGCTTTGCTTGAGTGTTTTTTCTACCTTGTCTTCTAACTCGCTGATGCAGTTCTAGGCTTCTTTTAGTCTACTGTTGATAATTTCCGTTGTGTTCTTCATTGCAGCTATGTCATTCTTCATTTCCTCTTGATTCTTACACATGTTGTTGAATTTGTCTTCCATGCTTTTCAGTTTCCTTATAACCATTGCTCTGAATTCTTTCTCTGAGAAATTTCTTCAGTCCCTTTTGTTTATTTCCTGTTCTCATTATTCTACCTTTTCTTTTGTATGAGGTTGTTTCTTTGTTTCCCCATTTTGTGTTTCTTTGTGGTTGTTTCTATGTAGTAGATCAAACTTCTTTGTCACCCAGATTTTTTTTGAGTTTGTCTTATATAATAGATGTTTTGTGGGACCCAGTGGTGGAATCTCTCAAGTCTTTTGGGCCTGGGTATTTTAGTGAAGCCCTATACTTGGGATATTTGGGATCTGTTGGTGTAATTGGATCTTGAGTGTTATTGCCAGGTTGGGGATGGAGTCTCCTCTCAGAGTGTCTATTTATGTAGCTCACACTTCTATCACATTGACCAAACAGCACAAAATACAACTTGACAAGGTATAACACAAAGGAAACAAAACACAAATATACTCATGACACCAATAACTCCAATACAATGACCACCAGAGAAAAGAGAATTAGGACAGAGAAAATAGAGGGGGGAAAATGATGTCGATAAAAGGAAAAAAGGTTGAGAGAAAAGAAAATGATGAAAAAAGAAGAAAATTATATCTGGGGATAAAACACCACAAAAAATAAACAAACAGAAATTGCAAATAGCAAACATCCAGAAAAATGGGGGACAGAATCTGTAGAGGGAGAGCTTATTACAGAAAATAAGGTTAAGGAATGAAATGAATAGGGTAATGACCACAGTTCAGTTTAGAGGAGGTAAAAAGAGTATGAGTGGATAAGAAAAAAAGAAAACAAAAACAAAATAATCAATAAAAAATAAAAAGATAAAACAAAAATTATTTAAAATTTATCTATCTATTTATTTAACTATTTTTGAAAATGGAGAATAGAGGAGAGATGATATAGGCTTTAGTTTAGTGAGTGAAACTAATTAAAAAATTAGAAAAAGAAGAGAGCAAGAGAGGAGAGGAAAAATAAAAGCATGCAAAAATTGGTTAGAGAATAAAGAGAAAAGAGAAGGTTGCATGAACTGGGAGCAGGGGAGAGGAAATTAGATATATGAGTAAGTCAACAGATACTACAATAATAATAACATGTCAATAAAGCAGATATAGAAGATCAATATTTAACAAGGGGTAAAAAGAAAGGAGAGAGAAACACTAAAGCGGTGACAGGAGAAGAGAAATAGGATTAAAAAGGGAGAAGTGAGGAAGAAAAGGGTGGGAATAATAAAAAATATATAAGATAAAATAATGATAAAAAATAAAAATATCATGAAGAAAAGAAATAAAAAAATATAAAAGATTTAAAAAAACAAAAAAATTAAAAAAAATTTTTTGAATAAAAGATAAAACATAAAAAACTGAAGTGTCGTTCGCTTCAGCCAAGTTTTAATGTCCCATGGGGCTGGCTTAAGACCCCACTTTTCTGTTATGTCTGCTACTTCTCAGTTTCCTGTTAGATAGTCAGCACCTAGTTGAAGTTCCAAGTAATCCACCACTCCTTGATGTCTGTCTCCACAGCCTTTGTTGCAAACAGGCAGGACCAATCTTCCTGCTTTTCCTGTTTGCCTGCTGTTAGCCTTAATCACTCAAGCATCTGTTTCTGACAAGGGCTTTCGGTGGGGTCTTGCTGTATTGCTTTCCAGGACCAATCGGCCCTTCAACCCAGTCCTTGAGGGCTCCCTGGGGCTATTCAGAGTCTTTATTTTCTCAACAAAGCTTGAGACTGGTTGTGGCTGCACTAGCTGCCCTGAGGCTACAGGGAGGAGCTGGCTCTTCAGAAGAAAAATGGCTGCTTAGGTTTAGAAGGTCTGGAATGTCTCAGTGCAGGAATCCTGGTCACCTCTCCCTGTCCTGTTCCCCTCCATAGACTCTCCCCAACCTCCACAAATCTGCACCTCCACCTACACCACAGCCTCAGTGAATGTTTGTAATTGAAAGGTCCTATGAACTGGGTTTAGCAAATAAAAGTAGACAAAACAGAGGCAAAACAACCTCACAGCTCACACACACCCC
>NW_005362012.1:35356-46171 GCF_000412655.1 Myotis brandtii
CACTGCGCAGCTTGGGCAGCTCTTCAGGCTGCCTTTCTGGGTGCAACCTCTCATGTCTGTGGACTTAGATCTAGATTCCCCAGCCACCAACAGCCCTGTGGACCTCCCTCCCACAGTTGGGTGTTATGCTATCCCCACCAAGGGATGTGAACTTGGTGCAGTGCAGGTTTCTTCTGACCCTCTTGTCCTGGTGGTCACATGTCTCTCTCTCCAGCCCAGATTTCCAATCCTACCATTCTCCAGGTGTCCTCTGCCCTTTCTGGCTGTGGATTGTTTCACCAACTGTATCTAATTTTCCAATTCCAGGTGGATTTTATTCAATTTAGTTGTTCCTTCTATCTGTTCCATGACAAGGTGCAGGACACATCTGCCTATTTAGCCACCATTTTGAAACTCCCCTCCTTCCTTATTTTCTTAACTTGTATTGACCTCTTAAGTAGGCTGGTTGAGAGTAGAAAACTCCATTTCTTTCCAAGATATTACAGTTTAGTAAACTATACCTGGCTCCACTGTCCTGACAAACAATAACAATAGAACAGTACTTGTAGCTAGCATTCTAATACAAGCTGTACTGCAGCAACTCAATACAGTGTCTATTCAAAACTCCTCCAGCTCAAGATGAAGAGAAGGCCTGCACATGCTTCTCAGCTTGTTCCATCTTGGTTGATTTCTGATCTCATGCTTTGGCAAACATATATTTCAAAAGTAAAACATAATTGTTATGCATAAGATATTCTTACCATGGGAGGGAAGATTCAGATAAATCTTAAGGGGAATTTTTTCTAACAGTTCTCTCAATTTATACTATAATATGCAGCACTTAACATCTAATTCTGATTCATTCATATTTGGGTTATTTCTTCTTATGACATTCAATAAAAATTGTTTATCTTATAAATTACTAACAATTAATTTTTTTTCAAAATAAATCAGTAGTTTGACCCTGCAGGTGATATTTATTCTTTACAATAAGGGAGGAAAAAAACACCTCAGAACTGTAACTTTCAAATGTTATTTGCTTTTACTAAACAAAGGACAAAAACAATGCAAGTTCTATTGCAGGCACTCCGTTATATGTAAGTAACATAACTTTAAAAATGCACTCTTCCCCCAGTTTTTGAAATATTTATAGTGAAAGAATGTAGGCTGCAAATGACATAGATATAGCTTAACTCTAAACGTTTAAAATGTGAACCAACCATAATATCATGAATTTTTATAAGTACCTTTGAAAAATGTTTCTATGTTTTTTGTTTTCTGTTTTTTAATATGTTTAATGACCCTATAGATTAATGGAGAAATTGACATCAAGGATCAGTTGATGAATAAGTATGCTATTCTCTCCATTTTTTCCAAATGATTCTCCAAGATTAAGGTATCTAATTTACTCTTTTTTACTCTTTACCCTGTCACCCCCCCCACCCCAACTCTTTAAGGAATAGTCAGGCATAGCCTTACTGCTCTTTGTGGAATATTACACAATCTTTTATTTTTTTCCTAATACTATTCCCTTTAACTTCTTAGACTGCTCATGTTTAGCAATTGGGAATCAGATGATCAAAAATTTATGTTTTGTCATTTTATAAACACATCTTCTATCCTTTTATTCTTTCTATATGATAAAAGTAAAAAACAAAAACAAAAACAAACAAACAAACAAACAACACCAAACACCACAAGCTTTGTAGTGCATACTTTTGTAATATGTTAATATGATACTTGAAAGTTAATGTGTAAAATGAGATGGAATATAAGTGAAAGGAATGTGCAGTGGGACATCAGAGTTCAGTGAGTTCAATTATCTTCAAGATTTTCCCTCCTCCCTCCAATAATTCAGTATTTGCAGAGGCACCTATTAAAGAGTCCTTTGGATAAAGACACCTGTGCTATGACTTTAACTATGAGTAAGAGCATGGCTAGATAGAGGGGCCTCATCCTTGACTGTATTCCCCTTTAAGGACTGTAATATAATGGTTGTGCACCATGTCTGGTCTGGGCAGGGCAAGTTTCCCCTGTGAGCCCTGCCAGGCAAAGCGTTTATAATTGCCTATTATCAGGCCTGAAAATCACACTTAGGTTTTTAGAGAGGGACTTACTAGTAGAATGCTCAGACATGGCTATGTTCTCTCTGAAGGTTATAAAAGAAGATCCTTCATTGCCTTTCTTAGCTTCTGCTGGTTGCTCACATCCTTGGCATGCCTTGGCTTGTAGATGCATCAAACCATTATTTGCCTCTATATTCACATATAGAGGCAAATATAATATATTATAGTTGTGTTCTCAACTCTGTGTTTCTGTGTACAAATTTCCCTCATCTTATGAAGATATAAATTATTGGATTTGAGCCTACTCTAATTAAGTATGACCTCATATGTACTTAATTATGTCTGCAAATACCCTCTTTTCAAATAAAACACATTCATAGTTTCCGGATGGACATGAAATTTACAGGGACACCTCAACCCATAGACTTAGGGGCCCCAGTCTGAAATTACTGATGATTTACCATCTTGGTCTGTGGGCTAAAGGCAATTACAAAAGTTTTAATTTATTTTTTCCCACTAAAACAGTGTTTTAATTACCTCCTATTTACCCAATTCCCCAACAGTTATGAGGCTGACCAAACATACATTTGACACTGGACAGATGAGATCAACAGCAATTCATTAGTCACATATATTCACAGTATGGAGAAGAAGGATACCACATGCTATGCAGGGTCACATGGGGTTGCATTTGGAAACAGAGTGAATAATCAGAGATTATGGGAGACATTTTTTATTGTGTCAATAAAATGAGGTACATCCTGGTTCTCATGAGGAAATGTGTTAGCTTGTTCAAATAATCCCATAGCCCAGCAGGGAATGCTACTTGGGGATTAGCATAAATTATACCTGGTCTGTTTGATAAGAAGCATTGTTTACCTAGGACACATTATCTGCAGGATCAGAGTAAGTAGGGAAATTTGTGGTTAGGCCATTTCAGACCCTAATGGTTTCCCCAAGATGTCAAGGCACACATAATATCGTGACTTCATTTTAGGCCTTGTACCAAAATTATCTCTTACTACAGAAGCCAAGAAGCCATTGGGAATATTCTGCCAATTAGCAAGCATGTTAATTCTATGGACAGTAAATTTATTGTGACTCAGACTTAAGTCAGGACTTTTAAATTTTATTTCCTGGCCTTTATTTTCTGGCCTCACTAACAGTAGAACTATGTTGATATTTTAGGTCCTAGTGTATAAATAACAATTCAGACGCTAGGTCCAACCATCCTTGAAATCTCTAAGTATTAAACTTTCTTCAGTGTTTGTTTATTTAAATAAATAATAATCAAAACCGTTGAGAATAGACTCGGGGGACCAGTAGTATGTATAACTGTTTCTGGATCCTTCCTCCTGGGAAATTAGCCTTTTCTATAGTTAAGGAGTTCTGGATTAGAAAACCAGCTCATTTCTGGAAAAGGGGGAAGGGATTGTGACTTTTCATCAAGGGGTAGGGAAGCCTTCAGCCTCATGGTTACTCATCTTTGACAACTTATAATTGTGTAATTGAGTGATATACTTGCCCATCTATCTTGCTGGGACAATGTGTTCTCTTAAACCTCTCCATAGTTTTCTATGAATGATAATCTCATGGCTGCCAGTCTCAACTTGTGATTCATCATGACAATTGCACACGTCTTGCTTATGACAGTGAAGTGCAATCACCTGTCCTCTATTATTCCAGAATCTTGTCATTTTGTCCTTATCCAGGAACCCAGTTCTGTAACAACAGTCAACTGTCGCCTATAGAGCTGGAGTCCAAAAAATTTTCAGTAAAGGAACAGATGGTAAATATTTTAGTCCTTGAGAGATATATAGTCCCTGTGGCAACTGCTCAATAGTGCCTTTGTAGAGCAGAAGTAACAATGGAAAATGAGCAAGTGGAAATAGCTATGTTCAAATAAAATTTTATTTATAAAAAACAGACCATGGAACCATAGGCTGAATTTGTCCCATGGGTCCATTTGCTGGGCCCTGCTATAGAAAAGAGCCATCCCTGAGCTTTTGAATAATTCTGGTGTTTTACTTGCCAGCTCATTTTATTGTGTTTTTGGTAAACAGAGTGTAATTAAAGCCCTCCCACATAGCATAGTCAGACCCTAGTCAACTACCTCAGTTGAGTTCTCAATCAACAGTTAGCTTCAACATGGCACCCATGTGAGTAAGTGATCTTGAAGTGAATCCTATAGTCCTAGTCAAGCCACACTAACTAATGACATAGAAATAAAAAATAGATACAAGCTACCCCCTTGAAACTATACCAAAATGTTACTTTAGTTAGCAAAATAAATTATTATTATTGCTTTAACCAATTTGAAGGTTTTTTTTTCTTTTCTCTCTCCACAATTGTTAACCAGAACTGAAAACAGAGGTGAGGTGTTATCATAATAATTTCTAAAACATGTGTCATTAGTTTTGAGACCAGATAGTGGGAGGCAACAAGAGAGAACTTGAGGAGACTCTTAGTGAAAACAGAAAAACTTCAAGAAGACTGTTGATGAGAGCTTTAAAATATGATAAAATTATTATTTGATCCTAGTAAAGAAAACCCCTATTTTTAGTGGCATAATTTTTTTCAGTAGTGTTGCTTGTGTTTACATGGAAATCTAAACTATACCTAGTGACTTTGTATTTGGCTAAAAATAAATTCCAACCAGAATGTGAGAAGTGTCAATAACTTTTTCTTATCTGCTTATGATAAGATATGTATAAAAATCATTTTTTAAGTAAAGTTTATCAAAAATATAAATGAGAAAGTGCTTTTAAATAAACTGTTTCTCATCTCTATCCCCTTTAGAAAGTAAAAGACTCTCAAAGTAAGAAGCTACCTCAGGACAAAGATCATATCTAGAATGTAGCTATAAAATACTTGTTATGACTGAAAATAACTTAGGTTAGCAATGTATTGAACTGGGTCAAATGTAGCAGATCTTTGTGCCAGTTTGTAGATACCAGCATCCCAGAGTGGATACATAACTTGGGATGAATTGTCTTTCCTCCACTGAGAGCAACACCTATAGTGGGGCTCAGCACTGAGCAATCAGCATACAACACCTGGCACAGATTGGAGATGATAGCAGTTAAGTGCATTATTTCTGATTGGGGGCACACAACAGTATCTACAATACTGGGCTACTAGAACAAGCCATCAGGACATGATTAGCATAAGTACATTGTAAGCCACTCAAGAGAAGCAGTGATAAGGAGTGACATGTTCCAGAACACTGAATTTGGCTGTCCTAATTAAATATCTGAGAGCAGTGTCCTGAAATGGAACTCACCCTGCATAGGAGATAGTTGAGTTTCCTGGTTGATTGGTTTACTTCTGACAATAAGTACTGCTGTCAAGTGTGATAGTGGATGATATCAAGTGCTATGTTCCTGGAGCCAGAGGTTTTGGGTTGTCTTCAAATTTGGGTTGTAACAGAAATTAACCAACCAGGAGGTCAAGTAGCAACTTATCTGGGATACAATATTCAGATCATTTAAAATATTTATACACTTCAGTATTCTGTGCACTGCATCTTAGATTGGTTTGCTTTATTTGAATAAAAATAAATACCTTAAAATAGCATGTTTGTCTAAAATAAAAGTCTAGGAAACCAAGAAAGCACCAGGGAAAATACTATTATTGTTGTTACTGTTATTATAGCAATTACTATAGGGTACTCTTCTGCATACTATACACATATAAACTTATTGAATCATGGAAATAGCTGTCTACAACAAATGAGTGCTGAAAAGATAGATTAATTTGTATCCTAGAATTGATCAAATAGCCATGTAAAACAGTGTGAAACAAATGATCTTAGAATCTGAAAGTTAATATTCTGGGATAAAAAAAAGTATATAGTAATTTATAACAATCAGAAGAAAAAAGATAAAATGTAATGTATGCTGCAAATTTTATACTCTTGAGGGCACTTATTTTCACAGGCAGCAGATACAGCACTGTGTGATCTCTGGTAAGCATGTGATGAGCAGAATTATCATGACTAGCAAAATAATATAAATAGATGAAGAGATTTCTTTTAAAATTTATATGGCTATACCAGGAAATTTTTCAAAGTTCCTACTGTCTTAGTTTTCTGAACATTCATATCTAAAAGAATTATAATTAGAAAACTAACATAACAGAAAGCCAAAATAAGCACTTTTTTCCCATTCTCTAGTTCAGTTAGTTTCCATCATTCAGGCTTCCTTTGATCTGTCCAAGTATTGAAGACTTTTAAATGTTTCTATAAATTATATCATACAAACTATTTTTTAGCCTCAAAGCGAGTTTCTATACCTAAGGAGAATAATATGAAGAAGCACCACAAAGAATGCTCAACTGCTTCGATAGACAGTGAAAGTAATTGGTCAAAACATATGATTTCAGGAAATCCACAAAGGAAAAATAAAAGAGTTATTGCTTTCACTCCATCATTTATTCATCTTGCTCTTTTCTATATAAATATTTGCTATGTGAATAGTGTGAGAACATATAAAACACACATATCACTCTTTTCTAAAAGGTTTTTGAAGCATTTGGCACCAATTATATGAAAGAACTAACATGAAAGCTATAAGCTTTTATGAATCTAAATAGACATATCACCATAGTGTAAAGTGAGATTAACTTGTAAATAGCAATGTAAAATAATGAATCCACACAAATATAAACATATTTTAAAATTATTTTATATGTGTAGACCTAAATTTTAATGTTCAGTGTCAAAATAAAACCATGTTCTTATAAATCTGACATAGCAAATTAATTTCCAAGAAGCTTAATGTCAACTGAAAACATATTTTGAAATGGGAACAAGTATGAAATCTCAGAAATCTTGGTTATATTCAATATAAGGCTACTGAATAAGCCAAAGCCTTGTAAAAAAATCATTTATTTCAAAATTGTATTACCACTAAAGATGGATATATATGTTATGTATATCCATTTGAAATAAATATTAGTTGAAAATAAATATTAGAATGCATTTCAGTTTAAATTAAAAAAATAAAAGTAACATTCAAATGCTTGAATATTGAAGAATAATTTTCTATTGTCTACTATCACAAAATAATATGCCTTAAAGGTAAGATTTCCAGAATGTTTGAGTAAAAAACTTTCAAAATCTACTCGTCCATAAAGCAGTGAGAACAAGGTCAAAAAGTGTCAAAATCAACTTTTACACAACTCTGAAATTTATCCAAAAGTTTGCAGAAATTTGAGAAGCACTTATTCAGGAAATAATGCTGAATTTTGTAAGGAACAACAAGCATTGTTGCATTGTAACTGGTCTTATTCTCATGCCATTTTCTCCAGTTATACAGCAACTTGGGAAACCAGCAACCTTGCTACTACAGTAGTTTTAGAAACAGAACACCAGCAGTCAAGAGAGGGGGCATAATGAGTTTGGAGCTCATCAGGAAGCCTCATCCTCAAATAATTGTAACTATTTGATGTTTGAAAGCTCCCTGGAAAAGTTCCATTTACAGAAATCTGTAATTACCCTAACTCAGAGCTCACTCAGTGGGAAAGTCCCTATGTCCAGAGCATTTTCATTAAAAAATCAGTGGTACACATTGAACATTTCAGCTGCCTAATATGGTGATGGTATTTAAAGCAAACAAAAGCCTGGACAAAAAAAATAATAATTGAAATGATAAATAGATAGGGGGCTTTGAAAAGCTGTGACATGTTCATGGGCAAGCTTGTGCACATGTCCAGTAAAGATCTGGGAAGACCCCCCTAATCTCTTAATTGTGAATGACCTTGAGGGTTGATGCAACCTGGAAGTGAATGATGAGGTAGAGCTGTAAACTACTGGAGCATTGAAGGCATGCAGATCCTTTGACAAAAAAAGGGAAATGTATCAGTTCATGACATTTCAGCAAATCTCTGACCAATCATTGGCAGACCACTAAGCTAATTGAACAGAGACTTTGGTGCCCACACATAATAGATAATACAGACTTTACAGAACTCTCCTAGGAAAAAGTCACTCTACAAATGAACAGGATCTATCCTTTAGGAAGTCTATAAGCTGTTATAAATATGTTCAAAATACTAAAGAGAGCCATATTAAATGAATACATTTTTAAAATCAAAAAAAGAGCAATGTCATTCCAATAAATTTAATTAAAAAATAAAACCAGAAAAAATTAAACAGTTGAATGAATGTTTCATTCTAAAAGGCTAATCTTATAAGATAGCTGGTGCTCTGTTTACAAAATATTAAAGGAATAAGCACAAAGTATTCGCAACATTACTAGTTATTCGGGACATGCAAATCAAAACCACAATGAGATATTACTTCATAATCAGTAAGGAACCTATAATAAAAAGTCAGACCATAGCCCTCGCCAGTGTGGTTCAGTTGGTTGCCAGTTCAATTACCAGTCAGGGCACATGCCTGGGGTATGAGCTCAATATTCTATAGGGGGCATGTAGGAGTCAGCCGTTCAATGTTTTGCTTTCTAAAAATCAATTTTTGAAAAAGTCAGACCATAAAAAGTATTGGTGAGGATGTGGAGGAATAGGAGCCCTCATACACTGCTGATGGGAATGTAATATGTTGCAGACACTTTATAAAACAGTTTGGTAGTTTCTAAAATTTTTAAACATTGGATTTTAATATGATCAAAGAATTTATCTTTTAGTCATGCATTTAAAAGAAATAAAAATTTAGTCCACAGAAAAAATTATACATGAATATTTTATGGCAACATTATTTCTAACAGCCAAAAATAAAAACAACCTAAATGTTCACCAACTGATGAACTGGTAAGCGAAATGTAGTATTTCTATATAATAAAACAGTATCCTATCTAATAAAGAGGGAATATGCTAATTGACCCTCACACCATCACAAAGATGGCAGCGCCCACAGCCAATAAGGAGGGAATATGCTAATTGACTGCCTGCCATCAAAGATGGCAGTGCCCACAGCCACAAGATGGCTGTTAGGGGAGGGCAGTTGTGGGCGATCAGGCCAGCAGGGGAGGGCAGTTGGGGGTGACCAGGCCAGCATGGGAGGGCAGTTAGGGGTGACCAGGCCATCAGAGGAGGGCAGTTAGGGGTGAACAGGCCAGCAGGGAAGGGCAGTTGGGGGCAATCAGGCCAGCAGGGAGGGCACTTGGGGGTGATTGGGCCGGCAGGGGAGCAGTTAGGCATTGATCAGGCTGGCAGGGGAGTGGTTAGGGGGTGATCAGGCTGGCAAGCAGAAGCGGTTAGAGGCAATCAGACATGCAGTCAGGCAAGTGGTTGGGAACTAGCAGTCTCAGATTGTGAGAGGAATGTCTGACTGCTAGTTTAGGCCCTATGGGATCAGGTCTAAACCAGCAGTCGGACATCCCCCGAGGAGTCCCAGATTGGAGAGGGTGTGGGCTGAGCTGAGGGACACCCTGCCACCCTAGTGCATGAATTCTGTGCACCAGGCCTCTAGTTCAGACATAAAAAGTAATAAAGTACTAACATATGCTGCAGCATGAATGAATTTTTAAACATGCTAAGTGAACTAAGTCAATTACAAAAGGGCATATATTGTATGTTTTCATTTATATTAAATGTCTAGAATAGACAAATCCCATTGCAGGGGCAGGGGGAAAAGAAGGAATGTCAAGTGAATGCTACTGAGTATGAGCTTTTTGGGGGTGTAATGAAAATGCTTGGGAATTAATGGTCATGGTTGCTGTCATTGAAGAATGTACTGGAGACAAAAGAAGAAATAAAAAAACAAAAATCCTGAAAAACCAAGATGGCGGCATAGATGAACACCGGAAATTGCTGCCTCGCACAACCACTTCAAAAAAACAACTAAAAGACAAAACGGATATCATCCAGACAGGAAGGCTGGCCGAGTGGAAATTCTACAAATAGAAGGAAAGAGAAAAGCACACTGAAACTCAGAGGAGGTGCTGTGTGGAAGTAAAGTGCAGAGGTATGGAGGCAAACACGGAAAGGGATGGCAGCTGAGGACTTGGTTGTCTTTTTCAATCAGGAGGAGTGGAAATACAAATAGAAGGAAAGAGAAAAGCACACTGAAACTCAGAGGAGGTGCTGTGTGGAAGTAAAGTGCAGAGGTATGGAGGCAGCAACGGAAAGGGATGGCAGCTGAGGACTTGGTTGTCTTTTTCAATCAGGAGGGAGACTCAAGCTCCCAACTGCTCTGAATGCCAGTTCCAGGCGAGTCTCTGGGGACCCAGACTCATACGGGGAGAAACTGGACTGTCTGGCATCGGGCAGAACTCGAGGGCAGCTTTCTCTCAGAGGCGCTTGCAGCAATTACCGCAGAACAATAAGACCCAGGTCCTCTTAGGGCAGGACTGAGGAGCAGCCATAGCTGCTTGCTCCACCCTGTTGATTCCCTGAGACCCCGCCCCACCCAAGCTGTGCGCAGAGGCTTTTGCATATGAATGCCCTGGCCCTTTGCAATCTAAAATTACCTAACTAACTGCAGCTGGATCAGAGACACCTAGAACATCCAAAAAGAAGGCCCAAGGCCCCACAACAGCTTGCATTGCTTCACAGCTGGGCCTCATCTAGGCACCTCCAAACTCCAAACAAAGAAAAGGAATCTGCAGATCTCTCCATAGCTCCTGCTGGGTAGCCTCAGGAAGAGGCTAAATTAGCACCTCCTTAGAGATCCAAGAGCCAGTATACCCAGTGGTCAGAGTGGAACATCCAGATTACAACTCTTCAGATCCATAAGGAACACACTCAGGGGGAAGACTCAGTGAGCACCAAACCCCACTGAAGCAAGTCTTGCCCCAGAAGGGTGTCT
>NW_005362012.1:46905-56040 GCF_000412655.1 Myotis brandtii
AAGATAAAAATTATAAACAACAAAGTGACAACAAATACATATCTATCAACAAGTGAATCTAAAAATCAAGTGAATAAAAAATCTGAAGAACAGAATAAACTGGTGAATATAATAGAATCAGGGACACAGAAAGTGAGTGGACTGACAATTCTCAGGGGTGAAGGGGTGTGGGGGGTGCGGGAAGAGACTGGACAAACATCATACACCTATGGATGAGGACAGTGGCAGGGGTAAGGGCAGAAGGTGGCGTGGGAACTGGGTGGAGGGGAGCTATGGGGGGAAAAAGAGGAACAACTGTAATAATCTGAACAATAAAGATTTAATTAAAAAAATACTTTAAAAAAATCCTGGAAACAAATGACAATGAAATTACAACAATCCAAAATTTATGGGACACAATGAAAGCAGTCCTGAGAAGGAAGTTCATAGCACTACAGGCCTACCTCAAAAAACAAGAAAAGCTGGCAATAAATTTTCTTACCTTACAATTTAAAGAATTAGAAAGAGAGCAACAGCAAGAACAACAACAAAAAAGCCCAGAGTAAGCAAAAGGAAGGAAATAATAGCTGGCAATAAATTTTCTTACCTTACAATTTAAAGAATTAGAAAGAGAGCAACAGCAAGAACAACAACAAAAAAGCCCAGAGTAAGCAAAAGGAAGGAAATAATAAAGATCAGAGTGGAAAAAAAAAACACAATACAAAAGATCAATAAATCCAAGAGCTGGTTCTTTGAAACGATAAACAAGATTGATGAACCTCTAGCCAGGCTCACTAAGAATCAAAGATAAAGGACTTAAAGAAACAAAATCAGAAATAAAAGAGGTGAAGTAACAACTGACCCCACAGAAATACAAATGGTTGTAAAAAAATACTATGAACAACTCTATTCCAACAAACTGGACAACCTAGATGAAATGGACATATTCCTAGAAAAATACGACCTTCCAAAACTCAATCAGGAATAATAAATAATCTGAATAGGCTGATAACTAAGGAGAAAATTGAAGCAAAAATCACACACCAAAAAAAACTTGCAGCAAACAAAAGCCTAGGTCCAGATGGCTTCACAGGGGAGTATTACCAAACATTCAAAGAAGAACTGAAACCTATCCTCCTCAGACTATTCCAAAAAATTCAAGAGGAAGGCACACTTCCAAGCTCTTTCTATGAAGCCAGCATTACCCTAATCCCAAAACCAGATAAAAACACTACAAAGAAAGAGAACTACAGGCCAACATTCCTGATAAACATAGATGCTAAAATATTGCAACAAAATTCTAGCAAATCAAATCCAGCATTACATTAGAAAGATCATGCACCATGACCAAGTGGGATTTATCCTGAAGATGCAAGGTTGGTACAATATATGCAAATCAAAAAACATGATACATCACATGAAAAAATTGAGAGGCAAAAAGCACATAATCGCCGAAACCGGTTTGGCTCAGTGGATAGAGCTTCGGCCTGCGGACTGAAAGGTCCCAGGTTCGATTCCGGTCAAGGGCATGTACCTGGGTTGCGGGCACATCCCCAGTGGGAGATGTGCAGGAGGCAGCTGCAGCTGATTGATGTTTCTAACTATGTATCTCTCTCCCTTCCTCCCTGTAAAAAATCAATAAAATATATTTTTTTAAAAAAAGCACATAATCAAATCAATTGATGCCAAAAAGGCATTTGACAAAACCCAATACCCTTTCTTGATAAAAATTCTCAGCAAAGTAAGAATACCTCAACATAATAAAAGCCTTATATGACAAACCTAACATATTTAAAGCCTAATATGAGCAACCTATCGCCAACATCATACTCAATGGGCAAAAACTAAAACAATTTCCCCTAAGAACAAGAACAAGACAGCGATGCACATTTTCACCACTCCTGTTCGAAGTAATACTTGGAAGTGCTAGCCATAGCGATCAGAAAAGAAGAAGAAATAAGAGGCATCCAAATTAGAAAAGAAGACGTAAATTGTCATTATTTGCATATGACATAATATTGTGCACAGAAAACTTTAAAGACTCCATCAAAAAACTACTAGACTTAATGAATTTGGCAATGTAGCAGGATACAAAATAAACACCCAGAAATCTAAGACTGTTTTATACATCAATAATGAGCTCACAGAAAGAGAAACTAAAAAAACAATCCCATCTACCATTGCAACAACGACAACAAAAAATAAGATACCTAGGAATAAACTTAACTAAGGAGGTAAAAGACCTGTATTCAGAAAGCTAAAGGATATTGAAAAAAAGAGATAGAGGAAGACATAAACAAATGGTAGAATATACCATGCTCATGGATTGGTAGAATCAACTTCATTAAAATGTCCACACTACTCAAAGCAATCTATAGATTTAATACAATCCCTATTAAAATACCAATGGCATATTTCACAGATCTAGAACAAACTCTCCAAAAATTCATCTGGAAGAAAACAAAAAGACTTCGAATAGCTGCAGCAATCTTGAGAAAGAAGAACAATGTTGGAGGGATCACAACACCAGATATCAAGCTGTATTACAAAGCCACTGTTCTCAGAACTGCCTGGTATTGGCACAAGAACAGACATATAGACCAATGGATTAGAACAGAGAACCCAGAAATCAACCCAAGTCATTAAGCTCAATTAATATTTGACAAAGGAAGCAAAAGCATATAATGGAGGTGAGACAGTCTCTTCAATAAATGGTGTTGGGAAAATTGGATAGGTACATACAAAAAATAAAACTAGACCACCAACTTACACCATACACAAAAATAAACTCAAAATGGATAAAGGACTTAAATGTAAGTCAGTAAACCATAAAAATATTAAAGGAATCCAAAGGCAGCAAAATCTCAGACATATCCCGAAGCAAATACTTTACCGATACCACTCCTAGAGCAGTGGAAACTAAAGGGAAATTAAACAAATGGGACTACATCAAAATAAAAAGTTTCTGCACAGCAAAAGAAGTCATCAACAAAATAACAGGAGAGCCCCCTGCATGGAGAACATATTTGCCAATGTGACATCTGATAAGGGTTTAATCTCCAAAATTTATAGAGAACTTATACAACTTAACAGAAACAAGTTAAACAATCCAATAAAAAAAATGGTCAAAGGAACTAAATAAATAATTTTCAAAAGTAGACATACAGAAGGCCAAGGGACATATGAAAACATGCTCAACGTCACTTATCATCCAAGAGATCCAAATCAAAATGACAATGAGGTACCATCTCATACCTATCAGAATGGTTATTATCAACAAATGAACAATCTGCAAGTGCTGGTGAGATTATAGAGAAAAATTAACTCTGGTGCACTGTGGAAAACAGTATGGATTTTCCTCATAAAATTAAAAATTATACTCCCATTTGACCCAGTAATCCCACTTCTAGGAGTATATCCCAAGAAACCAGATATACCAATCAGAAAGGATATATGCACCCCTATGTTCATAGCAGCACAATTTACAATAGGTAAGATTTGGAAACTGCCTAAGTGCCCATCAGCAGATGAGTGGATTAAAAACGAGTGATACACATACAGAATGGAATACTATGCTGCTATAAAAAAAGAAAGAACTCTTACCATTCTCAACAGCATGGATGGACCTGGAGAACATTATGCTAAGTGAAATCAGCCAGTCAGAGAAAGATAAATATCACATGATCTCAATCATTTGTGGAATATAATGAACAAAATAAACTAATTAACAAAAATAGATTCAGAGACATAGAAGCATTGAAAAGACTATCAAACCTCAGAGGAATGGCAGGGGAGGGTTGGGGAGGCGTGGTAAGAGATCAACCAAAGGACTTGTATGCATGCATATAATCATAACCAATGGACACAGACTAAAGAGGGATGAGGGCATGTGCTGGGGGGTAGAGGAGGCTGGGGAGAAGACAATGGGGGAAAAAGGAGACATATGTAATACTTTAAACAATAAAGAATTTAAATTTAAAAAAAATGAATATACTGAAAAACTAAAAGTGACTTTTACACATTAAAGGGATGAATTTTGTGATAAGCAAATTAGATTTCAAAATAAGCTGATAATAATAATAATAACACTTATTTAAGAGAATTTGTAAAGCTGACTTAAAGTTGATGGATTAATCTATTTTTAGGTCTATTTTACTTAGATCGCCTGGTGACATTTGTGTGGTTGAGTGCAAAGGAAATGATAAAGGGAGGAAGGGTTGATAAAAATAGTTAAGGGGGGAAAAAGGCCAAATGAATGACAACATAAATTTTAGCAAATAATTAGGGAGAAACATTTTAATGCATAGAAGCCATGCAAAATGTAATGATTTTTCCATAGACAATTTGTAAACAGAGCACAAACTATTTTATTATATCAGTCCTTTAAAATGAAACATATTCATTCAAAAGTTTAATTTATTTTCTGATTTAAAAAATATATTTTTATTATAATGGTACAACAGAATAAAGGGACATATAAAACCTTTTCAGGCACACATTGAGGTCCCCAATGACTTTGTTTATTTCTGAATAATTTTCATACCTGCCTCAATTTTATTGTCACTTCCAACTATGTAGACAACCAGTACAGAAAAAACAAACAAAACAAAACAAAACAAAACACAAGAACTTGTGATAAATATATGACAAAATTTTACTTTTGAAGAACTAGTACTAATTGTTCTCTACAGATATTTTCAAAAAGCTGCATGCTATACGCAGTTTGTTTTAGTTGATAAACACACAGGAATAATTAAAATGTAAGATTATTGGGAGGTTTCAAATACTATGGTTTGTCTTTATTCTATGTGAAGTTCTTTTGTTGTTGTTAAGTCAAGAACCTTATGGTATGGTGGAAAAGAACACCCTTTGGTATCAGATAGTCATGGGTTCAAATCTTAGGGCTGTCCCTCATAAGCTATGTCAGTTTGGAAATAACTGATTAATCTTTCTGAAAATTAGTCTCTATAAAACTTAGAGACTAATACTTCACAATAATGCCATAGTAACCAAGATTTATTAACTATCCACTCTGATTCTGATTCTGCATTGGGTTCCTTACATATATATTCAGTGTGACATTCAAAATATTTATTAGTTGGGGATGGACATAAGAAAAGCCCAAACCTATAGAGAATTTTTATGAGTGTATTTGAGCCAAATTGATGACAATTGCCAGGAAGCAAAATCTCAATGGATTGAGAAAATGCTTCAGAGTATAGCAATTTTGCAGCTTATTTTATACATTACAATCAAAGGAGGAGACATAAGGGGTGTTACATGAAATCCATCTGTGGTACATTAAGAAAGTGGGAGAAAGCAAAGTGGGGAAATCTCTGAGATTGGATAAAGAGTAAAATAGAGAGACACATACTTCTTTTACACTGGTGGATATAGGACAGTTAACATTTATAGCACATAAAGGTGGTATTTTGGGAACAGGATAACAATCAGAGATTCTGTGGTCTTGTGCTCTGGTGTGGTAGGCATACCCTGAGGGGTCCAGGAAAAGGGAATTATGTGGGGAAGCACAAGACTTGGTTGAAAAGCTTGTAAGGAGGCTATTCTGAGAAAAGGGAAGTGTGTGGAAGGCCGCCTGCCCTGTTTATCGGAATTCCGACTTAGGGGTGACTTAGGGCATTTTCTAAGGCAGCACCCCTATTATTCCTTGACCTTCCCAAACAAGTCTGTGCATGTACAGACCCCTGGGTGTTTACTGGAATCCTTTTGCTTAATATTTTGGGTGTCCTTGCTTAAAGGACATTAAAAACACATGTGTCCTCCCAATATTACTTACCCTACTGATTGTATCTAAAAGATAAAGTTTATCTCAAACATCTCAAAGTGCTGTGACAATAAAAGCCTAATGAGGCAGGCAATCAGGGCTGTCTGGCTCCATTAGCCAGGCCATCCCTTAGCCTCTCTTTCACAGCAAATGTGTCAGAGTAATCCATTCATCCGTCACTCAGGGTCTGCTGGCCAGCCCTGGCAGAATTACACTCATATCCCAATGGTATGTTATATTAGATACAAAAAGATAATAGATAGGCTCGCTTAAGGTAAAGATTGACCTTTGTCAAGGAAGCTACAGGCCTAGGAAGTGATTGACTATCCACCATGACTCACTTTTAGTTAGGAAATTTATGTTCAGACAATCCTATGTGGTTACTTTCCAGTTCTGAGTTTCCAGGGTCCACTATTTAGGCCGCCCCTGAGTTTTTCAGGTATAGTATGTAGTCACTTTATCATGCACAGGCAAAAATTAATTAAGATTGAGGCCGTCTGTAGTGTTTTTGTAAGGGCATAGAGGCTGTCTTCCCTGACAGACATTATTCCATTTGATGCTGCATTGTGAGCAGGTAGAGGGTAGAGGTGTAAGGATACATTCATGAAAGGATCAGAATGCCTAAAGCAGTTTTTCACCAACTGTTATGTACTATATTATTTAATACACACACACACACACACACACACACACACACACACACACACACGCACACCATCAAAAATTAAAGAAGGGTGCTATTATAAGCATTTCATATATAGAAAAACTAAAATTCAGAGAGAGAATCCTTTACACACCCAGTAAAATGTACAAGCCAAAATTTTAATCTACTTGGGATATATTAGTAGTTGAATAAATTTTCTGTTTTCAAAATAGTACAACATTCAGCTTACTCTTTCAACTGTTATTCTGTGATTTTCTAATTATAGTTGTCAGGTGAGGCCTTTGAATCAATATATTAAAGTAAGTTATAACAAACTGTATACAAATGACTAGATTCAAATATTGGTTCACTACTACTATTTGTATAATTTTGGAACAGTTACTGAGGCTTTCTGATCCTCTATTTTTCCATCAGTAAAATATAGATAATTAACATATCTACCACATATAATTGTTAGACTTAAATAAAATATATTCAAAGTACTTAGCTAGTACTTGCCATTTAACCACAGTTTAATAACTGTAATTAACAATGTTATTATTAAATAGTCCATGTCTCTCTGTACTTGGAATCTTGTCTTTTTAAAAAATACATTTTATTGATTTCAAAGAGTAAGGGAGAGGGAGAGAGAGATAGAAACATCAATGATGAGAGAGAATCATTGATCGACTGCCTCCTGCACACCCCACACTATGGGATTGAGCCCTCAACCTGAGCATGTGCCATGACCGGGAATCGAACCATGACCTCCTGGTTCATAGGTTGATGCTCAACCACTGAGCCATGCTGGCTGAGCAGGAATCTTTACTGAATAACCATATAGGACTTTAAAACTTATTTAAGTTTAAACTTGACCTCATTATAATGGCTGATGACTAAATGGGGCTGTGTAAACCCATATAATCTAAGCTGCTATGATCTAACCTTCTTGAGGTAAAGGACCATGTTTCATTTATGAAAGTAAAAACATAGGGCATGGCATAACATTTCAGAGACTAAAACATCAATAACAATGACTGAATGAAAGAACAACAAAGTAATAAAACCCAGTTGTTTGAATATGCCGCTTGCAATCAGATAGCTTTGAAGGCCTGTGAAAGTTCTTGAAAGTAAAATTTAAAAATTTTGTGAGTAGCTCTCAAACTTTGTAAAATATCATTCAAAACTAATCAAAACAAAAAAAATCTAAGAATTAGTCACAGATGCTTAAAAGGAATTATCTTCTTTGCTGTGATCATTGTGGCTTACCTTCTGCTTATATTTATTTAAAAAAAAAACCCTCATTCACTTTTAAAACTAAAATTCAGGAATTTTAAATGTTACGAAATCAAATGAAAATCTATGTTTGAAAATACATCATTTCTATCTGCTATATTCTTACTCATAAATATGCAGCTTCTGGAGTGAGAATACTCTATGAGGCAGTATGATATATATTGCTCCTTTAGGAAAAACACACACAACAACAACACACTCTATAGGATCTAAATAAAAAGCAAGAGTTAGATTTCCCTTTGCATAAAAATTATTTTATGCCCTAACCAGTTTGGCTCAGTGGATAGAGCATCGGCCTGCGGATGCAAGGGTCCCAGGTTCAATTCCGGTCAAGGGCATGTACCTTGGTTGTGGGCACATACCCAGTGGGGCGTGTGCAAGAGGCAGCTGATCGATGTTTCTCTCTCATCGATGTTTCTAACTCTCTATCCCTCTCCCTTCTTCTCTGTAAAAAATCAATAAAATATATTAAAAAATATTTTATATTTATAACAGATGAACCCTAGATGTAGGGAGAAAATAAATTAATTATATATGTATCTCTGTATAAATAAATAGATTGTATATACTTAATATGTATTAATATTGACATACATATATATTCTCTATACATATAATAAACATTTGATAGTTTTAAAATAATGAGAGCAGTGATAGTGACTCTAAAGCCTATTAAAAACAATTGATTATGATTTCTTAATATATGTGTTTTTTATGAATCTCTGCTTTTTAATATTTTATATTTTTTCTCCTATGATGTCATTACAATGCTTTTTAAAATTGCCCCCCTGTAGATGGAGAACCACGTTTGCCTTAGGTCATTATTCTTGTTCATATATTTTAAATTGGAAAAGTGATTTTTAACTTAGATTGCTTAAATTTGTATTATTTAATTTTCATAGCTTCATTGAAGATCCTTGGTCTTATTTTTTTTTGGAGATTAAATCACTAACCCTGATTTATCTGTCTTTTTTAAATTAAATCTTTATTGTTCAGATTATTACAGGTGTTCCTCTTTTTCCCCCCCATAGCTCTCCTCCACCCAGTTCCCACCCCACCCTCTGCCCTTACCCCTCCCCCTGTCCTCATCCATAGGTGTACCGATTTTTGTCCAGTCTCTTTCTGCACCCCCAAACCCCTTTCGCCCCAAGAATTGTCAGTCCACTCCCTTTCCATGACCCTGGTTCTATTATATTCAGCAGTTTACTCTGTTCATCAGATTTTTTATTCACTTGATTTTTAGGTTCACTTGTTGATAGATATGTATTTGCTGTTCATAATTTTTATCTTTACCTTTTTCTTCTTCCTCTTCTTAAAGAATACCTTTCAGCATTTCATATAATACTGGTTTGGTGGTGATGAACTCCTTTAGCTTTTTCTTATCTGTGAAGCTCTTTATCTGACCTTCAATTCTGAATGATAGCTTTGCTGG
>NW_005362012.1:57425-60285 GCF_000412655.1 Myotis brandtii
ATCAACAGGGAGGAGCAAGCAGCTATGGCTGATCCTCAGCCTTGCCCTAAGGGGCTGCAGGTCTCAGTGTCCCGGTAATTGCTGCAAGCACCTCTGAGGGAAAGCCGCCCTCAAGTTCCGAGTTCTGCCTGCTGCCGGACAGTCCAGTTTCTCCCCGTATGAGTCCTGGATCCCCAGAGACCTCCCGGAACTGGAGTTCAGAGCAGTCGGGAGCTTGTGACGCCCTCCCGATTCAAAAAGCCGCGTCCTCAAGTGCCCGCCCCTTTCCGCGCGCGCTCGAGCCTCCGTACCCCTGCACTTTACTTTCGCAGCTCCTCTGAGTCTCAGTGTGCTTTTCTCTTTCCTTCTAGTTGTAGAATTTCCACTCAGCCAGCCTTCCTGTAGTTCTGGATGATGTCCGTTTTGTCTTTTCATTGTATTTTTGAAGTTGTTGTGGGAGGCAGCAATTTCCGGTGTTTTCCTATGCTACCATCTTGGTTTCTCCCCTGATTTATCTGTCTTGATAAACATTAGCGTAGGCTAGCTTCACATATTATTTTCTAAACCAAAATTAATTTTAGGTACCTTAATATCTTGGCTTAAAAAAAAAGACAAAATGGAACATTAAAAATACAACTCATTTATACTTATAGTATGAAAAAGAAAGGCACATTCTTTTACTATCTAAACAAAATAAAAAATCTCAAACCATATTATTTAAGAATAGATAGATAGGTGGTAAAACTATAAGTAAGAGAAAAAAAATCATTCCCCAAACCAAGGTAATAGTTATTGGGAGATGGGGTTGTGATTGGTGAGAGGCACAAGAATGGCTTGTGAGGTGCTCGTATCATTCTATTTATTCAACTGTGTGGTAACTACATAGGTGTTCATTTTGAAATTAATTACAAAGATTTATATATATCTTTGGCCCAGTGCACAAAAATTGTGCACGGGAGGGGGTCCCTCAGCCTGGCCTGCACCCTCTCCAATCGGGGACCTCTTGGGGGATGTCCAACTGCCAGATTAAGCCTGATCCCACAAGGACATCCCTCTCTCAATCCGGGATCGCTGGCTCCTAACCGCTCGCCTGCCTGTCTGCCTGATCACCCCTAACCGCCTCTGCCTACCAGCCTGATGCCCTTAACTGCCCTGCCCTGCTGGCTTGATCACCCCCCTAACTGCTCCCCTGCTGTCCTGATTGCCCCCTAACTGCTCCCCTGCTGGCCTGATCACTCCTAACTGCCCTCTCCTGCCAACCTGATCACTCCTAACTGCTCTCCCCTGAAGCCTGATCACCCCTAACTGTCTCTGCCTCAGCCTCCACCACCGTAGCTTTGTCCGGAAGGATGTCCAGAAGATGTCTGGTCTAATTAGCATATTACCCTTTTATTAGTGTATATACATATATATATAATTATTTAATAGATAACAAATGAATAACATTTTCTGTATGAGCTCTGTGTTTTATAATTCTTAAATGTAGCAAGATCATACTACCAGTCAGTAATCTAACACTAATGTGACTCCAATCACTTTATAAAAGTGCATATTTAGTATAATAATTATGCTTTACTTAAAAACTATACTTTTTGTTGGGATTAAGGGAATGTGTGATAGGAAGAAAAATGTGTTCTCTGCATTAATTTTAAATATTGTCATGATAGAAAAATTTAAACACATGCCTAAAGAGACAAAATAGGCTACTAGAACTCTATATACCTATCAGTTTCAAAAATTCTCTGAGGGAAAGTAGGGGAGGGTGTGGGCAAGGGGAAGAGATCAACCAAAGGACTTGTATGCATGCATATAAGCATAACCAATGGACTCAGACAACAGGGGGGCGAGGGCATGAATGGGGGAGGGGCAATGGAGGAATAAGGACACATATGTAATACCTTAATCAATAAAAAATTTTTTTCAAGCTGTGACTAATCTTTTATTCACACACCATCCACATTACTTCTTCCCATATTATGTCAAAGCAAATCCTAAATACTGTAAATGTTTTGGTTCATACTTTTTAAAGATGAGTACTCTTCTTTATACTAAATAGTATTTTTCACCTTAAAAATAACATTAGCAATTCCCTCATATTATCAAATACATAGTCAGCATAAAATTTCCATTTGCTTCATAAATACGATAATTTTTACTACTTATTAATTTGGTTTAATCTATTTCCAAAATATATTCCATACATTGCAGTTGGTTGATATGGATTTTAATTCCATTTTAAACGTTAAGTTTTCCTCTGTGCAGTATATTTATAGAGACCGAGTTATTTGACTAAAAGCACATTTTTAAAAATTAGCTTTATTGAAGTATAATTGACTTACAAAAAATAATGAATTTCAGCTATGTAATTCAAATAATTTTGACAAACATGAAGTCATATAATCACCAAAACAATAATGATATATAGGACACTTTCATAACCTTTAAAAGTTCCCTTGTACTCCTTTGTCATCAGTCCCCTCCTCCTTAAAGCTGACCCCTGGCATCTACTTTTCATCACTATGGTTCTGTCTTTTCTAAAATTTCATATAAGTATATTTTTATAGTATTGTGTCTAGCTTGATCAAGTTTGCATAATGCTTTTGAGATTCATCCATTTATTGTATGCTTCAATAGTAATTATTTTTCATTTTTGAGAAGTATTTCATTGTATAGATATGTCCCTCCCCCAAAAGGTCCATTTTTTAACAATATAACTAAGCAAAGTAATATTTTGCCTATATACATATATATCCTATATAATAAAAGAGAAACATGGTAATTAGCCGTACATCCGCTACCCTTCCCATTGGCTAATCAGGGCGATATGCAAATTAACTGCCAGCCAAGATGGCGGCCGGCAGCCTGGCAGCTTAAAGCAAAC
>NW_005362012.1:61954-62967 GCF_000412655.1 Myotis brandtii
ATCGGCCCTGCTCTGAGCCCGACCAGGGGCTGCACCTAGGGATTGGGCCTGCCCTCTGCCACCCGGGAGCAGGCCTAAGCCAGCAGGTCATTATCTCCTGAGGGGTCCCAGACTGCGAGAGGGCACAGGACGGGCTGAGGGAACCCCTCTCCCCCCCGAGTGCACAAATTTTTGTGCACCGGGCCTCTAGTCTATAATAATAAAAGTATAATATGCTAATTAGACCGGATGGCCGAACGACCTTCCGGATGAAGCCGGGGCTGCGAGGGGCAAATCCCTTGCACCAATTTCATACTTCAGGCCACTAGTTTAGGCATAAATACCTTCCAGAAGCTTTTTCAGACTTTTTTCATTTGTTTCATAAACATTTTTTAAAATAAAAGGCTAGGTTTTGAATTGGAACTCTTGTGCGTTATTGGTGAAAATATAAAACAGTGAAACTATTATGGAAAATAGTATGGTGGTTCCTCAAAAAATTAAAAGTAGAATTTCATATGATCCAACCATTCTATTTCTGATTATATATCTAAAAGAATTGAAAGCAGTGACTCAAACTTTTATACACCCACTAGTGGCCCGGTGCACGAAATTCATGCACGGGGGAGGGGGATGTTCCTCAGCCCGGCCTGCACCCTCTCTAATCTGGGACCCCCTCGAAGGATGTCCTACTGCCTATTTACAGGGATGGGGCCTAAACCTGCAGTAAGACATCCCTCTCGCAATCCGGGACTGCTGGCTCCTAACCACTCACTTGCCTGCCTGCCTGATTGCCCCTAACCACTCTGCCTGCGGGTCTGCTTGCCCCCAACTGCCCCCCGCCACCGGCCTGCTTGCCCTCAAATTCCCCCCTCCAGCCTGATCACCCCCAAATGCCCCCCCTGCTAGCCTGCTCACCTTCCCTCCCCACTGCCTGCTTGCCCCCAACTTCCCCCCTGCTGGCCTGCTCACTCCAAATGGCTCCATCTTCTATTCCATTTGTGTCCTTTCCACCCCTAAGTTAATGCCGTGTCCTT
>NW_005362012.1:64468-67858 GCF_000412655.1 Myotis brandtii
TGGCTGCCGGCCGCCATCTTGGCTGACAGTTAATTTGCATAAGGATATGCTGATTAGCCAATGGGAAGGGTAGCGGTCATACGCTAATTACCATCTTTCTCTTTTATTAGTGTAGATAGAGGCCTGGTGCACAAGTGGGAGCTGGGTGGTTTGCCCTGCAGGGTGTCCTGGATCAGGGTGGAGGTTCCCTTGGGGTGTGGGGCGGCCTGGGCGAGGGGCCTGTGGTGGTTTGCAGGCTGGCCACGCCCCCATGGGGTGAAGGTCCCCGTTGGGGGGGGCGTGGCCAGCCTGGGTGAAGGGCTGTTTGCAGGCTGGCCACACCACATTCAGGGTGGGGGTCCCCACTGGGGTGCCTGGCCAGACTCGGTGAGGGGCTGAGGGCCGTGTTCAGGCTGGCCACACCCCCTTCAGAATGGGGGTTTCTGCTGGGATGCCTGGACAGCCTTGGTGAGGGGCTGATGGCTGCTTGCAGGCTAGCCAAGCCCCCCAGCAGGGACCTTCACCCCATGGGGGTGTGGCCAGCCTGGGTGAGGGGCTGAGGGCCATTTACTGGCTGGCCACACCCCCTTCAGGGTGGGGGTCTCCACTGGTGGGCGTGGCCAGTCTGGGTGAGGGGCTGAAGGCTGTTTTCAGGCTGGCCACACCCCCTACAGGGTGTGGCTCCCCACTGGGGTGCCTGGCCAGCCTGGGTGAGAGGCTGATGGCCGTTTGCCGGCTGGCCACGGCCCCAGGCAACCCAGGCTCCCAGATCCTCCTTGAGCGGAGCCCACAGCCAGCCAGGGCAGGCGGGAAGCTTAGTTTCCTGTTTGCTCCAGCTCCATGGCAGTAGCCATCTTGGTTCGGTTTATTGCATACTTGCTCCTGATTGGCTGGTGGGCATGGTTGGTGGGTGTGGCTTGTGAGTGTAGCAGAGGTACAGTCAATTTGGATGTTTCTCTTTTATTAGATAAGATGTCTATAGCTGCACTACTCAAAGTAGTCAAAAGGTGGAAGCAAGCCAACTGTCCATGAATGGATGAATAAATGAATAAACAAAATGTTGTATACCCATACATTAAAATATTTATTAATCTGACTTGAAAAGACAGGATAATTCTGACACATATTACAACATAGATGAACCTTGAATACATTATTCTAAATGAATAAACCAATCACCAAAGGACAAATTTTCTATAATTCTACTTATTATGAGGTACATGGAGTAGTCAAACGCATAGAAATATAGAGCAGAATGGTGGTTGGCACAGACTGGGTAAATGGGGAATGGTGAGTAATTGTGTAATGTATAGAATTCCAGGTCAGGGATATGAAAAAAGTTCTGAAGATGAATGATGGAGATGATTACACAACAATGTAAGCATAATGCCACTGAAATGCACAGTTAAAAATGATTAAAAGGGTACATTTTATATTATGAATAGTTTTACACAATAAAACAAAATAAAATGGCATTGTTTTAGAAAGAGTCATTTTAGTACAAGTTACCTGGTTTAATAAGGTATACAACCATTAATTACAATTTTATCAGGTGTTTTGAATCTAAATATTGATCCTTAATAATGGTAGCCTTTTGTTAATGTCAAAAAGCATGTTCACTTTTTGCAAAGAGAAAAGTGGATGGGTTAAATCTCATGTAATAACAATATTAATGGGAAAAGTGCAGCTGAAAACAGAATCCCCATCTGCTATATCAATCTGCCAACCCTGACACATACACCAAAAGCTATTTCCAGGGAATAGGAAGCCTGGTGATTGAGTGACTACACAATATATTCTGTTGATCCATTTCCTTACAGCATAATTAGACACCAAAAGCCAAAGTTTTAACACCATATATGTATGAAGCAAAGTCATACTGTCACATTCTTAATTTATATACTTTAAGAGCTAAAATGCAAAACACCTATGTATAACTTACTAGTAACACTAAGAATAAAAGTATAAATTGTGGTAAATTAACTTGGTAACCAGTTAAAGGAGGTTTAGACACTCGTTTTTAATAAAATATAAGTGCATATAAAATGCCATCTATTTGAAGCCCATCTACACCTCCAAGATTTCCACTGGTTCCTAACAATAAAAATCGCAGGAGTATTTGAAAAACAGCTCCAGATATATGTATATAATCTCTTGATATTGAAGTACTAATACTGCTTTTACTAGCATTATAGCTATAGTTGCCATGGATGCATGTTTCTTTATAATAAAAATGAAAGGCTCTCTTAGAAGAGGGTAACTATTGCTTGAGTAAATAATATTGATTAAAACACAGAATCCCAGCTTATTTTCCAGATTTGTCTTGCATCTTTCTTGAATATTTTGTCTCTTTATTCTCTGATTTCCACATTTTCCATGCATCCTTGACTTTCTGGTGTATATATGATGTGTGTGTGTGTGTGTGTGTGTGTGTGTGTGTGTGTGCCAATGACGATTTATAGTTTTTCCTCTTATTGTTTTTTTTGTGTGTGTTGGTTTGTAGGAAGTGCTTAGAGAATTTAGGTGGATAGAGTGGTCCTCAGGCTCCTGACATTGCCAAGATCCTGACATACTTAGGAGTCTCAGATACTGTGATGATTTGTTTACTTGGGCAAGTATTCTTAAAAAAGCCAAATCCATGAAAAGCTCAACAGTTGCTTCCAATTGAATATATTAGTTTCAAAATTAAAAACGTATACAAAACTTGAAAAGTTACCAGAATATAGATTTATGCTTTTAATTATAAGCGCATAGTGATCATGGACCATTATATAGTAACAACTAAATTCTTACCTTTGATGTCTCTTAGGACAATGGAAACATCTACACTAATAAAAGAGAAACATGCAAGTTAACCATCACTCCGCTACACCCACCAGCCAATCAGGAGTGAATATGCAAATTAACCCAACTAAGATGGCAGTGACCACAGAGCTGGAGCAAGCAGGAGGCTTGGGTTGCCCCAGGCAATGAAGGAAGTTAAGCTTCCCACCCGCCCTGGCTGGCCCTGGCCTCCACTCAAGGCTACAAAGTTTCAATTATAGAAGATAAATAAATCCCAAATACCTGCTTCCAGCCAGCCCTGACCGCCGCTCAAGGAGGCACTGAAAAAAAGAAAAAAGAAAAAAAGGAGAGGCTGGGAGCTTGTGTCACTGGGGGGTGTGGCCAGCCTGAAAACGACCATCAGCCCCTCACCCAGGCTGGCCAGGCACCCCAGCAGGACCCCCACCCTGATCTGGGACACCCTTCAGGGCAAACCAGCCGGCCCCCACCCGTGCACCAGGTCTCTATCTAATCTAATAAAAGAGAAACATGCAGGCCAGGCACAGCAGGACCCCCACCCTGATCTGGGACACCCTTCAGGGCAAACCAGCCGGCCCCCACCCGTGCACCAGGTCTCTATCTAATAAT
>NW_005362012.1:69603-86013 GCF_000412655.1 Myotis brandtii
GGTGCTGTTGGGGGCAAGCAGGCCGGCAGGCAGAGTGGTTAGGGGGAATCAGGCAGGCAGGCAGGCAGGTGAGTGGTTAGGAGCAAGTAGACCCGGATTGTGAGATGGATGTTCAACTGCCGGTTTAGGCCCAATCCCTGTAAACCAGCAGTAGGACATCCTGCGAGGGGTCTCAGATTGGAGAGGGTGCAGGCCAGGCTGAGGGACACCACCCCCCTGTGCATGAATTCCATGCACCCGGCCACTAGTATATGATAATTGGTTGTTATTCTAATAAGTAGGCCACATGATTTGAATGCTTAGATTTTTAAATGTAATTTCCCAGATTAAAATAGAAGTGAGACCATTATATAGGAAGATTAGGAAAACTTGTTCAGTGTAGGAGAATAAATCGAATACTCTTTACAAAATTTATATTTTTAAAATATGTTCAGTTGTGGTGAAATACATATAAAATTTACCATCTTAATCACTTTTAAATGTACAGTCCACAGGCCTTGAAAAAGAAACTTTAAGAAAAACTTAACCCTTACCTATACTAATAATAGAGGAATATGCAAATTGTCCAGGATGCCGTCACAGTAACAATAACGACTGAACAGCTGGCTACGTGAGGTGACCAGGCCTGCAGGGGGGTTAGTGAGGGACGACCAAACAACTGAACAGCAGACTGTGTGGGGCGACCAGGTCGGCAGGGGGTTATTTGGGGGCAACCAGACTGGCAGGGGGGCAGTTAGGGGTGATCAGGCCAGCAGGCAGAGGTGGTTAGGGGTGATCAGGCAGGCAGGCCAGTGAGCAGTTAGGAGCCAATGGTCCCAGATTTTGAGAGGGATGTCTGACTGCCAGTCAGACATCACCTAAGGGGTTCTGGATTGGAGAGGGTGCAGGCTGGACTGAGGGGACCTCCCTGTGCACGAATTTCATGCACCAGGCCTCTTTTCTATCTATATAAAAGCCTAATATGCAAGTGTCCCCTCAGGATTTCAACTGACCAGGAGTTCGATTGCTCACTATGATGTGCCCTGTCCATCAGGGGGCAGCACAGAACAAAGGAAGTACTCCATCTGCCAGCTGGCAGCAGGGGAAGGGAGGCCCCAGCTGGCAGCTGGCAGCCACTAGGGATGCTACCTGTGTACGAATTTCATACACTGAGCCTCTACTTCATATGTAAGAAACTTAACCCCCTATTCACATAAGTATATGTGTTCTAAGATTTAAAATAATATGATTATTTTCAGATTAATTCAGTTGCTCTAGCTATTTTATTATAAGTCCCCCCGTAGCACAGCGTACTGTTTTTCTTTTGCATATATATATATATATATATATTTTTTTTTTTTCATTCCTCACTCTAGCCCCTTCCCCTTTATAATCCTGTCCTCTACACCTTGCTGAAGGCAGGATTTGATGCTTGTAAGTACCCTGTCTTTTTGGTTGGCTAGCCTTCTCAATAAACACCTAACATGATTTTAAAAAATAAAATAAATGTACAGTCCAGTAGAGTTAAATACATATACATTGTTGCCCAAATCATTTTCATCTTTCCCAACTGAAACTCTATACCCATTAAAAACAACTCCCCAATTTCCTCTCCTCTAGTCCCTGGCAATCATCATTTTACTTTAGGTCTCAATGAATTTGACTACATACATAATACAGTGGGGCCTTGACTTACGAATGTCTCGACTAACGAGTTTTTTGAGATACCAGCTGTCTCTCGGCTGATTTTTTGCATTGAGTTGATAGAGTAATTTGAGTTAACGAGCTCCTTAACAAGCTCCTTAATGAGCTCGGTCTCAGAACGAATTAAACTCGTAAGTCAAGGCCCCACTGTATAAGTGGAATCATGTTCTTTTGTGATTGGCCTATTTGACTTAGCATAATATCCTTAAAGTCCATCCATGTTGCAAGATATTCCAAAATTTTCTTCCTTTTAAGGCTAAATAATATTTATTTTTTGGATATACCACATTAAACCAAAAACTCTTAAGAATAGTACTATTGGGATAATAATGTATAAAGTAGATATTTAATATTAATCTTTACTAAATAAGGAGCCTTTGATAAATGAATCCAATTTAATTAGTGGTACAACTGATGACACGGTGATAACAAATAAAAAATAGTTGGTCAAGCCGAAACCGGTTTGGCTCAGTGGATAGAGCGTCGGCCTGCGGATGGAAAGGTCCCAGGTTCAATTCCGGCCAAGGGCATGTACCTGGGTTGTGGGCACATCCCCAATAGGAGATGTGCAGGAGGCAGCTGATCGATGTTTCTCTCTCATCAATGTTTCTAACTCTCTATCTCTCTCCCTTCCTCTCTGTAAA
The DNA here is from genome assembly GCF_000412655.1 of Myotis brandtii. Classification (NCBI taxonomy): domain Eukaryota; kingdom Metazoa; phylum Chordata; class Mammalia; order Chiroptera; family Vespertilionidae; genus Myotis; species Myotis brandtii. The sequence goes on from NW_005362012.1 coordinate 71,931, forward strand.
AAATCAATAAAATATATTTTAAAAAAAAACAGTTGGTCAAATATAGAAACTTTACCTGAGTAAAGTTTTAAATATGCCTAGAATATTTTAAATTTATGTTTTATTCATTTTTGTAGTAGAGATTTGTATTTTCATTTTAGAATGTATAAGATTATAGCATATGTGCAAACTATTCATTATAAAAATAAGTATAGATCAAATATAACAGTAATTAAGCCTACTTGTATTATACAGTGTTAAGCTTGATAGATTTTTATATCTAGATGATAATGTGATCTTGAATTTGCATAGTGTCTTACTTGCAAAATTCACAAAGCATTTTCACATAAGTCACAGCTAGATGAGGTAGAGAGGTATAGCAGTTAACTTTTACAGATGGAAAAATATGAAATGTAGAAAGATTAAATGACTTGTTTGAAGTTATAAAATAAAGCAGAATTAAGACTCAGGATGTCAATCTTAGTAGGATTGATTACTTTCCTTTGTTGTCCTTTTTCTGGTAAAATACACAAAACAAATTTACCATCTTAACATTTTTAAGTGTAATTCAGTGCTGATGAAATTGATTTTGCACATATGTGACTGTAAACACTGCATTAGAACATGAATGCTTTCTCACTTTAGCCTATCATGAAATTTTGATACTATTTGCATTGTTCATGTTATAGTTATGATATTTGGTGTTGTATTTTATATGGTGATACATTGTAAGTCAATGGATTGCATATGGTTAAGAGATATACAAGTTTTTCATTTACCTACTTGTTACATGATTATAACTTTCTATTAATAGCTAGAACACAGTAGCTGCATTATTTTTCCTATCACCTTTGTGTTAACTTGCAAGTGATCATCCTCTTCCTATTAAGTTGTTGAGCTGTCTTCACTTCTTTCCATTATTTAATTCTGCTGATTTCCTAGCACTCACCTTATATGTTGCCTCTTTCATGAAAATTCCCTTCACAATCTTCACACTCTCATCATTTCTGAATTACAGGTATGACCCTCCATGCGCTTCCATATTGATAGGTACAATGCCCTAAATTACAATATTTTCTTCATTTGCCTGTACCACTGCCAGAGCATAATACAAACTCCTTAATATAGAGAACTGCATTTTATTAATATTTGCATCCCAAATACCATAGATAGTACATATATAAACAATAAATGTTTATTCAAAGGATATATAAGTGAGTGTATGATGAATTCTCTTTCATAACATCAATCACATTTCTATTTGTTCAATATCTTTCTTTTCTAAATTGTAAGCTCCAAAAGTTAGGACCATATCTATTTGTTTATCCTTTTTTTACCTCAGTACCTTGGAGCATCATAAACTCTCAATAAATGTGGAATAAATGAGTGAATAAATACATTTCAATCTCTCTCACTTGTACAGCACAGCAAATTGAATTGCAATGACAACAGTTATAAGTGTGTGCTACCAGGTATCATTATGAGTAAGCATATCTCCTGACAGAAAGTATGGTATGTCACTGATTTATTGGCACAAGTATTATTTAGGAAGGATTACAGTAATTAGATGACCTCAGACATTTTCTGTAGATGTACTTCTTATCTGATTTTTAATATCCAGGATTAGAAAATATTGCCTGTCAGGTTCTAGAAGATTCTAACTCATAGTTATGTACATGAAAGAAATTTAAAAATATTTCACAGAAATGAGATCCATAAAAGTAGAACCTCACATAAGCAACTCTTCTGTGATGACCTCTACCTCAACTCTAAGTGCTAATCCATGTCCTATTTCTAAAGTGTTTTACTTTCAAATGAGTAGTTTAGTAATTCATCCTACTGCACTTATGTAGGCAATAAAGAATCAAAATATTTCTCTTGAAGCTAAAAAAGAAAATGAACAAATGGGACTACATCAAAATAAAAAGCTTCTGCACAGCAAAAGAAACCATCAACAAAACAACAAGAAAGGGAGGGCGCTGGGTGCCAGGGAGATGCCAACGGCTCCATCTCCCTGCAGTCTAGCTCTGCTGCCTGCCCCTGACTCCTTCTCAGGGGGCTGGGTGACCTTCCTTCAAGCCCCAGCAGCCCAGAGGACTTCTGTCATCGCCGGAGGCACCCTGCGACTGTGGTAAGAGGATTTGGTAGTGATGGGGGCTCTACCTAATGTCAGAGGAAATAATGCAAGATGTGTTTATTGTATCTTTTAAAGGTTTGGGATTACCTTTAATGAAGAAAGTTATCTGCATCCCAACAGGACAGATTTAGGATTTTACCTGTTTTTTTTTCCTGCACTGTTATCTGTGGCTTTTGTGCCCATTCATTTTTTAACTTTTATGGAGTACCTTGCAGGGCCAGACCCAGGAGCAAGCAGGGAAACGGAAGCCTGTCCCTGGGAACATTGAGCACACATGCCACTGAGTGTGCCCGCTGAGCCCAGGGAAGCAGGGAGGGACACCCTCAGAGCTGCCTGCAGCCAGGCTGTGTGGCCCAGGGTCCTGTAGGGCTGTAACTTGCATCTGAATCTTCCCTTGCCTTCAGTGTAGGCGTTTGCTGCAAAAATAACTTTGGGGATCCTTGTAGCTCCTGACAGGGCTTTTCTGGACATCTGTGCTGCTATTTCCCATGCCTTCCAGGGATTCTTGGTGGGTGTCAGCTCGCTAGATTCCTGGATGAGGTTATAGGGACTCCGCACTGTCTGCTGAGACCATCTGCTCAGTGGAGATTATAGAGTAGAAATGCAGGTATACCCTTAAAGGAAGAAATAAACTTAAGAAATCCTGTAGGGGGGTAAGAGATCAACCGAAGGACTTGTATGCATGCATATAAGCATAACCAATAGACATAAGACACTGGGGGGTAGGGGAGGCCAGGGGATTGTGAAGGGTGGGGAAAAAAGGGGGACACGTATGTAATACCCTTTGTAATACTTTAAGCAATAAAACAATAAAACAATAAAAAAAAGAATCAAAATATTTCTATTCCCAGGAACATTTTATTTTAATAAAGAACAGTTAAAGTATGAAGAATATGCTACCCAAAGGCATTTATTTTTCAAATATGGAATATCAGGTGTTGTAGTAGGTGGTGATTACTTGAGGTTGACTTTATTTATAAGGTGGCAGCCATCTGTATATTGCTTGTAGGGTTAGCGGTAGATTGCAATGTTCAAAATATCTCTTACTCCTTTTTTACTTTAAAAAAAAATTCCTCACCTAAGAATATATTGTCATTGATCTTAGAGAGAGATGAGAGAGAGAGAGAGAGAGAGAGAGAGAGAGATGAGAGAAAACATTGATTGGTTTGCTCTTGTACCCGCCCTGACCGGGTATCAAAACTGCAACCTAGGTATGTATGTACCCTGACCTGAAATAGAACCTGCAACCTTCCCATGCATGGGACAGTGCTCCAAATTGGCCAGGGATTTTTGTTCTTTTTGTTTTGTTTTGTTTTGTTTCATGTGTGTGTGTGTTTGTGTGTGTGTGTGTGTGTGTGTGTGTGTGTGTGTGTGTGTGTTTTGTTTTCTCTTACTCAGAATAGGTGTTTATGTCTTTTTTTGTTTTTTGTTTTACTAATATGATATCATGTTATGCAAATTTGAAAAATTAAATGAAAACAAAGCACAAGAGGAATGCCACGAAAGGAGAAATAACAATGTTAGATAGAAGTGAAACCAAAACTGTAGTGAAAAGGCAGCTTACCAGGTCAGTACTATATAGGCCAAGATCTCTGAGCTTTAGTCTACAGGCCATGTGCATTAGATTTGATATATAGTTCCTTTATGTATTTAATAAAAAAAATAGGTGACCTAATTTGGAAACCTCCTTTACAGCTAGAAATACCACTGACAACATTTTTTTAATCAAAGTGTAATCTGTTTCTTTTATAAACTGGATCTGAGATTTAAAAAAAAATCCTAATGGATGTCTTATTGCATACATGTAGCTGATGGTTAGTTTTCTCTGATGCTATATCACCAGGTTTCTCAATGGAATAAGGAGCAAATTGTTTTTCCCAAATTTAAATTTTGTAGTAAGTAAACAGATGCTCTTCTAAAACTTATTATTAGGCAATAAGTATCATAGAACACAGTGTCTCAATTTGTAAAACTTTGAAGAACAAAGTTCAGAGAAATTTGAGCACTTATCAGCTTCACAATGTAAGTGATTCTGGGTCAAATAAAATATATGAACTTTGGGTGATACCATCACAAAGTCTTAGTCAAAATTCTAGCTTTCTGAGTTCCTTATCAGTATTGTTTTTAGTATGTTATGTTCAGCAATTATGTATGAATGGGTAATAGAATGAGCAGAGGCAACCTAGGAAAAGTACATGACAGTGTCATTTAAAAAATTTAAAAAACTATGTCAGCATAAGGTATACTTTAGAATATTTATATTGTGCAATGGCAAACATTAGTTATTAATATTAAAAATGACTTTTGTTTAGGAATGAGACCTGATTTTATAGTGATTTTATACACATTTATAAATCAATATGTGAAACATTATTTTTACATGTCTATATATAATCAGAAGCTATTTCTTTGAGAATATATCAATAAAAGAGTCCACATTTCCTTAATAATTTAATCTCTCATGAAGGAGGTGACACCTAATGGTCTGACATCTAAAGCAAGATAATAGTCTCATCTACGTTTATCATGCCAAGGAGTCCTTTGTGTAACATCTAACACAGGAATTGTTAAGAAAAGGCAAATATCTATCAACCTGAAGTTCTAGTCAGCAAAGGGAGAGAGCCACACACTGACCACAGACCTATAGCTAGCTTATCATGCCTTACATTTAGAATTGTTACCTCATTCAGCTTATTTGTTGATACATATAGCCAGAAAATACTTTCATAATTTAATAGAAAATCTAGAGCCAACAACATAGTAGAGTACCATTACTTCACTATAAGAAGATTTAAAAGAAGGTTAATAGAAACAACTAGTAAAGATACAATGATGTCATCATTTTTTATTATAACATATATAAATATATTCTGGAGCAATGTCAATGAAGGAATTGATTTTATCTCTAGTTCTAAAGTTATCTGATTTGGTAAAATACTTTTACTTTTCCAAATAGAGGGGATAAAAAAGGCAATAAAAAAAGATACATATAAAGAAGACAAAGGAAACCACAGGATTTCTTCTCCCCACTGAGTCCAGGATAGTAAATGGGATGTGCTGTTTACAATGCCCCATTTAATCTTCAACCTGTCAGTGACTTAGGTGCATGACATTGAGAAGATTAATAACTCTTTCAGGGCTGTTTATTTAGGAGTTCTTTATTTCAAAAATAACACTGATTACAACTCTTTTCTTACTGGACTATTGTGAGACCTAAGTAAAAACATATGTACTTAAGTAGATTGAAGAAAAAAAAAGGTGCTCTACAAATAACAAGTAATGTTTTTGTGATCACTAAAATATTTTGGTTTTCCCTACTCATTTAGTCTTCAGCAGCAAGCTCCCATAGAATGTGCTAAAGCATTTCTGTGGGGACTTTCTCGATGGTATATGGTGTCTGATGCAAATTAAATGGATATCCTTCTCTGTGAGAGTCTACTGTAAGCTATGAGTTTCATCCAGGTACACAGTGCCCTCATCCTGCTATCCAGGATCCTTTGCTATGTCTTTCCACTTGCGCAGCAGAACCCCATTCTCTGGAACAAGGCATATCTTTCCCCTTCCACCACTACAGGATTCATAATTTGCCATAAAATTGACCAGTCTTTCAAGACTTAGTTAGATGACTTAATGATCTTACAAATTCATTCAAATGTAGATAATCTCAGTGAATAATATTTTTGATGTTTATATTTTTTAAATTTATATTATGTCTATATGTTCTAAATTATGTAGCTAGATATAAAATGGCTGCTTATGATCTTTAAAGAGATTATTAGAAATATAAATTTCCAGGCTCAATTCTCAAGATTATGATTTTTAAAATATTTTAAAATTTATTTCAGAGAGGAAAAGAGAGGGAGAGAGAGATAGAAACATCAATGATGACAGAATCATTGATCGGCTGCCTCCTACACACCACACACTGTGGACTGAGCCAACATCCCGGGCATATGCCTTGACCAGGAATCAAACCATGACCTTCTGGTTCATAGGTCAATGCTCAACCACTGAGCAACACCAGCCAAGATCAAGATTCTGATTTAATGAGACTGGAAAAGAAAACAAAAGTCTGCATTTTAAAATAATTTCTATAGGAGGTTCTACAGTCAATTTTGCCAACTATTCATCCAAAATACATTGGCTAAGGCACACTTTCTTTTTAAAGAACTTTCAATGGCTTTGCCAAAAAACTTTATGAAATATGGAGATTTCCATAAAATAATGTAATTGCTGTTTTGTGTCATAAAGAATGCATTATCATGGGAAAAGTCTATGACAAACCCTTGGAAATGCAATGGGAAGATGGTGGTGGAGAGGATAAGCAACTAGTTGGAATGTGACAATCTCTGTTTAAAGTTAAAATGTAATTAGTGTTAGAGAATCCAAAATGGCAGCAGAGTAAGTGGATGCTACATTAATAGGCTCCTAGGAACAAACTGGAATTACAACTAAAATACAGAAAAACCATCCTGAATAATCAACTGAAGACTAGCTGCAGAAAACCCTGATAACCAAGGACAGAGAGTGGAGACCACATAGAGAATGGTAGGAAGTACAGCAGTGTGATAGGGCTGGTGAGGCTCCCAGAGAGAGCAGCTGAACTTCCGGAGGTATATCTCAGCTGTGGGGGGTTCCCAATGAGAACTCTGAGGTCTAAACCCAAATCTGGGCTCCCCAGCCTTACCAAAATGGAGAAAGGTGCCCACATAACATCTGGCTGTAAAAAGCAACAGGGTTGCTATCTGCCATGGAGATACAGCTGGAAATACAGGCACACTCTTGAAGGGCCAACATACAAAATTTCCTATGTAGCCACTCACCTTGAGATCCATCAGAGTGAGGGTAGAGTAGATTGGAGCTGTGTGAGCAGCAGCCAGATTTGGGAGATCTGGTGTTAGAACTCAGAATGCTGATATCCTGGTTTCTTGTACTGAGTCATTCCCTCACATTATGGAGGACATCTTTCTCCCAAGGACCTTTGCTATCCAGGTGTTTTTTTACCTGGGGAGAAGGCAGTAGCCCATCCTATTGAAAAGCCCATTGCCCCACCATGTGGAGATTCTGAGGCCCTTTAAGAGACTGAGAATAACAATCAGCATTCAGGCAGAAACAATTACCCCACCCTGTTGGAAAATCCCTCACCAGACCCTGTGGTCAATAGCCTGAGGTTAATCAAGACTGAATACAATCAGAATGCAGGCAGAGGTGGATCTCTGGAGGCTTTGAGACTTAACCTGAAATAATTTGGGGCCCAGGGCTAGGAAAAGCAGACTTTGGTTCACATATTGGCCCTTTCCAAAGGCACCCAGATCCAGCAGAGGAAACCACAAGCTGTGGATTTCTGATAGCTCAAACAGGGTACTCAGGGACAGTAATAAACAGTATCTGACACTGTCCTGCATGAGAGATTGGGAGGCATAGCAGATCTACCTAATACACAGACACAAACCCAAACAGGCAGCCAAAATGGAGAGCCAAAATAATAAGGCTCAAATGAACGCAAGAAAATTCCCCAGAAGATGAGCTAAATGAAATTGAGTTAAGATAATTATCAGACATAGAGTTCAGATTAATGATGGCAATAATGGTCAACAGCATGAGAAAAGATATAGTAACTATGCAGAATGACATAGCACTAATAAAGAACACAGTGGAAGGAATACACAACAGATTAGGGGAAGTCAAGGATCAGATCAGGGAATTAGAAGACCGGGTAGAAAGAAAAAAACAATCAGAGAAGCCATAAAAAGAAAAAAAATAGGAAGAATAGGAAGACAGCTCAAGGGAGCTGTGGGACATCATGAAACATAACAATATTCCTATCATAGGAGTGCCAGAAGAGAAATAAAGTGAGTAAAGGAGAGAGAGAGAGAGAGAGAGAGAGAGAGAGTCCATGTTTGAAGAAATGCCAGAAACCTTCTGTAACTTGGTGAAGGAAAAAGTCACTCAACTTCTAGAGGCACAAAGAGTCCCAAGCAAGAAGAACCCAAACAGGCCCACACCTAGAAACATCATAGTTAAAAAGCCACAAACTAAAGACAAAAGGAGACTCTTAGAGACAGCAAGAGAAAAGCAAACTGTTACCTACAAAGAAGCTTCCTTAAGGCTGACACCTGATTACTCGTCAGAAATTCTACAGGCTAGAAGGGAATGGCATGAAGTACTCAAGATAATGGAAAGCAAGGAATTAAAACCAGATTACTATATCTAGCAAGGCTATAATTTAAAATAGATCGTGAAATAAAGAGCTTCCAAGACAAACAAACAAAAACAACAAACAACTAAAGGAGTTTATCACCACCAAACCAGAACTGCAAGAAATGCTTAAAGGAAAGAAAAAAATGGTGGCAGAATAGACAGAAATGTCCCAAGCCTTGTCCTGGAGCAGAAAGAATTAGCAAATAAATAGAATAACATCCACCCAGAATTGGCAAAGTAGACACAGCTGGTGAGCCAGTTTGCAGCTGGGAAGGACACAGGACACCTGGAGAATGGTAAAATCAAGGATCTTGGCTGGAGAGAACTGCAAGACCTCTAAGCCCAGAGGGTGAGAGGGAAACCACATGGCACCTTGGGACAGGTGTAGTGTCTGACTGTGGAAAGGAGGTCCACAGGACTGCTGGTGGCAGGGGATTCTAGATCTGGGTTCACAGCCAAGAGAGACTGAGCAGAGAGGGGGCAGCCTGGACCGCTGCCCAAGCCACACCGTGCTGGGGATAGAGGGGCTTGCAGTGGTACAGCTCTTTCCCCTTTTTGGTCTTTGCTTTTGTTCATTGAACCTAGTTCTTAGGACCTTTCGAATACAGACACTCACCCATGGCTGAGGTTCAGGAGGAGGTGCAGTGTGGAGTCTGGGGAGAAGCCAGGGAGAGGAGAGGGTAGGGGACAGGTGGCCGCAAGTCTGGCACTGAGTCATACTTGATGTGTCGGACCTAGGCATCCATTTTCTCCTGAAGAGATAGCCCCTCCCTGCAGTCTCCAGGGAACCAATATAGCCACACCCAGGCTACACCTTGAGTGGTACAAAGGATACAAAAAATAATCTGAATAGTCCCTAAGATCCCACAGGGACTGGCCTAAAGAGAGACCTTCAGTCCCAGCAACAGGAAACTGAGAAACAGCCGACAGTACAGATAAGTGGGATTTTAAACCAGCCCTCATTTTTATTTTTATTTTATTTTACTTTATTATTATTTTGTTATCTCTTTTTTCTTTATTTTTCTTTTTTATTTGTTGCTTTATTTACTATTTCTTTTTGCATTATTTTTCATCATTCTAATTTTTAATTTTATCCTATTTTTTAAAATTATTTTTTATTATTTTTTCTTCTCTTTCTCTTTCTTCTTATCCACCCATTCCTCTATAGTGAATTGAGGTCTTCTGCATATTCATCTAATTCCTTAACCTTACTTTCTGTATAAGATTCTGCTCCCACCCTCTTTACTGGGTATTTGGTGTTTGTATGTGTTGGATTATCTGTTTGTACTCTGGCATTTTCTCCCCATATATATTTTTTTTCATTTTCCTTCCTTTTTCTTCTTTTCCTTTTATCTCATACCATTTTTTATCTCTTTGATATCACTTGTGCTCTCTTTTCTCTCCCCTAATTCTCTTTTCTCTGGTGGTCACCTATATTGAGGTTATTGGTGTCATGAGTACATTCATGTTTTGTTCCCTTTGTGTCATGTCTTGTCGAGGTGAATTTTATCCTATTAGGCCAATGTGGTAGAGAGTGAGCCACATAACCAGACACCCGGAGAGGAGACTCCATCCATGACCGAGTCAATAACACTTCAGACCCAACTACAGAGGCAGGAAGAAGGTGGCAGTGAGGGAGAGAGTGTAAGTGAGTGAGGGAGCAAAAGAGGAGTGTGTGGAAGTATGGTGGTGTGTGTGTGTGTGTGTGTGTGTGTGTGTGTGTGTGTGTGTGTGTGTGTGTGTGTGTGTGTGTGTGTGTGTGTGTGTGTGTGTGTGTGTGTGTGTGTGTGTGTGTGTGTGTGTGTGTGTGTGTGTGTGGCACAGTTAGATCCCTCAAGACTTTGGAGGCAGGCTGACCATACTCGCCTAACCAGGCAACCTCTGCTACCATTGCAAACAGTCCCAGAGTGGCCAGAACTTCCACAGAGGCTGCACATTTTTTAAGGGAAGAGCTGCTGAGACTGGGAGCCCAGCCTCACCTCTACCTAGGGTGCTCTCAGATAACACCCCTGCCAGGGACCTGCTGGCTCAGCTGTGGTCCCATGGTCACCAAGAATCCAGCCACCCAGGGTGTGGGCTCCTGTGAGTTCCAAAGCACGCTCCACACTGGCTGGCCCAAAGCTTTAGCACAGGGCACTGCAACCATGTGAGAAGCAACCATGTGAGGAGCCCACCCCCATCCGAGGAGCAACAGCCCCGTGAGCAGCCTGCCCCCATATGAGAGGCAACAGCCATGCGAGCAGCCCACGCCCGTCTGAGGAGCAGCAACCATGTGATCTCCCTGCTCCCATACGAGGAGCAGCAGCCCTGCATAGCCTGCCCCATCCAAGGAGCAGCAGCCTTGTGAGCAGACTGCCCCTGTCCAAGATGCAGCAACTGTGCGAGCAGCCTGCCCCAGCCAGCCAGAGGAGCCACCACTCCTGTGAGCAGCATACATCATAGGACCACCAATAAATAGGGAGCAGCTGCAGCTGCAAACACCCAAGGAACAGCTGCCGCCTGAGGAGCTGCTGCCTCCTGAGGAGCAGCACCTGCACGACTCAACACCTAAATTCTTCAGTGAGACCAAAAATGGAAAGACAAAGAAACCCCCAGAGCAAAGAAAATGAGAATCACCAGAAAAGCAGCTAAGTGAAAAGGAGGCATGCAATATGTCAGAAAAAGAATTCAGAATAAGGGTCACAGTACAGAAACCAGGTGGATGAAAAAAATCAACAACTTATGTAAGAATCAAGACGAAATGAAGAGTGATATAGCTGCAATAAAAAACACCATGGAAAGGATAAACAAGATTGACAAACCTCTAGCCAGGCTCACCAAGAAGCAAAGAGAGAGGACCCAAATAAACAAAATCAGAAACAATAGAGGCGAAATAACAACAGACCCCACAGAAATACAAATGATTGTTAAAAAATACTATGGACAGCTCTACTCCAACAAACTAGACAACCTGGAGGAAATGGACAAATTCCTAGAAAAATACAACATTCCAAAACTCAATCAGGAAGAATCTAAAAATCTCAATAGGCCAATAACTATGGAAGAAATTGAAGCAGTCATCAAAAAGCTCCCAGCAAACAAAAGCCCAGGACCAGACGGCTTCACAGGGGAGTTTTACCAAACATTCAAGGAAGAACTAAAACCTACCCTCCTCAGACTACTACAAAAAATTCAAGAGGAAGGAACACTTCCAAGCTCATTCTATGAAGCCAGCATCACCCTAATACCAAAACCAGGTAAAGACAACACAATGAAAGAGAATTACAGGCCAATATCCCTCATGAACATAGATGCCAAAATCCTCAACAAAATCTTAGCAAATCGGATCCAACAGTACATCAGAAAGATCATACACCATGACCAAGTAGGATTTATCCCAGGGATGCAAGGATGGTACAACATCCGTAAATCAATAAACGTAATACATCACATAAACAAATTGAAAGAAAAAAACCACATGGTCATATCAATTGATGCAGAAAAAGCATTCGACAAAATCCAACACCCATTTTTGATAAAAACTCTCAGCAAGGTGGGAATAGAAGGATCATACCTCAACATAATAAAAGCCATATATGACAAACCCACAGCCAACATCATACTCAATGGACAAAAACTAACACCATTTCCCCTAAGAACAGGAACAAGACAAGGATGCCCACTCTCACCACTCCTGTTCAACATAGTCCTGGAAGTATTAGCCATTGCAATTAGACAAGAAGAAGAAATAAAAGGCATCCAAATTGGAAAAGAGGAAGTAAAACTGTCCTTATTTGCAGACGACATGATATTATACATACAAAACCCTAGAGACTCCATCAAAAAACTACTAGACTTAATACATGAATTTGGCAAAGTAGCAGGATACAAAATTAATGCCAAGAAATCTGAGGCATTTCTATACACCAATAGTGAACTTTCAGAAAGAGAGATTATAAAAACAATCCCATTTACCATCGCACCAAAAAAATTAAGCTACCTAGGAATAAACTTAACTAAAGAGGTAAAAGACCTCTACTCAGAAAACTACAGGACGTTGAAAAAAGAGATAGAGGAAGACATAAAGAGATGGAAGAACATACCATGTTCTTGGATTGGTAGAATCAACATCATTAAAATGTCCATACTACCCAAAGCAATCTATAAATTCAACGCACTTCCCATTAAAATACCAATGGCCTACTTCAAAGATCTAGAACGAACTCTCCAAAAATTCATCTGGAATAAAAAAAGACCCCGAATAGCTGCAGCGATCCTGAGAAAGAACAAAGTAGGTGGGATCTCAATGCCAGATATCAAGCTGTATTACAAAGCCACTGTTCTCAAAACTGCCTGGTACTGGCACAAGAACAGACATATAGATCAGTGGAATAGAATAGAGAGTCCAGAAATTAGCCCGAACCAATATGCTCAATTAATATTTGACAAAGGAGGCAAGAACATACAATGGAGCCAAGATAGTCTCTTCAATAAATGGTGTTGGGAAAATTGGACAGATATATGCAAGAAAATGAAACTAGACCACCAACTTACACCATACACAAGAATAAACTCAAAATGGATAAAGGACTTAAATGTACGACAGGAAACCATAAAAATTCTAGAAGAATCCAAAGGCAACAAAATCTCAGACATATGCCAAAGCAATTTCTTCACTGATACAGCTCCTAGGGCAGTTGAAACTAAAGAGAAAATGAACAAATGGGACTACATCAAAATAAAAAGCTTCTGCACAGCAAAAGAAACCATCAACAAAACAACAAGAAAACCCACTGCGTGGGAAAACATATTTGCCAACGTCATATCTGATAAGGGCCTAATCTCCAAAATTTATAGGGAACTCATACAACTTAACAAAAAGAAGATAAACAATCCAATCAAAAAATGGGCAAAGGATCTAAATAGACACCTTTCAAAAGAGGACATTCAGAAAGCCAAGAGACATATGAAAACATGCTCAAAGTCACTAATCATCCGAGAGATGCAAATCAAAACAACAATGAGGTACCATCTCACACCTGTCAGAATGGCTATCATCAACAAATCAACAAACGACAAGTGCTGGAGAGGATGTGGAGAAAAAGGAACACTTGTGCACTGCTGGTGGGAATGCAGACTGGTGCAGCCACTATGGAAGACAGTATGGAGTTTCCTCAAAAAACTGGAAATGGAACTCCCATTTGACCCTGTGATCCCACTTCTAGGAATATATCCCAAGAAACCAGAAACACCAATCAGAAAGGATATGTGCACCCATATGTTCATAGCAGCACAATTCACCATAGCTAAGATCTGGAAACAGCCTAAGTGCCCATCAGTAGATGAATGGATTAGAAAACTGTGGTACATCTACACGATGGAATACTATGCTGCTGTAAAAAAGAAGGAACTCTTACAATTTGCAACGGCATGGATGGAGCTGGAGAGCATTATGCTAAGTGAAATAAGCCAGTCAATGAAGGAAAAATACCACATGATCTCACTCATTCATGGATAATAAAGACCATTACAAACTTTTGAACAATAATAGATACAGAGGCAGAGCTGCCTCAAACTGATTGTCAAACTGCAGTGGGAAGGCCAGAGAGGGTTGGGGGGCAGAAGGGAGGGGAGTAAGAGATCAACCGAAGGACTTGTATGCATGCATACAAGCATAACCAATGGACATAAGACACGGGGGGGGGGGGGGGGCCAGGGGATTGTCAAGGGCGGGGAAAAAAAAAGATACATATGTAATACCCTTTGTAATACTTATAATATTTTTTT
>NW_005362012.1:86758-92365 GCF_000412655.1 Myotis brandtii
GGGGCCTGGGTTCTGAAGAAAACACCACGGTGGCCATGGACTTGGGCCCCCCTCTACTCCCCAGGAAGAGCCTACCTGCTCCCGGGCCCTGGAGCAGGTGGCCAATCGGTTGAGCAGCAAAGTGACTGCAGAGGTTTCTCATGGCAGCAAGCAAGAGCTGCCGGACCTCAAGGCCCAGAGCCTGACCACCTGCGAGGACTGTGGTGCCTGCTTTGAGACATGCAAGGGCCTGTCCAGCCATGCGCTCTCCCACCTGCAGCAGCTGGGTGTGGCTGAGTCTGAGAGCAGCGGTGCCCCCATCGACCTCCTCTACGAGCTCGTGAAGCAGAAGGGCCTGCCTGACACACCCCTTGGGCTGCCCCCGGGCCTGACTAAGAAGTCCAGCTCCCCGAAGGAGGTGGTCGCTGGGGCCCCCCGACAGAGCCTGCTCACCCTGGCCAAGCCCCTGGACGCCCCTGCTATCAACAAGGCCATCAAGTCGCCTCCTGGCTTCTCAGCCAAGGGCCTGGCTCACCCGCCCAGCTCCCCACTCCTCAAGAAGGCACCACTGGCCCTGGCAGGCTCCCCTATCCCCAAGAATCCTGAGGTCAGGAGCCCCCAGCTGTCCCTGAGCTCCCAGCCGGCCTCCCCAAAGGCACAGTGGCCTCAGTCTGAGGACGAGGGGCCCCTGAACCTCACTTTAGATAGTGACTGGGGCAGAGAGCTGGACTGCCAGCTGTGCAGTGCCTGGTTTGAGACCCGCAAGGGCCTGTCCAGCCAGGCCCACACCCACCTGCGCCACCTGGGCGTCAGTGACCAGATGCCAAGGGATCCCCCATAGATGTGCTCCACAGGCTCATCAGGAGGGTCGGCATCCAGAATTGCCTCCCACCCGGGCGCAGCGTGCTGGCCCAGCTGGGGTGGCCTCCTCCCACCTCCACGGCCCTCTCCTTGTTCCCCTCTCCACCACTGGCCAAGAAGGCCAAGCTGAAGGCTTTGGGTATGGCCAGCCCCTGGGGGAAGCAGGACCTCTCGGCCGCCGCAGCCGCTGGCATTTTCTGGGCCTCTGATGTGGAGCCGTCTCCTCTCAACCTCTCCTCAGGCCCAGAACCAGTCCGGGATATCCGCTGTGAGTTCTGTGATGAGTTCTTCGAGAACCGAAAGGGTCTTTCCAGCCACGCACGCTCCCACTTGCGGCAGATGGCTGTAACTGAGTGGTATGTCAACGGCTCGCCCATCGACACACTGCGGGAGATCCTCAAGAGGCGGACTCAGTCCTGGCCTGGAGGACCCCTCAATCCACCAGAACCTAGTCCAAAAGCCTTGGCCAAGGTGGTGGGCAGCCGAGGTCTTGGCAGCTCGCTGGAAGCCCGCAGCCCTGCAGACCTTCACCTCTTGCCCCTGTCCAAGAAGTTGCCACCACCACCAGGCAGCCCCCTGGGCCACTCACCAACTGCTTCTCCTCCTCCCATGGCCTGAAAGATGTTCTCAGGCCTGACTGCACCCTCCCTGACCAAGAAGCTGAAGCCCGAACAAATGCATGTGGAGATCAAGCATGAGATGCTGCCAGGGGTCCTTCATGGGGAGCTACACCCGTCTGAGGGTCCCTGGGTGGCGCCACGGGAAGACATGGCCCCCTGAACCTGTCATCACTGTCAGAGCCAGTGCATGACATCTGCTGTGAGTTCTGTGGTGAGTTCTTTGAGAACCGAAAAGGTCTGTCCAGCCACGCACGCTCCCACCTGGCGACAGATGGGTGTGACTGAGTGGTCTGTCAATGGCTCACCCATCGACATGCTTCGGGAGATCCTTAAGAAGTCTAAGCCGTGCCTCATCAAGAAGGAGCCTCCAGCTGGAGACCTGGCCCCTGCCTTGGTTGAGGATGGGCCCCCTACAGCAGTTCCTGGGTCTGTGCAGCCCCTCCTGCCGCTGGTGCCAATGGCTGGCCGGCCAGGCAAACCAGGAGCTGGGCTGGCCCAGGTACCCCGTGAGCTCAACCTGGCACCCATCACCGGTGCCAAGCCCTCAGCCACCAGCTACCTGGGCTCAGTGGCAGCCAAGCGACCCCTGCAGGAGGATCGCTTCCTCTCTGCAGAGGTCAAGGCCAAGACCTACATCCAGACTGAACTGCCCTTCAAGGCAAAGACCCTTCACGAGAAGACCTCCCACTCCTGTAAGCAGTGGGTGGCAGGGTCTTGGGAGGGCATCTGCCAGGGCCTGCATGGCCGGGCACTGCCACACGCATGCCCACCCCCAGCAGGGTGAGTGAGTGCAAGCACCGGCCCCAGAAGGTGGGACTTACCGCAGCTACATCCAGGGTGGCCGCCCCTTCACCAAGAAGTTCCGAAACGCCGCTGATGGCCGCGAGAGCGACAAGCGGCCACACCTGGGGCTGGCACCTGGGGGCCTGTCCGTGGTGGGCCGCAGTGCTGGGGGTGAGCCAGGGCCAGAGGCTGGCCGGGCAGCCGACAGTGGTGAGCGGCCTTTGGCAGCCAGCCCACCAGGCACTGTGAAAGCCGAGGAGCACCAGCGGCAGAACATCAACAGTGAGTGTTGGGGGCAGAGGGTCGTGAGGGCGATGGACACCAGCGGGGTCCATCACTGTTCCCCCAGGTTTTCAGCTGTGCATCTGTCTTGGAGTCACTTCCTCAGTTGCTCACCCATTCATTTATCCATCCGCCATCCCACCTGTCACCAGGGCCGGGCAGCATCCAGGCACCAGCTGCCCGTCTTACAAATCCCCACAGTAATCGCTCATCACTTGCTGAAGGAGGAACCTCCCCAGGGTCCTCATCCTCCAGCTTACCTCCCATCCCTCTCCTCCCCATTCTTCAGAATTTGAGCGCCGACAAGCCCGCCCTGCAGATACCTCTGCGGCCAGGGGGGGCGAGGAGGCCAATGACCTGCAGCAGAAGCTGGAGGAGGTGCGGCAACCCCCACCCCGGGTCCGGCCAGTCCCCTCCTTGGTGCCTCGTCCCCCCCAGACATCACTGGTTAAGTTCGTCGGCAACATCTATACCCTCAAGTGCAGGTTCTGTGAGGTGGAATTCCAGGGACCTCTTTCCATCCAGGAGGAGTGGGTGCGGCACTTACAGCGGCACATTCTGGAGATGAATTTCTCCAAAGCAAACCCCCCACCTGAGGAGCCCCAGGCCCCTCCAGCACAGACAGCGGCGGCAGAGGCACCCTAACACAAAAGCATTCCAGATCTCTCTCCTGCCACCTCTGTCTCCTACTCCTTGGTCTCCTCCTCTCTCTCCTCCTTCTTTCTTTTCCGTTCCCAAAGGAGCAAGCCAAAACCTCAAACCGGCACCCTTGGGGGCCAGGCACACTACAGCCAGGGCGCCCCTCCCCCAGCTCAAGGACTCTGGGGCCAAACCCAGGGTGTGTTCCTTCAGGCCACACCTACCCAATCCAGTCAGGGCAGAGGCCAGGTCCCTGGTGGCAGGTGATCTGGTCATGGGAGGAAGCCCAGCACTCCCCAATGTCTAGCAGCTAGGTGGGGCTTTGTTTGCCATCTGTGGCCATTTACAAGGACCCCAAAGACCCCCTGTACTGGTTCCCTCTTGCCCCGTGAATATCCTCTCACACACATGTGAACACACACACACACACACACACACACACACGCAAGCACGCACACACCTTGTGAGTCCCCAGATCTGCCCCAGCCCCCCAGTTCCCAAGTCAAACGAACACATCATACCACGGTGCTTGCTCAGGGGAAAGTATGCTCCCTCTGCTGGCCCACTGAGGCCTGGGAGCCCCCACTGAGCCCACAATGCCACTGAAATCCTTGTTGGCCGCCCCCCTCCCCCAGAGGGGCCTTCCCAGCTGGGAAGAACTCAGAGCTGACAGCTGCCTCCTGTCATGTCCAGGCCCCCCAGAACCTCTGGGGGCTCTGGGCCCTGGAAGGGGTGGGGTGGGACTTTCCTCCCCACTCCTATCCCCTCCCTCTTTTCACTGTTCCTTTCTATGTACAGCTCCTTAGACCTTTCACTTTTTTAAAAACGCATTTTGTGTAGAGAATAAGGAACGTGGATCTTTTTATTTTGCGATCCTGGGCCAGCTAGAAACTGGGAGCTGATCAATCTTTTAACTTTTTTCAGTGGCCACATTTTGGTTATCAATGTACCTAGAAGTATGTAAATTAGATTAAATTTCTCTTCTGGAAATACCCCGGGGCAGGCGGCCAGCGTGTGTTTTTCTGTCAAGTGGACAGGCTGGCATCAGTTACCAATGAGATCAAAGAAGAAATTGAAAACATCCTGGAAACGAATGACAATGAAAACAGAACAATCCAAAGTCTCTGGGACACAGTGAAAGCAGTCATGAGAGCGAAGTATATAGCTCTACAGGCCTACCTCAAAAAAATGGTAATAAATCATCTAACTCTACAACTTAAAGAATTAGAAAGAGAGCAACAAAAAAGCCCAGAGTGAGCAGAAAGGAGATAATAATGATCAGAGAAGAAATAAATGACACAGAGACAAAAAAATCAATAAAAAGAAGAGCTGGTTCTTTGAAAGGATAAACAAGATTGATGAACCTCTAGCCAGGCTTACCAAGAAGCAAAGAGAGAGGACCCAAATAAACAAAATCATAAATGAAAGAGTTGAAATAACAACAGACCCCACAGAAATAAAAAAGGATTCTAAAAAAAAATACTATGAACATCTTTATTCTAAAAAACTAGACAACTTAGAGGAAATGGAGATATTCCTATAAAAATACAAGCTCCCAAAACTCAATCGAGAAGAAGAAAAAAATCTGAATAGGCATATAACTACTGAAGAAATTGAAACAGCAATCAAAAATCTTTGAGCAAACATAAACCCTGGTCCAGACGGCTTTACAGGGGAGATCTACCAAGCATTCAAAGAAGACCTAAAACCTATCCTCCTCAGACTATTCCAAAAAATTCAAGAGAAAGGCACACTTCCAAGCTCTTTCTATGAAGCCAGCATTATCCTAATCCCAAAACCAGATAAAGACACCACAAAAAAATAGAATTACAGGCCAATATCCTAGATAAACATGTATGCTAAATTCCTCAACTAAACTCTAGCAAATCAGATTCAGCATTACATTAGAAAGATCATACACCATGACCAAGTGGGATTTATTCCAGGCATACAAGGATGGTACAATATCCGCAAATCAATAAATGTGATACATCACATAAACAAACTGAGAGATAAAAATCACATAATCATATAAATCGATGCAGAAAAAAGCATTTGACAAAATCCAACATGCTTTCTCTTTTTTTTAAATATCCTTGATGAACATCAATGCTAAAATCCTCAACAAAATTCTAGCACATCAGATTCACCATTATAAAGATCATACACCATGACCAAGTGGGATTTATTATGGGGTGCAAGGATGGTACACTATCTGCAAATCAATAAAAGTGATACATCACATAAGCAAATTGAGAGACGATAAAAAACTAATCATATAAATCGATGCAGAAAAAAGCATTTGACAAAATCCAACATGCTTTCTCTTTTTTTTAATGTATTTTATTGTTTTTTTCACAGAGAAGAAGGGAGAGGGAATAGAGAGCTAGAAACATCGATGAGAGAGAAACATCGATCAGCTGCCTCCTGCACACCCCCCACT
>NW_005362012.1:92514-95057 GCF_000412655.1 Myotis brandtii
TGGGAATAGAGGGATCATACTTCAACATAATAAAAGCATTATATGACAAACCTACAGCCAACATTATACTCAATGGGCAAAAACTAAAACCATTTTACCTAGAACAGGAATGAGACAGGGATGCCCAGTTTCACCACTTCTGTTTGACATAGTACTAGAAGTGCTAGCCATAGCAGTCAGACAACACTACTATATAAAAGGCATCCAAATTGGAAAAGAAGAAGTAAAACTGTCCTTATTCACAGATGACATGATACGCTACATAGAAAACCCCATAGACTCTATCAAAAAACTACTAGACCTAATAAATGAATTAAAAAATGTAGCAGAATACAAGATTACCACCCTGAAATCTATGGCATTTTTATATACCAATAATGAACTCACATAAAGAGAAATGAAAAAAAAAATCCCCTTTACCATTGCACCAAATTAATTAAGATACCCTAGAACTGTGGTCGGCAAACTGAGGCTCGCGAGCCACATGCGGCTCTTTGGACCCTTGAGTGTGGCTCTTCCTAAGCCTTAGGAGTACCCTAATTAAGTTAATAACAATGTACCTACCTATATAGTTTAAGTTTAAAAAATTTGGCTCTCAAAAGAAATTTCAATCGTTGTACTGTTGATATTTGGCTCTGTTGACTAATGAGTTTGCCGACCACTGGGTTAGGCCTTCTCCATGGAGGAGCTGAAGCCTCCAGGGGGGCAGCACTATAGGACATTGAAAAAAAAAGATAGAGGAAGATATAAACAAATGGAAGAACATACCATGTTCATGGATTGGTAGAATCAACATCATTAAAATGTCCTTACTACCCAAAGCAATCTACAGATTCAATGCAATCACTATTAAAATACCAATGGCATATTTCAAAGATCTAGTACAAACTCTCCAAAAATTCATGTGGAGTAAAAAAAAGACCCCGAATAGCCACAGCAATCCTGAGAAAGAGGAACAAAGTAGGTGGGATCACAATACCAGTTATCAAGCTGTATTAAAAAGCCATTGTTCTCAAAACTGCCTGTGGGGGGCCACTGGCAGGCACAATGGGTGTTCTTAAAATTATTGTCAACTGAACCCAGGGTGCAGGCAGAGCCACGCTCTGGGGGTGGTCCTAGCCCAAAGGCCATTTATTTAGCTCTAAAACTTTTTTTAGGAAGAACCTTAGAAAATGTATTAGCCATTAAGATAGATTAGGTATGGGAAGTATAAGGAAACTTTTAGAGGATATACAACACATTTTATTAATTCCTTACTGCATGTAAAACATGCTGCTGGACAATGGGGAAGAGATTCAACTTACATCCTTGAAGCCTAATACGAATATTGGAAATATTCATGGGAGAAAAAGAGCTATAGATATAATAGTGACAACAAATACTAGAAACATCAGAAGAGAGATTGCTTTGTACTGAGGAATAGATACCTAGATTTAAATAAGTCATTAAAAAGTGTTTTTAACATATTGATTATTCGAGGACTAGGAAGAATGTTCTAGTTTGGAAAGAAATGAGGGACACTTTTACTGTGTAAAATAATCACTTATTATAGAAAACTTGATATTAATTTTATTGCATCTCAGTTCATATGAAGATTTATAAAAGATACTTTATCTGTAAAGGTAAATACATTTGACAAGGTAGGTTGAAACACAATATTGGAGGGTTTTGAATACCAAATCAGGGCATTTTAGCAATGATGAATCTTTGAACAGAGGTTTAAAATAGTAAAAGAAGTGTTAGGAAAAGCAATCTGAAAGTAGTTTTCAGAAGTAATTAGATGAAGTTCAGACGAGACAGAGAAACCAGTTAGGCTACTGTAATGAACTAAGAATGAGGCCAATATGACCTTAAATAAAGTAACAGCAGTAGGAATTACAGGAAAGAACAAGTATAAAAAATGGAAAAAAATTCATTGATATGAAAGATAATTTCTTGCTATTTCCGGAGCTTCTAAGATAAAGGTTCTGTGTCAGCTGTAGGCTCTATTAAATATTCTTTATGTTTAAAATATAGCAGGAAGTAGAAGACATTTTTAAGGTCTCTCAAACCCTAATATTAAGAACAAAGTTTAAAATACCAACGGCATACTTCACAGATCTAGAACGAACACTCCAAAAATTCATCTGGAATAAAAAAAGAACCCGAAGAGCTGCAGCAATCCTGAGAAAGAACAAAATAGGTGGGATCTCAATACCAGATAACAAGCTGTATTACAAAGCCACTGTTCTCAAAACTGCCTGGTACTGGCACAAGAACAGACATGTAGATCAATGGAATAGAATAGAGAGCCCAGAAATCAGCCCGAACCAATATGCTCAATTAATATTTGACAAAGGAGGCAAGAACATACAATGGAGCCAAAATAGTCTCTTCAATAAATGGTGTTGGGAAAATTGGACAGATATATGCAAGAAAATGAAACTAGACCACCAATTTACACCATACACAAAAATAAACTCAAAATGGATAAATGACTTAAATGTACGACGGGAAACCATAAAAATTCTAGAAGAATCCAAAGGCAACAAAATCTCAGACAT
>NW_005362012.1:95997-96881 GCF_000412655.1 Myotis brandtii
ATGCATGCATATGAGCATAACCAATGGACATAAGACACTGGGGGGTGGGGGAGGCCAGGGGATTGTCAAGGGCTGGGAAAAAAAAAAGACACATATGTAATACACTTTGTAATACTTTAAGCAATAAAAAAAGAACAACAACAAAAAAAGAACAAAGAGCCCTGGCTGGTGTGGCTCAGTTGTTTAAGCATCATGAACCAAGAGGTCATGGTTCAATTCTTGGTCATGGTGCATACCTGGGTTGTAGGCTGGATCCCTAGTAAGGAATGTGCAGAACACAGCTAATTGATGTGTCTCTCATCAATGCTTCTCTCTCTCTCCCTCTACCTTCCTCTCTCACTCTCTCTAAAATCAATAAAAACATATTAAAAAAAAAAAAAGAACATGGAGGTCCTCAGGTGAAATGGTCTTTTTGAGTGTAAATGAATTTTGATTACTATTCAGCCACCCAAAGCATTTGTACTGCTGTTCTTTCAAAAACTCTAGAGCTTATAGAGGTAATGTAAAAGAGAATTAACTACAGCTTCACAATCTGTACTGTTGCCTTTTTTCTAAGTTCTTTGTGGTATGTATATTAGAGAGAATGCTATACAACTATATTTTGAAAAACCAGTCCTAGGTCTGTCAAAATATCAGCAATGTCTTTTCACTTAAGTTCATTCTGCACTCATCAGTTACATAAATTGACAGTTTAAGGTTAATCTTTAGTGTTAGTAAATATTAGAAAACTACTTTGAACACTTTCATTGTCTTTATCAGACTGTGCTGAAGAATCCTTGGTGTACACTAGACTAGTGAGTAAACCGCCTCTAATTCTTCAAAAAATTCAATTGAAACTGTTGGCAAAACATTTTTTTTATTGTCTAAAGTTTTACATATGTCTC
>NW_005362012.1:97583-100915 GCF_000412655.1 Myotis brandtii
GACTCTAGAGAGCATCATTATCTTATCCTAAAAAATTTAGGTTTACAATTCACTCTGCCATTTACCTAGCTTCTTGTTTTCTTTTGTGTCTGTTGGAGTCAGGAAATGTTGGAGTCCATGACAAATGTGTTTAATTACAATTTCAGTTATCTATTTTGGTGTAGCGAATCATCCCTAAACTTAGTGGCTTAAAACAACCAATTTGTGATTTCACATGATTCTATGGGTTGAAACAGCAGTCTTCTGCTTCATGAACTATTATTACCTAGGGTGCTGGCAGGGTTGGGCATTCCAAAATGGCCACAGTCACATGTCAGCCAGAGTCCTTGATTCTCCTCCAAGTGTGTCTTTCCATGTAGTTATAGGGCTTTTTCACAACATGTCATATGATTTTCAAGGAGTGTCACAAGAGGAAATGGTAGAAACTGCAGGGCTCTTAAGGTATACCTTAGAATTTCAACACAGCCATATTAGAGGCATTTCTATTGCTCAAAACAGGCTAAAGGACCATCCCAGATTCAAAGACAGGGGAAACTGACACCACTCCTTGATGGGAAAGTGGCAAGATTACATTGCAAACAAACAAACAAAAAAAAAAAAAACATAGAAGTGAGAGATATTGTTGTAGTCATATTTGGGGAAAAAATCTAAAACAAATCCATTTAAGGTTTACAAAATTCAATTTCAAAGTAATTAGGAATTAAAGAGTTTTGAGAGTTTATTAATTTTGTTTTGAATAAGTTTATATAATTGAATATTATTAAAGGCTCTGTTTAGCAACTGGCTTGTAAAATTCCTGAAAATTTAATACTTTAATTTCAGAAACTGGTATGAGCGGAACATACCACTGTTTCTTTTGTATTTGCCAATTCTAGCTCATTAGTCTGATTAACATGATATTTTCAATATATTGGATCAGAGCGGTTTTCTGCAGAATGTCCACATCATCAGGGACTTTTGAACTATATTAATACAAAGATGTTCAGATGGCCCAAGTTTCTTCAGATGACATTATGATAAGGTCAAAAGAGTTAACATAGCCCCAGGGCAAGATTATAAATATATACTCTAATTAGTTCCAAGTGAATTCAGAATATTTTTTATCTTTCTTACTGACAGCAATGAAAAAGAACACTGCCCTGGCCGGTTGGGCTCAGTGGATAGAGCGTCAGCCTGCGGACTGAAGGATCCCAGGTTCGATTCCGGTCAAGGGCATGTACCTTGGTTGCGGGCACATCCCCAGTGGGGAGTGTGCAGGAGGCAGCTGATCGATGTTTCTCTCTCATCGATGTTTCTAACTCTCTATCCCTCTCCCTTCCTCTCTGTAAAAAAACAATAAAATATATTTTTAAAAAAAGAACACTTTAACTACATTAGTAGCTAGATACCACGTAGCCAAGTGCAAGTTTATCTGCTCTAACAAAGACGTTTGTGGCATCATAGCAGCAATTGGGGCTTCTAATAGTCAATTGGGAATCTATCATTACTCTCTACAATTTGTCTGAATTTTGTAGGGCAGAAGTGGTGAAATAAAGTGACATATGATAGGGACTACTACTCTTGTCCTTATATCCTTTAGGTTTCTAAAGCTAACACTAATCTGTGTCAGTCTCACTGGCATGAAACATCCTGGCCCAGAGTGAAGGTGTATAATTTCAAAGGCTTCCTCTTGGCTTCCTTGTTATGTTATCTCAAATCCCACAGTCCAAGAAATGAAGGGGAAATGGGCCAATTCTAAAATTCTAAAGAACTGAAGGGTATGCCAGAACTAAGGGCATTTGAGTGCATTGAGCCATATATCCCTTCCAATGTGTTATCAAATTCTTTTTGAGTTAGAGTCCTGGTCTTTAGTAGACTTCCCTATATTGAGAATTCAGCCTTCTATTAAAAACTCATAATCTTGTAACTAAATTCTGGACCTGATTCTCAATGGTTTGTGCCCTCCAGCTGCAGGAGATAAAAAACTCTTTATAGGCTGCCAAATATGTATTCTGGTTTTCACTCCTTGCTTTTATTTTTTTATAAATTATCAGTAATCTTCCCTTATTTATTACAATCATTTTTTAAAATTAAATTTATTGGAGCCCTGATCGGTTTGGCTCAATGGATAGAGCATCAGCCTGGGGACTGAAAGGTCCCGGGTTCGATTCCAGTCAAGGGCATGTACCTTGGTTGCGGGCGCATCCCCAGTAGGGGGTGTGCAGGAGGCAGCTAATCGATGTTTCTCTCTCATCGATGTTTCTGACTCTCTATCCCTCTCCCTGCCTCTCTGTAAAAAATCAATAAAATATATTTTTTTAAAAATTAAATTTATTGGGGATAACACTGGTTAATAACATAGCATACATTCCGGGTGTACAATTTTATAATACATCATCTGTATATTGCATTGTGTGCTTACCACCTAAAGTCTAGTCTCCTTCTATCACCATATATTTTACCCCTTTTACGCACTTCATCCCTCTCCCACCCACCTTCCCTCTGGTAACCACCACATTGTTAATGCACCTATAAGTTTGTTTCTTTGTTTTGTTTGTTTGATGCTTACATGTACAATGCAGTGGCATTAAGTACATTCACATTATTTTATAACCATCATCACTATTATTTTTCAAAATATTTTCAGTAGGTTGAAACTGAAACTCTGTATACATTACACAATAACTTTCATTCCCCTCTTCATTCCCCCCCTTTTAAACACTATTTTACCTTCTATTTTTATGAATGTGACCATTCTACTTCTATAAGTGGAATAATACAATATTTTTCCTTTTATATATTGTTTATTTTACTCAGTATAATGTTTTCAAGGTCCACCCATTTTGTAGCATTCCTTTTTTTTATGTTTATTTATTTATTTATTTATTTGGTTTTAAACAACACAATTTATTACCTTACCCTTCTGGAGGTCAGAGGTTTAAATGGGTTGACAGGGCTTCTGGAGGCTTGAGGGGAGAATATGTGTCCTTGCCTTTTCCAGCTTCTACAAGCCTCCTACATTCCTTGGCTTGTGGCCCCTTCCTCCAGCTTCAAAGCCAATGCTGTAGCATCCTCAAATCTCACCCCTGTCTGACCTCAGCTTCCCTTATTACATCTCCTGCTCTCACTCTGACTATCCTGCCTCTCCGCATTCCTTTTTTTTAAAGGTTGAATAATATCCTATGTATGTATATATCATGTTTTGTTTATTCACCTAGAAATTTGGATTATCATCTTTGAAAATCTATATTAATAACACAGGTATATGCAAATTGGTTGGGATGCCCTCACGTAATAACCGAACAGCAGGCTGTGTGGGGCAACCAGGCAGGTAGGGGGGGCAGTTTGGGGTG
>NW_005362012.1:101020-111789 GCF_000412655.1 Myotis brandtii
GGCAGGCAGGTGAGCAGTTAGGAGCCAGCAGTCCCGGATTGTGAGAGGGATGTCCTACAGGGATCAGGCCTAAACCGGCAGTTGGACATTCCCCGAGGGGTCCTGGATTGGAGAGGGTGCAGACTAGGCTGAGGGTACCCCACCCCCGTGCACCAATTTCATGTACCAGGCCTCTAATTGTGAATAATGATGCTATGAACACTGGTGTGCAAATATCACTGTGAGCCCTTACTTTCAATATTTGTGTGTGTGTACCTAGAAGTGAAATTACTGGATCATATGGGAATTCTATGTTTAAATTTTGAGCAACCATCATACTGTTTTCCATAGCAGCTGCACCATTTATATGCCCACCAGCAATGCCCAAATGCTTGAATTTCTCCACATTCTCACGAATAATTATTTTATGCTTTTATTTTATTTATAATAGCCATTCTAATAGGTATGAAATTATATACATTTTGGTTTTGATTTATAATTCCCTAATGATTAGTGTTATGGACTAATGTTGAGGTTCTAATCTCAACTGTGTACATGGGAGTGTATATGGAGATGGGGTCTTTATTGAAGTAATTAAGGTTAAATGTTGTCATAACCATAGGGCTCTAAACCAGTAAGTCTGGTGCCCTTTTAAAAAGAGGAAAAGATACCAGAGTTCTCTCTCTACCATGTGAGGACACAATAAGATGGCTGTGACCTCCAAGTAAGGAAGATAGTTCTCATCTGAAACCAAATTAGCTGGTACCTTTATCTTAGACTTTCTGGCTTCCAGAACTGTGTGAAATAATTTCTATTAAGGTACTTAGTATGTGGTGTTTCTTTTTGTAAGTCCAAGGTAACTAATAAAATTAATGATGTCAAGGATCTTTTCAGGTGCTTTTTGGCCATTAGTATACCATCTTTGTGGAAATATCTATTCTAGCATTTGGCCCATTTTTTTTTATTTTTTATTTGTTTATTTATTCAATTACAGTTTACACTCAATATTATTTTATATTAGTTTCAGGTGTACAGAATAGCCAATAATATTATAATAACTATGTATGATGCCAGGTGGATACTGGAAATATTAGGGGGAACACTTTATAAAGTATATGATTGTCTTGCCCCACTTTTAATTAGGTTGTTTGTTTTATTGTTGAGTTGAAGGATTTTTTATATATCCTGGAAATTAATCCTCTAATAAGATATATACTTTTCAAATATTTCTACCATTCTGTGGGTTGCCTTTTCATACTCATTATAGTATTTTTTGATACACAAAAGTTTTTAATTTTGATGAGGCCCAATTTACCACCTTCTTCTTCTTCTTCTTCTTCTTCTTCTTCTTCTCCTCCTCCTCCTCCTCCTCCTCCTTCTTCCTTCTCTTCTTCCTGTGCTTTTGGTGTTATATGCTAAGATCATTGCTAAATCTAATGTCATAAAGTTTCTCCCCACACCTTTGTTTTTCTTCTAAACTTTTAATAGTTTTAGCTCTTATATTTAGGTCTTTGGTCAATTTTAAACTAATTTTTGTACATGGTGTATAGTAAGGTTCCAAATTAATTTTGCATCTGGATATTTATTTTTCCCAGAGCTCTTTATTACAAATACCTTCATTTCTCCATTAACGAGTCTTGGCACATGTGTTGGAGAATCATTTGACTATATCTGTAAGAATTTATTTCTGGGTTTCTATGCTATTTCATTGGTATATGTGTGTGCCTTTATGCCAATATCACACATTTGATTACCTCAGGTTGTAGTAACTTTTGATATCAGGACGTGTGAGTCCTACACCTTCCCTTTATGTTCAAGATTGTTTTGGCTATTTAGAATCCTTGAGATTCTATATCAGCGGTTCTCAACCTGTGGGTCGCGAACAATGAAAATACATCCTGCATATCAGATATTTACATTACGATTCATAACAGTAGCAAAATTACAGTTATGAAGTAGCAATGAAAATAATTTTATGGTTGGGGGTCACCACAATATGAGGAACTGTATTAAAGGGTCGCGGCATTAGGAAGGTTGAGAACCACTGAATCTCTATGAATCTATATGAATCTTAGGATGTATGTTCCTCTCATCCAATATTGGTATTTTGATACAAATTTGTTAAATTTGTAGAACATTTGGATAGTATTGACATCTCAACAATATTAACTCTTACTATTTATGAACATGGGATAATGATCACAGAATATCAATTTGTTGATGCCTTCTTTAATTTCTTTCAGCAATGTTTTGTTGTTTTCAGAATGTAAGTTATTCATCTCCTTTATTAATCTTGTTTTAATGCTATTGTAAATAGAATTGTTTCCTTAATTTCCTTTTTCAAATTGTTCATTGTTGGTGTACAGAAACAAAACTGATTTTTGCATGTTGATTTTGTATCCTACAGTTTTAATGAATTTGTATATTATTTCTAAAATTTTTGTGGAATATCTAGGGTTTTCTACATATAAGATAATATCATGCTTGAATAGAGATAATCTTACTTTTTTCTTTCCCATGTGGATGCTTTTAACTTCTCTTTCTTGCATAATTTATCGAGCTAGAGTTTTCAATACGATTTTGAATAGTCTCTGAGTATATTCTACTTGGAGTTTGTTGAGTTTCTTGAAAATGTAAATTCATATCTTTCACTCACTAAATTTGGCAAGATTTTTTTGCCATTATTTATTCAAAGAATTTTTCTGCCCCCTTCTCTCGCTCTTCTCCTGGGAATCCCATGATGCATATATTGGTCTGTATGACTATGTTACATTAGTTCCCAAGAAAGGCTCTGATTTTGTTTTTGCTCCTCAGACTCAATAATTTCAAATGATCTGTCTTCAAATTCACTTATTATTTTTTGCCTGTTTAAATATGATGCTGAACCCATCTAGTGAGTTTAATATATTTATTATATTTTTAGTTCCAGAATTTTTGTTTTGTTTTATAATTTCTATCTCTGTTTATATTACTTTCTACATGCATACTTTTTCTGATTTACTTTAGCTTTTGTGTGTATTGTGTGTATTTTTTTAGTTCTTTGAGTGTATTGAAAACAGTTATTTTAATATCTTTGTCAATTAAATCTGCCTGTGCTTTCTCAGGCATGGTTTTAGCCAATTTATTATTATTATTTTTATATTAAGCATGTTTTCCCATTTTTTAGCATGCCTCATGATTTTTTTAAATTGCGGCATTTGAAAAAATAATCACCTTTGCCAATTTTGTTAGACTGACTTTAGGCTAGAGTAGTTTTTCTTTGATTAACTAGGCGTTCTTTGAGGCTAGAGATAAGCCTGTGGTCTTCTTAGTTCTTTCCTCAGCATGCATTTTTCCTAGGCCCATGTATGGCTTTCTCAGGTCTCCTATATATACAAATGCTTTGAATTTATTACTCCAAAAGTCATACCTAACTTCTCCTTGGGGACTTAGATGGTCTCTTGTAATTAACCACACATAATATCTTGCCCTAGATGTCTGCAAGTCTGTAGTTTCATAATCTGTAGCAGTCACAAACTGAGAACATCACTTTTTTTTGCCACCTGGGAACTGCCTTAGACAAGAAAAAAGACAGTCACTAGAAAGGTTAGAATGCTGTAAATAAGGATTTCTCTGCCACTTCCAGTTCAAAAGAGGAAATTGAAAACTAGTCTGCCATCTCCTCCATACCAAGATCAAGCTATGCTGGGAAGGAAGTGAGTCAAGAGCAAGTAAAGACACCATAAAAATTTCTACCCTGTTTAATAGGGCTTTTTCTTGACTGTTCGTTTGATTACTGTAGTCTTTGATGGATTTGCAGAGCTCTCATAAGGTTATTTCAGGCAGTTTATGGCTGTTTTAAAATGTTTCTTATGGTTCTCTGGCCAAGGAGCTCAGTTGGTTAGAGCATTGTCCCTATATGCCAAGGTTGCGGGTTTGATCCCTGGTCAAGGCACATACAAGATGCAACCAACGAATGCATAAATAAGTGGAACAACAAATCTCTCTCTCTCTCTCTCTCTCTCTCTCCCCCTCTCCCTCTAAAAAAATAAAATTAAATGTTTTCATGGGGGCAACCAGGGCTTGGTGCTTTCTAGTGTGCCATTTTGCTCTCATTATCTCTTAAAATGCATGATTTTCCCTAGTAAAATCAATACAATTTTATTGTAATTATATATTTTTTCCACAATTCTTAAATGTTTGATATTTTTTGTGTGCAGTTTGATGTCCTTCCACCACTATACTACCCACTTTAACCCTAGTAAAAGTTGTAACAAATTTTTGCTACTTTATACAAGTAGCTATTTATGTTCCACATACAACTTGTGAATTGTTCCTAATTTCTATTTATTTAAAGGATCAGCAAGCTATGATTCATGAACTGCTTGCATGTATTTATAAATAAAATTAAATTAGAACTCAAGATACTCCCATTTCTTTATGCAGTGTCTATGACTGCTTTCAAGCTACATTGGTAGACTAAGTACTAATTATAATGACTATATGGTCTGCAAAGTCATATTTTTTTTAATTCATTTTATTGATTTTTTACAGAGAGGAAGGGAGATGGATAGAGTTAGAAACATCGATGAGAGAGAAACATCAATCAGCTGCCTCCTGCACACCTCCTACTGGGGATGTGCCCGCAACCAAGGTACATGCCCTTGACCGGAATCGAACCTGGGACCTTTCAGTCCGCAGGCTGACGCTCTATCCACTGAGCCAAACCGGTTAGGGCAAAGTCATATTTCTTACCTGTGTTTTTAAGAAAAAGAAATGTTCTGTCCACAGTTTAGCTGGTTGATAATTCAGCTCCAAACTCTCATCTTAGCATCTGCTTTCTCAAACCAATCCTGGCACCATCTGTTGCTGGTTGGGTTCATTGAAGATTAATGTGCAGAAATGTATGATGGAATGCTTTCAGATATAGTACTTGAGAGAAAAGGGAAACTAAATAGGATTATGAAGAAGGAAAAGTTGGGTTGTGATGGAGTCACAAAAAAGGCCTCAAGTGATGCTATAGGAAACTCTAAATCTGGTATGGCTTATGACTTATTCAAAGTTGGGGTGAGGAAATCAGTTGCTTTGTTTTCCTTCACTTATGATCAGATGCATGAGGATGAACTTGGGGGAAACAGTTATCTAAGTCAAGAGCAATTCCTGGAAGAGAGCTAACACTTGGCAGCACTGTTAGGACCTGGGCAGATGTCTTAATCCTGAGGATGGACTCTGATGACACATCATAGAATCCACTACATGTAAATTGCTAATATTTCAATGTATTGCTTTTCAGGAGTTTTGTTCTCTATGTATAAATTAACAAAATAAAGTAGAATTTAATTGAAACTAAATTATCTCTTTATATTGTTGTATTGGTTGGTAAATAATCTGGTTTCTTTCAAGAATTTAAATAGCAGCAGAAAATTTCCTTTTAATGGTTCCATTATGTTTTGAGTGAAACTATATGTTACATTATTGAACCATTATTAAAGAAAACTTTTTAAAATTGTATGCTTTAAATCAATAAATAATAGATAACTAAATATATTATGATATGACTATGTCCCTATTCCATATGTTCAGGTTTAATATTTATATTGAGTTATAAATTTATATCATTTATTTTTAAAGTATGCTGTTTCTAATAGCTTTCACACTATATGGAATAAAGGCATTCTTTAAGTGTGTGGATTTTTTTGTGTGTCTTTTGGAATTATATGTTTCAGCCAAAGTTTGTGAAAAAGAAAGGGTATCTAACTTGAATCAACCTGAAGTTGTATTGCTGCTTGTTTAGCATATCATAATTTCGTTTTCCTAATGTAAATCACACCTGAATTCCATTTGAATACAATATATTAATTTTAATATATTCTAATTAATTCTACATTTCTGGAGATTTCTCATATGCTAAAGGCATAGGCTTAGCTTTGCAAAAATTCTTAACATGATGGCATCCCAGTTATTATTGCCTTTATGTCAGATTTCTCTACTCTTTGAGCCTGTCTTTTTAGATCGAGGATTTAGACAGCACTTGAATGTATGTTTTATCTTTGCCTCAAGAATGTTTTCAGCAGTTGGCAGATTTAAAGGTACTCTATCAAATTCTCCAATTGTTCTCTCTATATCTGCAGTTCAAAGCATCTGTGGATAAATTGTTTCAATTCATTGTGATACCTTAGGCACTTAAACAAATAGACATAATATTATCACCTTAATCTTCCATACCAGATTTTTTTTCTCTAGACTGTTTAAAGCCATCAAAGAATAATCACTTAGTGAATTCCTGCTGAGCAATTTGAAGGGAAAATAGAGAATTTCTTAGTACATAAAAATACATAGACAGCTATGGAATGAGATAATAACTACATGAAAACAGCTAAAGAATGTTTGTCAAAAACCTTTTACACCTCCATGACTTCTATTATGTTTAGATTTAAGTAAAATTACAGATTTTTGTAGTTAAGCATTATTTTCCTTTTTTCACCTAAGACCAAAGCTTCTCTCTCTCTCTCTCTCTCTTTACAGAATGCAAGAGCACCAGTCTTATGAAATTAATCATCTGACTTTATCTGGATCAATTACCATTGTAGATATAAAATGGCAAATTCATTGAGCAACACAAGTTAGAGGTTATGGTCTAGTATACAGTTAAACAATAAATGCTAGCCTAGAATTGCAATTTTTAGTCTATATTTCTTCTAAGGGCCCATTTACTATTACCACCTGATTATATTCATTTTTTAAAGAATCACCACCACAGGAAATACCTACTTTAAGATATTTTATAATAAATAGTGAAAATGCAATAACTTTGAAAGAACAGCTATGTGCAACTTGCAGGTGTTTACAAAATCTATATCTTGGATAATTATATGTCTCCTCTCTGTTGGCAACCACTATTTTTGGAATGCTATCAACGTAGAATTAAGATTTACTTACAGAAGTTTCTCTTGTTTATTCTTTCCAAAAAGTTTTTATTTATATTTAACTTAAAAACACAGAGGAGCTTGGAAGCTTTCAGATAAGGCTGATAAAAATAGAGACAATAATTGAAGAAGAAAAAATTATCACTGTTTCAGAGAAGTGCCATGTTTGTATTGATGTACAAATTTGTAAACAAATTTATACAAAAACTAAATTATATAACCTTGGAACATAAAGATGGAAGAGAAAAATACTCCCCAGGTATTGGAAATTTTCCTTGAAATAGTAATATCCTTTCTCTAAAAAACTTGCTATGTTTGCCTTGGCTGGTTTGGCTCAGTGGATAGAGCGTCAGCCTGTGGACTGAAGGGTCCTGGGTTCGATTTCAGTCGGGAGCACATGCCCGGGTTGTGGGCTCGATCCCCATAGGGGGCATGCACGAGGCAGCCCATCGGTGATCTCTCTCATCATTGATGTTTCTATCTCTCTCTCCCTCTCCCTTTCTCTCTGAAATCAATAAAAAAATATTTAAAAAGAGAAAAAAAATAAAAATCTTGCTATGTTTAATATATGTTTAATGATCACTGTTTGGCTCACAATATACTAGTAATCTAAGATAATTTTGTACAAATTAGAGAGAGCAGAAGAAAGTTTGATTATTAAATATATTTCTGAAAATAAGATAAAACAGTTGAACCAATAACAATTAGAAAAAATAAATGAGCTGATTAATTAATTTAAACATATTTATTATTGCCAATTATATTCTGAATTCTGTGAGGATAGCTATGAACATAACACAGTCTACTCTCACGGAGTTAAATTATGGTACAGGGGAAGGATACTAAGCATCCTATATAATAAAAGCCTAATATGCTAAGTGCCCGGTCATAAGTCAGCCATTCAACCAATCAAAGTGTAATATGCTAATGATATGCTAAGGCCACTCACCACTGGCTATGACGTGCACTGACCACCAGGGGGCAGACAGTCAATTGGTGGACCAGTCGCTATGACATGCACTGACCACCAGGGGGCAGACACTCTGACTGGTAGGCTAGCTTGCTGCTGGGGTCTGGCTAATCGGGACTGAGCGAGACAGGCCGGATATGCTCTGGAGCCCTCCCACGGTCTCTCCCCAGATGGCCAACCTCCTGCGTCCCTCCCCGGCCTTGATCATGCACTGGTGGAGACCCTTGGCCTGGACAGCGCCCTCTCACAATCTTGGACCCCTCAGAGGATGTTGGAGAGCCGATTTTGGCCCGATGGCAGAACAACCGGTAGCTATGATGCGCACTGACCACCAGGGGGCAGATGCTCAATGCAGGAGCTGCTCCCTGGTGGTCAGTGCACTCCCAAAGGGGGAGTGCCACTCAGCCAGAAGCTGGGCTCACGGCTGGCGAGCACAGAGGCAGTGGCAGGAGCTAAGGATGTCCAACTGCTGGCTTGTATGTGTGTTTTTTATGTGTCTTATTTCATAAGACTGGTGCTCTTAACAACCCCTGAGGGCTCCCGGACTGTGAGAGGGTGCAGGTCGAGCTGAGGGACACCCCCCTCACTTGAGTGCACAAATTTTGTGCACTGGGCCTCTAGTATAATATAATGACAGGTAGTAATTAGGGCCATGAAGACAAATAAATCAGTAAAATTGTGCAGCTTCTTGTTTTTTATTGATTTCAGAGAGAAAGGGAGAGAGAGAGAGAGATAGAAATATCAATGATGAGAGAGAATCAGTAGTCAACTGCCTCCTGCATGCCCATCACTAGGGATAGAGCTGCAACCTGGACATCTGCTGTGACAGGAATCAAACCATGACCTCCTGGTTCATAGGTGATGCTCAACCACTGAGCCATGCTGCTTGGGCAAATTGTGCAGTTTCTTGAAGGCCATA
Organism: Myotis brandtii; assembly: GCF_000412655.1. NCBI lineage: Eukaryota > Metazoa > Chordata > Mammalia > Chiroptera > Vespertilionidae > Myotis > Myotis brandtii. The sequence goes on from NW_005362012.1 coordinate 109,794, forward strand.
GTATGTCTTATAGGCCATTATAAAAATTTTGGAATTTGTTCTAATTCTACTGAGAATCCCTTGGCTGAGTTTGAACAGGGGAGTGAACGTCTTTTATTTATGTTTTAAAAGCATAGATGGAAAACTTCAGATTCTGCCAAGATGGAGCAGCCCAAATAATCCCTGGTTTTCCATATTTTAAGGAAACATTAGAAACAACACAATAAACAAGTGTAGGAAGACTCTAAAAGATGGAATGAAGGTAAACAGTCTGTGCACCTTAGAACTTGAGGAAAGATATGGTGTTGAGTTCCCAGGTTTCCTTACTGCTAGATATATGTTCCAACAGGGCACTGCAAGTCTCCCACTCCGAAGTAGCAATGGGTTTAGACAAGGGAAGCTCTAAGTAACGCTTGTCTCCACAGCAATACAACATGGAACAAGGTGGTATAACAGCAAAAAAACCTGTTTTTGCAAATACACACCCTATTCTATACAAATATTAAAGGAAAGATTGCAACAACAAAACATCCTTAGGATTTCAGCACATCTGAGAAAGAAGTGGCTATATTAATATCAGAAAATTAGTCCTGAGATGAAAGTGAATTTCTAAAGATAAAGATGGTCATTACATAATAATAAAGTGGTCAATCCACCAGAAACACAAAAACCCTAAATATGTATGTATCGAAAACAGAGCCTGAAAATACATGAACCAAAACCAAATATAACAACAAAAGGAAAAATAGGTGAATTGGGCTACAATCATATTTAAAACTTCTGTGCATCAAAGGACACAATCTACAGAGTGAAAAATCAAATCTATAAAATGAGAGAAATTATTTGCAAATTATATATCTGATAAGAGGTTAAATCCAGAATATATAAAAAATTCTTACATTAAAGAACAAACAAGCCAATTTAAAAAATGGCAAAAGACCTTAATAACTATTTATCCAAAGAAGATATACAAATGTACAAGTACATAAAAAATGTTGAACACCACTGATCATTAGGACAATGCAAATCAAAACCACAAATGTGAAGGGATTAAGTACATATTGGTAGTGACAAAATAGTCATGGGAATGTAAAGTACAGAATAGGGGGTATAAGGGATGTAGGAAATATAGAATAGGGATATAAGGAATAGGGAGTAGGGAATATAGTCAATAGCATTCTAATAACTATGTATGGTGCCAGGTGGGTACTGGAAATAGTGGTTGGAACACTTTGTAGTGTATATGATCATCTAACCACTATACTGTACACCTGAAATTAATACAAAATAATATTGAATGTGAACTGTAATTGAAAAATAAAGTTAAAAAAAACCCACTACACATAGATAAGTTTGGCTACTATAAGAAAATCAGAATGTAGTAAGTTTTGGTGAGGATGTAGAGAAATTGGAATCATTGTATGTTGTAGGTAGGGATGTAAAATAGAGCAATCCTATGAAAAATAGTCTAGTGGTTCCTCAAAAAATTCAAAATAAAATTTCTATGTAACCCAGAAATTTGACTTCTGGTTATAAACCAAAAATATTTTAAAGCAAGTACTCAAAGAGATATTTGTAACCCATGTTCATGACAGCATTATTTGCAATAGCCAAAATATAGAAGAAATGTGTCTAACAACAATGAATGAAGAAAATCTATATCTACACTAATAAAAGAGAAACATGCAAATTGGTGTCACTTCGCTACTCCCACCAGCCAATCAGGGTGAGTATGCAAATTAACTGAACAAAGATGGCGGTTAATTTGCATATACAGGCAAGGAGCAAAGACTGAAGGCTCTGGCCCAAGCGAAGACTGAAGACTGAAGATGACTGAAGACTGAAGACGACTGAAGACTGAAGAGGCTCGGCTTCTCTGCTGCGGTCGGAGCGGAGAAACCTTCTCCTCGAGGCTTGGCTTCTCCAACGAGGCCGGAGTGAAGGCCTAGGTCCCAGGTGCCAGAGGAAAACCTGTGCTGGCAGGGGAAAGGAAGGCCTATTGCATGAATCTCTTCAT
>NW_005362012.1:111880-121648 GCF_000412655.1 Myotis brandtii
TAGCCAGAGACCGTAACACCATCAAGACCATAACAACCTAAGGACAGATTGCTATGATACCCACTATGTCCAGCGAACTGGACTGATCCAGGCCAATCGCCCCCAACTCCCCGATCAGGGCAGGGTCAGCCAGCCAACCTCCTTGGCTGGCAGAAATTTGGGGTCCAGGAATCTTGGAGTTGCTCGGTCTCAGTCTTGGGCAGCTGCATGGGCAAAGCTCTCCTTTGGTGGAAGTGGACCCAGGATCAGGGCACTGGAGTTGAGAATGGGGTGGGAAGGCTTTCCTCGCAGTCCATGCACAGCACCTGGGCATCTGTCCCTGGTTGGAACAGTGGCAGGAATAGGGGCTGTGGGGCGAGGGCACAACGGCACACAGGAGCCAGGAGCTGCAAGGCCAGACATGGGCTCTTACCCCACCCACTGGGCCCAACAGCACCAGCAGGTGGGCCATGATGTGCAGCAAGGCCCTGGGCTGCAGATGGGAGGGGATGCTAGGAGGACAAGGCCCCAAGCCAGACAGAGCCCTGAGCAGCATGGGCAGGGTATGAGCTGGAAACCCTGGCAGGGTGGGTGGGGCTGCAGCCCTGTGCCTTTTTGGCCTTGGCCTTGGAATTCAGAGGTCAGCCCCACTTCAAGAGAGAGGACGTGGTGGAAAGAGGCAAGACCACAGGAGGGATAGGAAATGTTGTAGCCATCTTCAGGAAACACAGCTGCCATGGTCTTCAGTAACTATGAACAGATAATCTTTGGTTTCGGTTCTACAGAAGAGGAAGATGAGACTCAAAGAAGGGAGCCTTCCACAACACCTCACCCACTTCTCATACCTGACCCTGTGCAGCATTGTTTTCATTGAAAGTAGAGGATCCAAAATGTTTTTAGATCTTTTCTATTTTAGGAAGGAAATAATTTAGCACAGGGAATTGGTGCTTGGAAAATCATCACAAAGCTGGAGGAATGGGTATTAGGCTGGGCCTCCAGGAAAGACTCCCTGCCCAGCAGGAGGATATGCCCCCTCAGCCACAACTGAATTCTAGGATACTGGCACAGCTGTGACCAGGGGATCAGGAAACTGCTGTCCCCACAAGTGCCCTCCAGCTCCCACAAAACAGGTCACTGGGCACTGCCTCTGCTACAACTGCCTGTGCACAGCCTGGATTCTGCTGCAGAAAACCTTTGCATCTCTGCAAACATGATCACCAGCAGCAAACAGCCAAAATTGCAGGAAGATGCCTCTGCCCCACTTCTGCCTTCAAAATATTGTGCAAGTGCATCCATTCGGCAGAAACAAATGTATATCCAGAAACCTAGCTGCAAGGAATTTGAGCAATTTCAGACTTTCGTCTAGGAGTGAGATCTTGCCAATGTACCTCATGTGCCTGGTATTGATAAAAATGGGGGTCGGCTGGTGGGGCTCAGGGGTTGAGCATTGATCTATGAACCAGGAGATCACAATATGATTCCTGGTCAAATTTCGGGGTTGATCCTCAGAGGGGCGTGCAGGAGGCAGCTGATCAATGATTCTCATCATTGATGTTTCTATCTATCTCTCCTCCCTTCCTCTGAAATCAATAAATATTTTTTAAATGGGGTCATGCTGTATATATGTGTTATAACAAGTTTTTCACTTCATAGATCACTAATGTCTTTTCTGTTAAAACCATACTTAGAGAACATTATTTATTTATCATTCATTTTAATTGATTTCAGAGAGAAGAAGGGAGAGAGAGAGAAACATTGTTCCATTGTTTTCTGCACTCACTGGACTGGGTATTGAATCTGCAAACTGGGCATGTGCCCTGACTGGCAATCAATCTACCACTTTCTGGTGTATGGGACGATGCTATGCTGGTACCCTGACCCCAAATTCCAGCCTCCAGAACTGTGAGGAAAATACATTTCTGTTGTTTAAGCCACACAAATTTATGATATTTTGTTATGGCTGTCTGAACTGACTAATCTATACTAATAAAAGGGTAATATGTTAATTAGACCAGGTCAACCGGACATCTTCCGGTCGTCCTTCCAGATAAAGCCACAGTGTCGGGGGCCAAGGCAGAGGCGGTTAGGGGTGATCAGGCTGGCAGGGGAGCAGTTGGGGCAATCAGGCCGGCAGGGAAGAGCAGTTAGAGGAATCAGGTCAGCAGGGGAGAGTAGTTAGGGGCAATCAGGCTGGCAGGCAGAGTGGTTAGGGGAGATCAGGCAGGCAGGCAGGTGAGCAGTTAGGAGCCAGCAGTCCTGGATTGGAGAGGGATATCCAACTGCTGGTTTAGGCCCTGCAGGATCGGGCCTAAACCGGCAGTCAGACATCCTCCGAGGGGGTTCCGGATTGGAGAGGGTGCAGGCCAGGCTGAGGGACCCCCCACCCCGTGCATGAATTTCATGCACCGGGTCTCCAGTTGTACTATATACATACAATAGAATATTACCCAACCTTAAAAAGGAAAGACATTCTGAAACATTTTACAACATGGGTAGAACCTAAAAACATTATGAAAAGTGAAATAAGTCAGTCACAAAAGGACAATTGCTGTATTATTCCACTTATATAAAGTAACTAGAATATCCAAATTCTTAGAAACAGAAAGTTGAATTGCTGTTACCAGGGCTTAGGTGGATGGAGGAATGAAGAGTTATTATATAAACAATATGGAGTTTTAGTTTGAAAATATTAAAAAGGGTTCTGGAAATAGATAGTGGTAAAGGCTTAAAATAATGTGCTTGTATTTGATGCCACTGAACTGTACACTTAAAGATGTTTATAATGTTAAATTTTATGTAAAGTATATTTTATTACAATAAAAATTTTAAATAAAAATCTAATAGAAAATCTTTGAGATCACAAGCTGGAAAAATATATTTTTTTAATTTTTCCTTTAAAAAATATATTTTGATTGTTTTACAGAGAGGAAAGGAGAGGGATATAGAGAGTTAGAAACATCGATGAGAGGGAAACATTGATCGGCTGCCTCTTGCATGCCCCCTACTGGGGATCAAGCCCCACAACCCTGTGCCCTTGACTGGAATCAAACCTTGGACCCTTCAGTCTGCAGGCCGACACTCTATCCACTGAGCCAAACTGGTTAGGGCTAGAAAAAGAATTTTTAGTCATTAAACCCAAAATTTGATCTATAAAAAAAATATTGATATGTTGAACCTCATCAAAATTAAAAAACATTATTTGTGAAAGAGCCTATAAAGAAGATAAAAACACAAGCTAAAGACATAGAAAATGTTTGTGATACTTCTGAAAAACAAATATAAATAAATATAAATATAAAAGAATATAAATAAATCTCGAAATGCATCAGTAAAAATATAATTAGAAAATGGGCAAAAAAAACTTGATAGACATTATACTGTAGAGATTGCAAATAGTCATGTGAAAAGATTATCAACATCATTACATACTAGTGAAATGCTATATAAAATCACAAAGAGCTATTACTATAAATGTATCTGAATGACTAAAATAAAATCATGGTAACAACAAATTCCAATGAAAATGTGAAAATATAGACTCATTCTTATATATCCATGCTATGGAATACTACTCAGCAATAAAAAAACTGAGCTAACAATACACACAACAACCTGTATGTATCTCCAAAAAATTATGCTGAGTGAAGAAAATCCAATCCAAAAGATATATACTGTATGATTCCATGTGTTTAATATTCCTTAAATAAAAAAAAATGGAAATGCACAGAAGATTACTAGTTGCAGTGCATTGAGGAGGTGAGAGATTATTGGATGTGAATATAAAAGGGAAACAGAAGTTACCTAATAATACGTGCTTTAATAAAAATGTACTTTGTTACCTGGATATAGACTTTGACAGACAAAAAGATATGCAAAGAGACCAGTTCAGAGTCAATTGAAGGAGTGGCTTGTCTTATAACAGTGATGGCGAACCTATGACACGTGAACTCATTTTTTTGGTTGATTTTTCTTTGTTAAATGGCATTTAAATATATAAAATAAATATCAAAAATATAAGTCTTTGTTTTACTATGGTTGCAAATATCAAAAAATTTCTATATGTGACACGGCACCAGAGTTAAGTTAGGGTTTTTCAAAATGCTGACACGCCGAGCTCAAAAGGTTCGCCATCACTGTCCTATAGTCATATCTACAGAAGTTCCATAAGATATTATATCTTGGGTATATTTTAAAGGCAGAATTAATAGGATTTCTTAATAAACAGATATTAAGTGTGAGAAAAAGAGAGGAATCAAAGATGACTCACAAGGCAATGGGATGCCATTTATTGAAATGGGGAGACCTAGTAAAAAGCAAGTTTTAGAAATAGTAGTGATCTGGAGTTTAATATTTCATGCATTCAGATAGAGATAGGTGTTGGAAATCTTACTGCAGATGATAAGTAAACAGATATGAGTCTTTAGTTCAAAATGGAGGTTTGAATTAGAAATATCAATTTTGGGATCTTCAGCATAGAATTGATATTACAGCCAGGAAACTAGATACAGCCACTTAAGAATTTGGCAGGGGTGAATATATTTTTAATTAGTGTTTTGAGATTCTTCAGATATATTTTCAGAAGTGGAATCACTGGGACATAAGCCAGTTACATTTTTAATTTTTTGAGGTAACTCCATACTGCTTTTCACAGTGGCTACAACAATCTGCATTCCCACCAACAGTGCATGAGAGTTCCCTTTTCTCCACATCCTCACCAACACTTGTTGTTTGTTGATTTATTGATGATAGCCATTCTGACAGGTGTGAGGTGATATCTCACTGTGATGTCAAATATTTTACTGTCTATGTTTTCTACTAGGATTTTTATGGTTTCAAGTCTAACATTTAATTCTCCTGTGATCACTGCAGCATTATTTACAACTAGAGGCCCAGTGCATGAATTCATGCATGGGTGGGGTCTCTTGGGGTGGCCTATGGGGATTGGGCCAAAACTGTCAGTCCAACATCTCCTGCCACTCCTGCCTGCCACCCCACTCATCCTGGCCCCGCTGCGCCTGCTGTGGGCTCATGCCCAGTCAGTCACGATCTCATGCTCTGCAGTGGCACTCGCCAGCCATGAACCCTGCATCTGGCACCAGTCCCAAGGGAGAGAGGCGGGATGTAATCAGCCCTCCAGGTGGGCAGTGGGACGCCCTTGCTGGCCCGGGATCTGGATCCATCCTGCTGACATTCATGCCAATTGTTGGGAGCCACCTGGCGGCTGCTTTTATATCCGTTCTTCCTTGCTGAGCTTCTAGGGAGGGGAAGCAGCTGCCATGCCTGAGGCTGACTTCCAGGAGGAGGCCACTGGTTCGTCTGTGCCTGGCCCATTCTCTGGAGATTGGACCTGCAGGACTACTGAGGGAGTGAGTGGCTACTGCCTGGCTGGTGGGCCGCCAGGAAGGGTTGTTCAGCTGAGTGGCACTCCTGCTGTGGGAGGGCACTGACCACCAGGGGGAAGCTCCTGCATTGAGTGTCTACCACCTGGTGGTCAGTGTGCATTATAGCGACTGGTCGACTGGTCATTTGGTTGTTCGGTTGTTCAGTCGATTAGGCTTTTATATATATATCGATAGCCCAGATTTGGAAGCAGCCCAAGTTTCCATCAGTAGATGAATAGATTAAAAAAAAAAACTTTGGTACATTTATGCAATGGAATACCAATAGGCTATGAAAGAAGAAGAAGAATTAGAAGAAGAAGAAGAAGAAGAAGAAGAAGAAGAAGAAGAAGAAGAAGAAGAAGAAGAACAAGAAGAAGAACTTACCCTTTGTGACAGCATGGACAGCATTATGCTAAGTGAAATAAGCCAGTCAGAGAAAGAAAGGTACCATATGATTTCACTCATATGTAAACTCTAACAAAATAAACTAACAAAGTAGAAATGGACTTATAGATAGAGAACAGTCTGACAGCTGTCAGAGAGGACAAGGATTGAAGGGCTGGGTGAAAAGGTGATGGGATTAAGCAAAAAAAAAAAAGAGGAGAAAAACTCATAAACACAGAAAACAAACAGTAAGCTGATTACCAGAGGAAAAGAGGTGGGCAGGAAGAGAAGAGGTATAGGGAGGATAAATGGAGATGGAAGGAAACTTGAATTTGGGTGGTGAACATACAATACAATATATAGATGATATATCATAGAATTGTACACCTGAAACCTACATAATTTTATTATAACAATGTTACCACAATAAATTCAATTTAAAAATAAATACTTAAATTACATTAAATTAAAAAGAAAAGAATTTGGCAGAAGTAAGCCTTGGGGATTTCCTAAAATTAGACTTGTAGAGAATCAAATATATAAACAAATACATTTATTACTTTAAAAGTTAGCAGGAAAAAATGCATGCATTTTCACAACAGTGAAATAGCAGAAAAAAAATGGGTGAACATGATGTGAAAAAAGAGTTTTCAAGAGGCAGAAAAGAATTAATCTTGTAAGGCAAGATTTGGACATTGCATTTGGCAAGTTAGAGATCCTGGTAAATTAATATACTAACTGCCGGGGTTCTTGTCCCAGCCTCAAGAAGGGTTCAGGAATCTGGAAAAGGCGCTGTGCGTAGATGACTTAGGAATCCAGGGACTAATAAAGAGTCCGAAGACAAGATATAATTTTGAAAGGCATTGGGGGTCAGAGGACCTTCAGCTAAAGGAACTGAAGACTCCCTCCTTGTCTAGGACCCTTGCCTTTATGAACACAATTTGTCCTAAGGCAAGGTGGAGATAATACACTTCAAAGGGTAAGGTTTCAAAGGGTACAGAAGCATTGTCAGTTTGGGGGAATTAGCCTACAGCTGTTCAGGTGTTTGGCCAGTAGGAGGCAATAACATGTAGATTAAGATGCCCTTTAACTGTCTGGCAGCCACAATCAGTTTCCTATTCAGGTTTGGGAAAATGCCTTTAGCCATTCCCAACAGGTGACTACATGTGTGACTCAACCCTGTTGAGTCCCCAAGTCTCATCAACCTTTTGATGAAACTCTTGAAATTATGACATGCTGGAATTGGTTCCTGGCACTAACAATTCTAATTTCAGAAGCGTGGACAGGGAAAAATGAAGATTACTAAAGTGGTTTCAGAAAAAAATTATGATATAATGATGACATTCAGTTTAGTAATTTATCTCAATATATCTTTTTACTCTAAAGAGGAAAAGAGAAATGGAATGGTAGATTTATGGTTGTGTGAGGATTTAATATTTTAGATGGATATATTATAGCAAGTCTGCATTTGGAAATGAGCCAAAGTAATTGAGAAATTAATGATGCAAGAGAGACAAATAATTATACATGCAGAGTCCTTGAGTAGGAGAGATTTAATGCACAGGTGGGATGGGAGTGATAAAATAGAAGCAAAAATAATTTGTCCCTTATAGCAAGAAGGAAAATAGAGTACTTTTATAGCTGTTTATAAGTCAGTAGGTTTTGTGGTAGGAAATAATAAGTCTTCTTTTGATATTTTTTCTCAATGTAATAAAAGGCAACTTCATCAGCTAAAACTGAGGATATAGAAGTAAATTGAAAGTATTAAGACAGAGGAGAACTTATGTTAGTTATTGAGAGAGTAAATTGGCTAGGCAAGATTAATAATGTTACTGGGAATTGCTGAACATGCAATATTTGTAGTCAAATATTTACAGTAAGGCAACCTGACAAGTTTCTGTGCTTTTTTCAGACTTGTTCATCTGCTTGGGTACAGAAGTGGCATACCTGTATATTAAACTTAGTCAGTGTTGTTGTTTCTTCAGGAATGTTTTCATTGATAAACAGAGAGGCCAGAGGGTTGAGAGGCACAAAGGAGTTACTACAATGATGAGCTGTGGAACAATGCTGGGTAAAGAGGGAGGTAAGGATATGAAACAAGTGAGGGAAAATGAAGAGCTAGTAAGGTCAATAGATAAGTCCAACTGGGTTGGAAAAATATAAGAATTGAATAATAGAAAGAGATTGAGCTGATATGTAGCAGTTATGTGTCATAGAATGATAGGTTTAAACCTGAGACTTTGGAAATGGTAATTATTGGTAAAGATGAGGCTATGACATACACATAAAGCTGAAATGTATGGAGGAAACAAAGTATTTTAGCAAAGAAAATAAAGTAATTCACAACTCATAATGTTAGTTAAATAATTTCTCTGAATGTTAGAATCACTAAGAATTATGACATGATTTATATAACTGGTCAGTTAAAAGCACTGCATTTGCTACTGGTGTATGAGATGGTGGGGTTGAGGTGCTGAGTATTTAATCCACGAGGTCTGTGTTAACTCAAATTAGTATCAAAATTGAATGGAATTGTAGGACATCCAGCTGGTGTCACAGGAGATTGCTTGGTGTAGGGAAAACACACACACACACACACACACACACACACACACACACACACGCATACAGTGTCATAAGTGAAGTGTTGTAAGTGTGCATAAAGAAAAACAGTGAGTTTTCCCTAGACACTATGCTAATTATTTTAATCCTAAAATGGCAAAGTAATGATGCCAATATTTTATCTGTTGAATTTTTCAAGTTAATATGAAACAGGATTTGGCATTTCCTTTTCCAGCCTGCCACTCAAAGCAAACATGATGGTAAGGAAATCACATTGTCCCCAACTGAGTAGTTTATCTCTACCTGCCCTATAGTGATGAAAGGAATACTATAATAAGCATTCAAGCTCTGTCATTAACCTAAGGTTATTATTTGAGTAAGTTGTGTCCTGTTACTGAAAAATGATATTTTAAGATGGTGACATTAAAAGAGGTCTGTCTTTCTGACTTGAACCTAGCCCATTAAATATTTAATAATAATTGGCCAACTAAAAAGTATTACATGTTAGGCATAATACTCAATCCCTTACATTTCTTATCTCATTTAGTCCTTACAACACAACTAGTTTACAGATAAGGACATTAAAACTTAAATTACTTTTCCCAGTCATATAGCTACTGATGTTAAGCTGCCTAATCACAAATCAATTACTTTAACTGTTAGGCTTTACAGATAGTATGCTATAAAATGTCAGATGGCATAAAACAAGAAGGTTGAACTACTAAGACTGATAACAGAATCCAGATTAAAAATTATTTTGGCATAGCAGAATATTAGCTCACACTAATTATACTGAAAAAAATGAAATTTAACTGGCAGAAATTAAGGTCTGATTTTAATATTTTCGTTAAAGATAAAAAATAAAGGATGTCAAGACTAGCTGGAGAGAGCCCTGATAACAAAGGACAGAAAGTGGAGACCACATAGAGACTGGTAGGAAGGACAGAGGCACAAAAGAGCTAGCCAAGCTCCCACAGACAGCAGCTGAAGTTCCAGAGAGATATCTGCAACTGTGAGGGGTTATCACTAAGAACTCTGGGGTCTAATCCTCAAACTGTGCACCACAGCAGAGAGCACCAGAACTAAGAAAGATGCCCACATAACTTCTGGCTGTGAAAAGCAGCAGGGTTGCTGTCTGCCAGAGAAAGACAACTGGAAATGCAGGCACCCTATTAAAGGGCCAATGCACAAAATTCTGTGTGTAGCCACTCATCTTTGGCTTTGGAAGAGGAAGGGCAGAGTAGACTGGAGCTGTGTGAGCAGAAGCCAGTGTTGGGGGATCTGGAGTTAGAGATCACAAGGCAGACACCTGTTTCCTGTGCTGAGTAATTCCTGCAAGCAGTAGAGGTCATCCTACTCAGGTAGACATTTGTTATCTAGTTGTTTTTTGCCTGGCGGGAAGACAGTTTACCCACCCTATTTTATTTTTTTTATTTTATTTTAAATATATTTTATTGATTTT
>NW_005362012.1:121904-123533 GCF_000412655.1 Myotis brandtii
CTCATTAGTCAACAGAGCCAAATATCAACAGTACAATGATTGAAATTTTTTTTGAGAGCCAAATTTTTTAAACTTAAACTATATAGGTAGGTACATTGTTATTAACTTAATTAGGGTACTCCTAAGTCTTAGGAAGAGCCACACTCAAGGGGCCAAAGAGCCGCATGTGGCTTGCGAGCTGCAGTTTGTCGACCACGGGCCTATAGGCAAGAGCAATTGCCCCACCTTGTTGGAAAAATTCTTACCACACCTATGGACCATTGCCTGAGGGCTACTCAAGACTGAATCAAATCAGTCTGCTGGCAGAGGTGGTCTCTGGAGTCTTTGAGTCTTTGCCTGACCTAATTAGTCAGAAACAGCTTTTAACACTTTCCTTCACTAGAGATTTGGATGAATAGCTGATCTACCTAATACATAGTCAAAAACCCAAACAGGAGGCCAAAATGAGGAGCCAAAAATAACCCCCAAATGAAAGAACAAGAGAATCCTCCAGAAGAAGAGATAAATGAAATGGAGATAAGAAATTTATTTATTTATTTATTTTTTAAATATATTTTATTGATTTTTTACAGAGAGAAAGGGAGAGGGATAGAGAGTTAGAAACATCGATGAGAGAGAAACATCGATCAGCTGCCTCCTGCACATCTCCCACTGGGTACATGCCCTTGACCGGAATCGAACCTGGGACCCTTCAGTCCGCAGGCCGACGCTCTATCCACTGAGCCAAACCGGTTTTGGCGAGATAAGAAATTTATATTATGTACAGTTCATAATAATGATGGCAAAGATGATCAACAACATGAGAAAAACTATAGTAACTATGAGAAAAGAACAGTCAGAAATAAAGAATGACAGCACAAATAGAGAACCCATGGGAAGAAATACTCAGCAGATTAGGGGAAGCTGAGGATAAGATTGGTGAATGAGAAGACAGGGTAGGAAAAAAATCACTTAATCAGAGAACTAAATAGAAAATAATTAAAAAACAGGACAGCTTAAGGGAGCTGTGGGACAACATGTGATATAACAATATTCGCATAGTAGGTGTGCCAGAAGAGGCAGAAAGGGAGAAAGGGATAGAGAACCTGTTTGAAGGAATAATGACAGAAAACTTCTCAAATGTGCTAAAGAAAAAGTCACACAAGTTCAAGAGGCACAGAAAGTACCAACCAAGAAGAACCTAAAGAAGCCCGTGCCCAGACACATCATAATTAAAATGCCAAAAATTAAAGACAAAGAAAGAAACTTGAGGCAGTGAGAGAGAAACTGTTATCTACAAAGGAGCTCCCATAAGGCTGTCATCTGATTTCTCATCAGGAACTCTACAGGCCAGAAAGGAATGTCATGAAGTACTCAAGGTAATGGAAAGAAAGGATCTGAAACCAAAATTGCTATATTCAGCAGGGCTAGCATTCAAAATAGATGGTGAAATAAAGAGCTTCCCAGGGGAGAAACCAAGATGGCGGCATAGGTAAACACCAGAAATTGCTGCCTCGCACAACAACTTCAAAAAAACAACTAAAAGACAAAACGGACATCATCCAGAACCACAGGAAGGCTGGCTGAGTGGAAATTCTACAACTAGAAGGAAAGAGAAAAGCACACTGAGACTCAGAGGAGGTGCGGAAG
>NW_005362012.1:125059-128184 GCF_000412655.1 Myotis brandtii
AAAAAACTAAAGGAGTTCATCACCACCAATCTAGCATTATAAGAAATGCTACAGGGACAGCTGTAATGAGAAGAAATAGAGAGAGAAACCTAGGAATACAGAATTAAAATGAAAATAAATAAGTACCTATCAATAATAACCTCAAATGTAAATTGATTAAATTCTCCAATCCAAAGACATAGGGTAGCTGAGTGGATACAAAAACATGACCCAACTATATACTGTCTACAAAAGACCCATCTCAGAATGAGACTCACACCGGATGAGAGTGAAGGGATGGGAAAAAAATTCAGGCAAATAGAAATGAAAAAGAAAAAAGCTGAGGTAGCAATACTCATATATGACAAAATAGACTTCAAAATGAAGGCAATCACAAGAGCCAACAAAGGTTACTACATAATACTAAAGGGAATGATCCAACAAGACTATATAACCCTGGTAAACATATATGCACCTAACATAGGAGCACCTAAATATATACTTGCCTACTCTTTGTTCATGCACTCATATAAATGCTCTGCCCACTCACACATAACCCACAGGCACAGTGCTGTAGAATAAAAACTCACACAATCCTAGGCTAACAACTTATTCCAAATTATGTAGTACTTAATTGATAAATATGAATACTCATACAAATAATAACATTTGATATAAATCAATAACATGCTAAGGGACTAAAGTACAGTTTAAAATGCTTTGAGCTTGGTGTGCTCAGGCACATTTTGGAGGAAAATCACAAAAATAAAATATGTACAGATTTTTTTGTGAAAGTAACATTCAGAAGCTTAAAAAGAGTAATTAAAAATTCAAATTGTGATTGCTAACATTACAAAAAATTGTGATGGATGGTCTGGAAAATATAAATATAATTGACTGAATTTTAAGTTGTTGATCTAAATGATAAATTCAAATAAATCTTCCAGGAGATGTAAAAAGTTAAAGTGCATGCAGAATATAGGTATATGAGGCTAGTCATCAATTTTATGAGAATTCCTTTGAAAAGTAAAGGAGAAAGACAATGGAAAGGTGGAAATAATCCGAACGAAAGTATACTAAATCACCATGCAGTGGCAAGAGGCATGTCTTCTAATTTAAAACTTTCCACTTAGAAACAAAATTCTTTATTAATAAAAGCTACATTATGAAGAAACTTCAAAGCATAAAAGATAAGAAGTAAATTATAAAAGCTTATCTGAGAGTAAACTAAAGTATGTCTGAAGTTTTCTATAATTCTTATCAGCAGTGATGAATACTAGCAAACAATAAGAGAGTATCTATGCAGGCAAAGTTCTGAGGGCAAATATTTTCACCTAGAATTCTATACCCATCCAAATTATCAATCATATCTGAGGGCAGAATAAAGAAATTTTCAGAAGTCTAAGACTTCAAACACTTTGTTCTTCTCTTAACACAGATAAAATATTATTCAAGAAGTGACTGTAACCAAATATAAAAAAGACTATAAGAGGATGATGTCTGATTCAAGAAATAGTAGCTACAAAATATAAACTAGAAAGAAATAATAGAAGCTAGGTTTCATCTTTAAATAATTCATCTAGCAAGAGTAGTCAATGGCTGCTTAAATTAATTGAAAAGCTGATGGAAAAGCCCTAGCCAGTTTGGCTCAGAGGATAGAAAGCCAGCCTGCAAATCAAAGGGTCCCAGGTTTGATTCCAGTCAAGGGCACTTAACCTTGGTTGCAGGCTCCTCCCCAGCCGGGTCCTAGTCAGGGTGCATGCAGGAGGCAATTAACCAATATGTTTCTCTTACATTGATGTTTCTTTCTGTCTTTCTCTCTTCCACTCTCTCTAAAAGATAAATGAAAAAAAATATGCTTGGGTGAGGATGAAAGAAAGAAAGAAAGAAAGAAAGAAAGAAAGAAAGAAAGAAAGGAAGGAAGGAAGGAAGGAAGGAAGGAAGGAAGGAAGGAAGGAAGGAAGGAAGGAAGGGAAAAGCTGATGGAAAACATCATAGTGGATGTATTACAATGATAATAAATTCACTGCTGTATTAGGCATCACAAAATTAGAAGAAACCAGACACTATATGGCTTCTGATGATATACAATAGGAGATTTATAACAAAATGTATGAAGCAGTCTTGCCAAAATCTGGATATTATTAAGTCCCATGATTAAATTACAGTTGTACTGGAATCTAGAAATGAAGCAATGTGGTAAATGACTCTAAAAGGAAGCAATCATCAAAACCTACAAATGCAGAAAAATCTATAGGACAATCTCTGTGGTTTCTTCAAAAAACAAAATTGGGAAAGGAAATCTATTGAGTTCAGAGATAGGTGTGGATTTTTTTTTTTTTTTTAGATTATGGTTTTTAAAAATTCAACCATAAAAAGAAAATGAGTGAGACAAGGGAAGAAATGTCAATATTGAGTTGTATTGTGTTTTTCCAAAAAAAAAAAATATTAAAGCTTTAAATGCCAGGGCCTATCAAAGTTATCTCATCTGGAAATAGGGCTTTGCAGATGATCAAATTATGATGAGGTCATTAAGGTAAATTCCAACCCAATATGACTGTGGCCTTATGAAACATGGAAATTTAGACACAGAGACATGCATACAGGAAATATGTCATGTAAAGATTAGAATTATGCTGCCCCAAGCCAAGGAACTACCAGAAGCTAGGAGAGAGAGGCCTGGAACAGATTTTTTCCTAATACCTTTACAGGGAGTATGGACCTGCCAATACTATGAATTTTGAATTCTAAATTCCCGAACTATGAGACAACAAATTTATGTTGTTAAAGCTACATAATTTTGTTATGGCACTCTGAGGAAACTAACAGAACACTGCCTGAACATTTGATGACTAATATTAATAAATGATTGTTATTAATTCTAGTTATAGTAATGGATTTCTGGTCAGATAAACAACTTACAAGTCTTTATGGTTTAGAGATAGATCCTTAATTATTTATTGGACTAGAGGCCCGGTGCACAAAATTTGTGCATGGGGTGGGTGGTCCCCTCAGCCCAGCCCAGCCTGCACCCTTTCCAATCCAGGATACCTTGGGGGATGTCCCACTGCCGGTTTAGACCTGATCCCTCTCACAATCCTGGACCACTGGCTCCTAATCGCTCACCTGCCTGTCTGCCTGGCCAC
>NW_005362012.1:129957-131805 GCF_000412655.1 Myotis brandtii
CCGGGAGCGGGTCTAAGCCAGCAGATCGTTATCTCCCGAGGGGTCCCAGACTGCGAGAGGGCACAGGCTGGGCTGGGGGCCCCCCCTCCCCCCACCCCCCGAGTGCACAAATTTTTGTGCACCGGGCCTCTAGTTTTAATATAATTAAGCATGATGAAGTGGGTGGGTCATGTGGTGATAATTTTTAAACTAAGTCAGTGGTTCTCAACCTTCCTAATGCTGCAACCCTTTAATACAGTTCCTCATGCTGTGGTGAGTCCCAACTGTAAAATTATTTTCGTTGCTACTTCATGACTGTAATTTTGCTACTGTTATGAATCATCATGTAAATGTCTGATATGCAGGATGTATTTTCATTATTACAAATTGAACATAATTAAAGTATAGTGATTAATCACAAAAACAATATGTTATATATGTGTTTTCTGATGGTCTTAGGCGACCCCTGTGAAAGGGTCATTTGACCCCCAAAGGGGTCGCGACCCACAGGTTGAGAACCGCTGAGCTAAGTGATGAGCACATGGAGTTCATTATATTACCATCACAACTCTTTTTATGCTTTAACACTTTCATAAAACTATGAACAATATCAATTAGATTTTTATATCTCAAAGATACTCCTTCAAGTAACAGTCTTTAGATATAGAATATTAAAATTTATTTCTGGTGGAATGGCCAAACTACTACTTGTTTCTATAGTATACGATACTTATATAATCCTATAGTACATATTAATAGTAGTTTTTTTATGTTTTAGAATCAGTCTATTAGATAAAGCATGTGGAACAATTATACTTATAGAATATAATATGAATATTATAATCTTTTATTATGTAAAATAATGATAGAACTAATAAAAATAAAGGTGGGAAAGACAGGTGGAAAGAAGTATCACTAATTTCCTTGATTTTTATAGCACAGAGTCAATTGGCAATTTATGAAAGAAAATAAACCAAGACAAATAGTTACAATAGACATTACTAATGCTCTCCAGCAATTCTGGCTCTCCTCTTATCCTCCACCACACAGAAAACTCTATATCCCTACCCATTTCAAGTTATATGTGACAAAATATATGTGAATAGGGATAACATGTGTCAATGTTAGGTTGGTGCATTCATGAGCCAATAATAAATTCTTCGTGTTCTCTTTCACATCTGCTACAAACTCTGAAACTTTGTATTAAAATAGTGGAATAAAAAAATCATAAACCTATGACAGAAGATGTTCCTCAATGACTAAGATGAATGTAGCCTTTCTGTTGACATGTGGAGTGAGAAGTAAACATACGTTGTTTTAAGTCATTGAGATTCTGTAGTTGCTTGTTTCTTCAGTGTAATCTAGACTATACTGCTTTGATGAAAAATATATAGGTACGATAAAGGATTGGATAAAGAAGATGTGGTACATATACACAATGGAATACTACTCAGCCATAAGAAAAATTGAATTACTGCCATTTGTAACAACATGGATAGTGCTTGAGAATATTATGCTAAGTGAAATAAGTCAGTCAGGAAAAGTTAAAAACTATATGATTTCACTCATATGTGGGATATGAAACTGAAATTTGTGAACACAAACAGCAGTGTGAAGGTTGCCAGAGGGAAGGTGGTGGTGGGAGGAAGGGGGCCTAATTTATAATGACAGAAGATGATTTGACTGGGTAGTGGAAACACAGTGCAATAGACAGATTATTTTAAATAAATCTTTATTGTTCAGATTATTACAGTTGTTCCTCTTTTTCCCCCATACTTCTGTTCCACTCAGTTCCCACCCCACCCCTGCTTTACCTCCCCCCCGACTGTCCTCGTCCATAGGTGTATGATTTTTGTCCAGTCTCTTCCT
>NW_005362012.1:132787-134331 GCF_000412655.1 Myotis brandtii
CTTTGTCTCCCCATTTTGGCTGCTTCCCTGTGTTGATAGAGTGGCTTTGTGTGCTAGGTGTCCTATAGGTCCCAGTGGCTCAGCCTCCCTAATTACCTGAGGTGGATACTCTTGGTGCACCCCTTTGGGGGCTGTGTGCACAGTCTTTTTGTAGTTAAGCCTTGATTGCTGTTGGTATCACTGGTTGAAACTGACCTCCAGGCCAATTGGCTGTGAGGACCAGTTGTGTCTACAATGGGAGAACTTCTGTGCTGGAGACACCCTTATGGGGCAGGACTTGCTTCAGTGGGGCTTTGTGCTCACTGAGTCTGCCTAGTTTTTTAGGTGGAGAAAGGCCAGGCTATTCATAATGCAAAAGCCTCTGCACACAGCTTGGATGGGGTTGTAAATTGGGTGGGGCAGGGTCTCAGGGAATCACCAGGGTGGGGCAAACAGCAATGGCTGCCAGTCTGCTCTGACTGGGAGTGGTCCCGGGGTCTGTGTATTATGGCCCCATCCAGGAACAATGACCACTACAATCACCTCTGCAATAAAGCTGCCCTCATATTCCGGCCCAATGCCAGACAGTCTAGTTTCTCTCCATATGAGTCTGGGTCCCAGATTCTCACCCGGAACTGGAGTTCAGAGCAGTTGGGAGCTTTTATCTCCCTCCCGATTGAAAAAGACAACGTGTACCCAGCTGCCAGCCCCTTTCACATGCACCTTTGTACCTCACACTTCCACACCTCTGCACCTCCTACCGGACTCAATGTGTTTTTCTCTTTCCTTCTAGTTGTAGAATTTCCACTCAGCCAGCCTTCTCATGGTTCTGGATGATATTCGTTTTGTCTTTTAGTTGTAGTTTTAATGTGGTTGTGCATGGCAGGAAGTTCAGGTGTTTACCTATGCCACCATCTTGGTTGTCTCCAATATACAGATCTTTCAACATAGAAATCCACGACTTAAAGCTATATTATCTTATTAATCAATGTGACCCCAATTAATTTAGTAATATATATAGGTATTTTATTTAATACTAGTGACCCAGAGAATGGATTTGTGCACATTGAAATGAAATTAATTAGAAGGTGGCCAGTGGGGTGGGACTGGACAAGATGGGCCAGACACATCCTAGAGCCAACCTCCCGCAGTCCCTCCTCAGCATCTGTGGAGTGAGCAGGTTCCCTCCAGAAGGTAAGGTCCTTCAGCCTAGCCTGTGGGTATCAGGCTGAAACCAGCTCTTTGACATCCCCTGAGGGGTCCTGGAGTGCAAGAGGGCACTCTGTAAAGTTGCTGTCCTGCAGGGTGTGGAATGCAAATGCAAGTGTGCAGTAAACCACATTCTGGCCCAGCAGTGCCCCAGCAACAACATAACCCATGGCTAAAGGTGGAATCATGGAGCCCCACAAGCAACTGGACTCCCTCCTTTCTGGTTTCCGGTACATCACCTGAGAACCACCACTGCCAAGTCATTGCAACTCAGCATCTCCTGCATTGAGCATCTGCTTCCTGGTGGTCAGTGTGCATCATAGCGACCAAATGGAAGGTTAGACACATAGCATATT
>NW_005362012.1:134964-136876 GCF_000412655.1 Myotis brandtii
TTATGTCTACATATCTTTCTGAGTTTTATTATTTATTTATTAAAGTTTTACACATAGTATTACATATGTCTCCTTTTTCCCTCATTGGCCTCTATCCAGCCACCCCTATCCCCCAGCACATGCCCTCACCTCCCTAGTGTCTGTGCCCATTGGTTATGATTATATGCATGCATACAAGTCCTTTGGTTGATCTCTTATCGCCCCCCCATTCCCTCTCCTGCCTTCCCTCTGATGTTTGATGGGTTGTTCAATGCTTCTATGTCTCTGGATCTATTTTTCTTCATCAGTTTCTGTTGTTCCTTATATTCCACAAATGAGTGAGATCATGTCATATTTATCTTTCTCTGACTGGCTTATTTCACTTAGCTTAATACTCTCCAGGCCCATCCATGCTGTTGTGACTGGTAAGAGTTCTTTCTTTTTTTACAGCAGCATAGTATTCCCTAGTGTAGATGTACCACACTTTTTTAATCCACTCATCTGCTGATGGGCACTTAGACTGTTTCCAAATCTTAGCTATTGTAAATTGTGCTGCTATGAATATGGGGTGCATATGTCATTTGTGATTGTGTTTCTGATTTCTTGGGGGATAGTCCTAGAAGTGGGATCAATGAGTGGAATGGAGGTTCCATTTTTAAGTTTTTGAGGAAACACCATACTTTTTTCCACAGTGGCTGCACCGGTCTGCATTCCCACCAGCAGTGCAGGAGGGTTCCTTTTCTCCACATCCTCGACAGCACTGGTCATCTTTGGATTTGTTGATGATAGCCATTCTGACAGGGTGAGATGGTATCTCATTATCATTTTGATTTGCATCCCACATGGTCATGGTGTATGATCTTTCTAATGTAAAACTGGATCCATTTTTACTTTGAGCATGTTTTCATATGTCTCTTAGCCTTCTATATATCCACTTTCAAAAAGTGTTTGTTTAAATCCTTTGCCCATTTCTTGATTATATTGTTTATCTTCCTTGTGTTAAGATGTATAAGTTCCCTATAAATTTGGACATTAGGCCCTTATCAGATATAAAATTGGCAAATATGTTCTCCCATGCAGTGAGCTTCCCTGTTGTTTTGTTGATGGTTTCTTTTGCTGTGCAGAAGCTTTTTATTTTGATGTAGTCCCATTTGTGTCATAATAATAGTAGCAAGTGAATATTTAAATGGGAATTATTGGCGAATGCAGCTGTAAGTTATGTTGTAGCGCAAAATTGCGAAGCCTTCAATCAAAATCAGTTTCATGACATCTGTCATTTGTTTTGACACATCTTTCAATTTTTAGGTTAATCTAATTATTATGAATTATAACTATTTTTCTAATTTCATCCTCTGATTGAAATCAATTGTTTTATTTCAGTTGAATATCAATCCATTGTAAAAGTAAGATGAAAAAAAAGAGAGTTTTCAAGCAAAGATCGAGTTGCGATTGTCCAGTTCTTGATGCATCAAAAGAAAAAGGAAAAGTTGCAGAAAGGTGCAATTACGTTAGATGCAAAACAATTTAAGTGCAACAGAATGACCATATCAAGATTTGGAAATGTGCTTCCAAAAATAATTGTCAAGGAGAATCTTATGCTAATGTTGATTCTTTGAAAAAACAAAACTGTGGACCTAAATACAAAGATTATGGAGAAAAAAATTTAAAAACTTAGACATATCACTCTTAGCAGAAGAGGCACTATATTAGACTTTGATAATATTTCTCCCGAAATATTGGATAATACCTTTCTGTCACTTCAACAAGTTATGCTGGAAGCAATGAAGAATGATGGCTCCAATAATTTTAAGCTCACGCATATAGGGAAAGCAAAGCATCACAGCCAAGGGATCCTACCTACAAGTTTAAAATGCAGTAATGAAATTATTGAAAAATCCAGAAACTATCTGAACACTCAAAATAAAAATTAGGA
>NW_005362012.1:136922-138136 GCF_000412655.1 Myotis brandtii
TTTGATAATAAATGTTGCGTTCTATATTTATTTTCTTTTGCTACTATTATTATGGGACAGAGGGAGTACTTTTTTGATGGAGCCTTTAAGGTTTTATATGTACAATATCATGACATCTGCAAATAATGACAGTTTTACTTCTAATTTTATAATTTGCATTCTTTTTCACTTCTTCTTCTTGTCTGATCACTATGGCTAGCACTTCCAGTACTATGTCAAACAGGAGTGGTGAGAGTACTCATCCTTGTTATATTCCTGTTCTTATGGGAAATGGTTTTAGTTTTTGCCCATTGAGTATGATGTTGGCTATAGGTTTGTTATATAAGACTTTTATTATGTTGAGGTATGATCCCTCTCTTCCTACCTTGTTGAGAGTTTTAATCAAGACAGGGTGTTGGATTTTGTCAATTGCTTTTCCTGTATCAATTGATATGATTATATGATTTTTGTCTCCCAAATTGTTTATGTGATGTATCACGTTCATTGATTTACATATATTGTACCAGCCTTGCATGCCCAAGATAAATCCCACATGGTCATGGTGTATGATCTTTCTAATGTAACACTGGATCCAATTTGCTACATTTTGATGAGGATTTTCACCTCTAGGTTCATCAGGGATATTTGTCTGTAATTCTCTTTCTTTGTAGTGTCTTTATCTGTTTTGGGGATTAGGGTAATGCTGGCTTCATAGAAAGAGCTCAGAAGTGTTCCCTCCTCTTGAATTCTTTGGAATAGTTTGAGGAGGATAGGTTTTAGTTGATCTTTGAATGTTTGGTAAAACTCCCCTATAAAGTCATCTTGCCCAGGACTTTTGTTTGATGGAAGTTTTTTTTATTACTCCTTCAGTTTCCTATAGTTACTGGCCTATTCAGAATTTTTTATTTTTCCTGATTCAGTTTTGGAAGGTTGTGTTTTTCTAGGAAAATGTCCATTTCTTCTAGTTTGACCAATTTGTTAGATTAGAGTTATTCATAGAATTTTTTTTAAATCCTTTGTAATTCTGTGGGGTCTGATGTTATTTTGCCTCTTTCTTTTTTTTAATTATTTATTATATTTTATTGTTTTATTGCTTAAAGTATTACAGAGAGTATTACATATGTCTCCTTTTTTTCCACGCCCTTGATAACCCCTTGGCCTCCCCTACCCCCTAGTGTCCTATGTCCATTGGTTATGCTTATATGCATGCATACAAGCCCTTCGGTTGAACTCTT
>NW_005362012.1:144691-146105 GCF_000412655.1 Myotis brandtii
AGCAATGCAAGAAATGCTAAAGGGTCTGCTGTAAAAAAAAAAAGTAATATGAAGGGAAGAAGGAACACAGGCATAAAGAATAAAAATGGTGACAAACAAGTACCTATTAATAATAACTTTAAATTTAAATGGATTAAATGACTCAATCAAAAGACATACGGTAGATTAATGGATAAGAAAACATGATCCATATATCTGTGGTCTACAGCAGACCCACCTCAGAACTAACGACTCACACAGACTGATAGTAGAGGGATGGAAAAAAAACACTTCAGGCGAATGAAAATGAAAAAAAAAGCTGGGGTAGCAATAGTTATTTCTGACAATATAGACGTCAAAGTGAAGGCCATAACAAGAGATAAGGAAGGCCACTTCATAATACTAAAGGGAGCAATTCAACAAGAAAATATAACTCTGGTAAACATATGCACTCAATACAGGAGCACAAAAATATATTAAACACACACACACACACACACAAAACACAAACATATGGAAGATGTCAAGGGGAGATTGACAACAATACAGTCATAGTAGGGGACTTTAATACCCCACTAACACCACCGGATAAATCCTCTAAACAAAAAATCAGCAAAGAATCAACAATCCTAAATGACTCACTAGATCAGAAGGAATTAATAGACATCTTCAGAATATTTCACCCCAAAACCACAGAATATACATTCTTCTCAAGTGCACATGGGGCATTTTCAAAGATAGACCACACATTGGGACACAGGCAAAGTCTCTTCAAAATCAAGATGATAGAAATCATATCAAGCATCTTCTCAGATCACAATAACATACAATTAAAAATCAACTACACTAAAAACAATGAAAAAAATTAAATAATTAATTGGAGGATAAATAGCAAGCTATTAAACAATGACTGGGTTATCAAAGACATCAAAGAAGAAATAAAAAGCATCCTGGCAACAAACGACAATGAAAACACAACAATCCAAAATCTATGGGACACAGTGAAAGCAGTCTTGAGAGGGAAGTTCATAGCTCTACAGGTCTACCTCAAAAAAAAACAAGAAAACATGTAATAAATTACCTAACCCTGCAACTCAAATAATTAGAAAGAGAGCAATAAGAAAAGCTCAGTATAAGCAGAAGAAGGGTATAATAAAGATCAGAGCAGAAATAAATGACATAGAGAACAAAAAAACAACAACAAAGATCAACAAAACCAAGAGCTGGTTCTTTGAAAGGATAAATAAGATTGATGAACCTCTAGCCAGGCTCACCAAGAGGCAAAAAGAAGACCCAAATAAACAAAATCGGAAATGAAAGAGGTGAAATAAGAACCAATCCCATCGAAATACAAACGATTATGAAAAAAAAAAAACAAAACTATGAGCATCTCTATTCCAACAAACTGGACAACCTAGATGAAATGGACACATTC